>NC_133658.1:542770749-543107123 GCF_037893015.1 Macrotis lagotis
CAAGGTTTGGTACAAATAGAGTATGGTAGAAGAGTAGCAAATCTCATATGAAATCCAATAAATAAAAGATTATATCCAACATTAAAGGGAAGGGGCATGGCAGAGAAGAGGACTCAGGGAAAGTTTGTGGAAGCGATCACATTTGAACAGAATTTTGAATGATAAGGTTTCAACAAGTAGAAGACTCTTTTTTCATTATGTCATTTGATAATTTTCATGGTGGACTTCACCTGAATGAGAAAGAACAGAATGTAAGTTGAGCAAAATACACCTATGTTTTCCCCTTTTTTGAAAGAATTGGTAAATTTTTCTTTTCATACCCTGCATGAATCAATATCCTATGTTGGTTTTTATTAGTGGGAGCAAAGATTTCAAATACTATAGGTACATACAATACTGATGCATATTACAGCAAGTTATTCATTTGTTATGTTGTAGTTTCTACCAAGAAAAATTATGACCTTTAAAAATGATAGCTTTGTGTATTTGTGCTTTCTATGATTTCTGCCATTTAATAATCTCTGTGTTTCTGTCTATATTTGTATACCCTTGTGGGTTTGCTTCTTTTTTATTCTCTTTCAATTTGGAGTAGGTTGAAGGTGCCAACCACAAAATTTTTCTTCCTGTCTCCGTACCTCCTGAATACCACAGTGATAGTATGAAAAGAAAAGTATGTATTTCTTATTCCACTTATTCCTCTTGATTGATTCAACTTATTATACTGCACGATGACAACCTTTTTGTTTGTTGTACTTCTCTAACATTTTAAAATTTAAATTTATGTTAGAATTTTGATATATGCTATATAGGGAAAGAGCTGAAAATTAGGAGACTTTGTTTCTAATTTTGACAAATCCTAACTAACTGGGTGATTTGAGCTAATTAACTTACCTGAGTCTTATTTTCCTTCCCGTAGTTGAGAAGACTGGACAAGATCAGGGATTCTCATTTAGTGAATCAATTCAAGGGGTTCATGCTAAAATTTCTTCTGTGGTGCCTTAAATAACACATAATTGCCCATTTATGTTAAATATCTTTTCCCTCCGTTTGCTTGTTTTGAAGCATGTTCATATTTTGAATTATTACCAGTTTGTTTCTACAGCAATTTAATATGAAATCCTTATAAAATAGTAAGCATATGAGATCTTAATGGATTATCTTCTAATTCTTACAGAATGTCCCACATAAGATATTCATAATTATTTTGTAGAGTTTTATAATGGCATTTTTAGATTTTTCACAATATTTCAGAAACTATTTCAGAATTTATATGATACACATTTTACTTTGGAGTTTTGAGGGGCAAGTAATCTGGTTTTTATAATTACTTAATGACTATATAAAGGAATATTATGATCACTATATCAGATTACCCTGGGAATTCACTACATTGTGTGTTTTTTTTTTTTTTGGTGGTTGTTGTTGAAAGGGAGTTGAGGAACAAAATCATTGGGAACCACTGAGCTTCATGATCCTTAATAGTTCTTATAGTACTAAGAAATTCTGATTTTTTGTGGTGACCATTTTAACTAAGTAGATGTTAACACCTCAAAATAACTATTGATTATAGAAAGGTTGCCTTACAGAAGTCATGTCTTCACTTAAAAAAACTTTTTTATAGTGAACTTAATAATCATTAATAAATAAAAGTATTTTGATATACAAGGAAGACCCCAAAAAGGTTGTATATGAACTTTGGTTATGTATGATTAGTTTTCAAATATATACATATATATTAATTTTAACATGACAAAATTGCCCAGTTTATGTCCTTTTTTGACTGTTTTTGTTTTTCTGTAGATTTAAAATGTTTTGCATATTTTAAAATATTGATACTCCTTTTTCTGCATCTCTAACATTGCATGTTAACTCAGTCCCCTTTATTATTATAATATGATATTTTTTATTTTAACAATTTTTGACAATCTGAAACCATAGTTCATATTTGTGATGAGTCTTGTGATTAAACAGGAAAGATAGTATAGACATTGCTTCAATAAAGCCCTAATATCTAACAAAAGAAAATAAAGACAATCACACTAATCTAAATATGCTGTGAATTGCTCACAAAACATAATCTCTTGACTAATTTAGAAGGAATTATGTCTTTCAAATTTACACAGTTCATTAATTATTAGGAAATCCAATGGTAGTGCCTTGCTTAAAAGTTGATTTTCATCACTATCTTGATCAGTGATTCATTTATTTTAATAATTGCATCATTTTTATTTATTTTCTCTGTTAAGATTTCATGTGTGTGTGTGTGTGTGTGTGTGTGTGTGTGTGTATATATATATATATATATGTGCGTGTGTTCTGCTTTGATTTTTGATAATTTGTTGTCATGGAGTTTAAATACTATTTATTTTCCCATCAAATTACAATATTTTATAGGAAATACAATATTTCATGAAGTCATTTATGATGATCATTTTGTCCTGTATTGGTATTCAAATAGAATGCACTAGATGCTGATATTTTTTTTTCAAACATGCTATATTGAGTAAAAGTTTTTGAAATGATTTCTTCTTTCTTCTCCTCTGACCTGTCCCACAACATCAAGCTGAAAATCAAGTTCAGGGTATTGCTAAGCTAGATCTTTTACAAACATCTTACTTACCCCAAACTAATCAGTTATAAGCCTTGAGCTTGCACTGACATGTTTTGCCACCTGCCACTAGACATAAATAAAAATCAGAGGTCATATCACTTGTCTCTTTTGGTCAGTTTCCATCTTGGTAGTCTTGTAGGGAGATCTGAAAAAACTAGTTGAAATTTATTCCAGATTGAAGGGAATAATCCAGATAGAAGATCTGGTTTATTTGATGTTCATTTAATGGATTAAAGAGAATTGAGATTCATTCAAAATTCTGTCTTTTCTGAATCAAATTAGCTTTTATTTAGGTTTTTGCAAGGCAAATGGGGTTAAGTGGCTTGCCCAAGGCCACACAGCTAGCTAATTATTAAGTGTCTGAGACCAGATTTGAACCCAGGTACTCCTGACTCCAGGGCTGGTGCTTTATCCACTGTGCCACCTAGCCGCCCTCAAATTAGCTTTTGATTGACTATCAAATTAACTTTGTTTTAATTAGCTAAAGGGTTGATGCCTTTAAACAATTAAAATGCATCTTTGGATCAATGTGCTACTGTATAAAAGTACCCTAACTAGAATAATAAATATTTTCTTGACCTAAATTCTGATACCTTTAAAAGTATACTCAGTCCTTTAAACCCTGACTGTGAATCTAGATATGTATTTGTATTTTATGATACTTAAATTCTCAAGTCCTTGATATTCTTATTTAAAAACTTATTTATCTATTTACTCATTACTAAAATAGTCTTGTTGCAGAAGTAATAATAATCCCCCTCCCCCAAAATAAAATGAGACATAAAAATTGTACTTCAGCCTTTGTTCAGATAACACTGGTTTTATTTCTTTATCATAAGTCCATCAGAGAACTTGCATCTGTATTTTTCCCACAGTTGCTATTGCTGATTGTATATCCCTTCATCCATCCCCCCCAACTCTCATTTATTCTATTCTCTCTCTCCTTTCTCTTTGTCCCTGCTCAAAAGTATGTTGGTGCAGCAGAGTACCAGCCCTGGAGCTGGGAGGACCTGAGTCCAAATTCAGCCTCAGGCACCCAAGAATCACCCAGCCCTGCGACCCTGGGCAAATACCCAATACCACTGCCCTACAAAAAAAATGTGTTGAATCTGACTACCCTTTCCCACAATCTTCCCTCATCTCTATCACCTACACCCCCACTCCCCTCTCCCTATCCTTTCTTCCCCTTTTTCCTCTAGGGTAAGAGGAATACCTCTTGTTTTCTCTCTAAGCCACTTCTGGTGAGAATGAAGGCTCACTCTTTCCCTCTCATCTTCCCTTCTTCCACTCCATTGCTTTTCCTTGACTCTTTCATGTGATATATCTTAGCACATTCTACCTCTCCCATCCCTTTCTCCCAGTGCATTCCTTTTTCATCCATTGACTCCATCTTTATAATACCTTTATATTCATCTCTCCCTCCTGTCCCTTATCTATATATGCTTCTTCTGACTAATCTAATATGTGAGAATGTTCATGAATTAGGTCAGTGTTATTTTCCCACGTAGGATTGCAAGTAGTCCAACATCATTAAATCTCTCATAATTTGCCCTTCCCATCCACCCTTAATGTGCTTCACCTAAGTCCTGTTCTTGGAGGTCATACTTTCTCTTCAGTTCTGGTTGTTTCAGTAGAAAAAAATTGAAATTCCCCTATTTCATTGAATATCCATCTATTTCCCTGAAAGAGGATGTTCAGTTTAGCTGGGTAATTAATTCTCTGTTGCAATTCTAAGCTCATTTGCCTTTCAGAACATCACATTCCAATCCCTACAAGCCCATAATGTAGATGCTGCTAAATTCTGTATTATCCTGACTGAAGCTCCATGATATTTTAATTGTTTCTTTCTGGATGCTTGTAATATTTTTCTCTTTGAATTGGGCGTTCTGAAATTTGACTATAGCATTCCTAGGAGTTTTTGGGGGGAGCTCTCTTTTAGGAGGTGATGAGTGAATTTCCTCAATTTCTATTTTACTCTATGCTTCTAGGATACCAGGGCAATTTTTATGAAGAAATTCTTTAAAAATGAAGTCATGGTCATGACTTTCAGGTAGCCCAATAATTTTTAAATGATCTCTCCTGGATAGGTTTTCCAGATCAGAAGTTTTTCCAATGAAGTATTTTACCTTTTCTTTTCAATTCACATTTTTCATTCTTTTGGTTTTGTTTTGTTTTTTGGTTTCTCTCAAAGTCATCAGCTTCTCTTAGCTCCATTCTGTATTTGAAGGAATTATTTCTTCAGAGAGCTTTTTAATCTCCTTTTCCATCTGGCCAGTTCTGCTTTTTAATGCATTCTTCTCATGATTGACCTTTTGGACTGCTTTTTCTGTTTGACCTAAACTGATTTTTAACATGCTGCTTTCTTTGACATTTTTTTGTATCTCCTTTATCAAGCTGCTGACTTGGTTCTCATGATTTTCCTACATTGCTGTCATTTCTCTTCCCAGTTGTTCCTCTACTCCCTTACTTTGTCTTCAAAACTTTTGAGTTTTTCCATAGCATTAGACCAATTCCTATTTTTATTGGAAGTTTTGAGTACAGAAGCTTTGACTTTGTCATCTTCTGAGTGTGCATTTTGATCTTCAATGGGACCAAAGTAATTATCTATGGCCAGATTTTTTTTCTGTTTACTAATTTCCCCAGTCTATGGCCTGGTTTTGATGTGCTTCCCAAACTTTTGAGTGTTTTTGGGACCCCCCCCCCCCAACCAAAGACTTCAATTCCATCAATGTCTTACAAGAGACTCTGACTACTCTTCTGCCTGTGCTCTGGTCTGTGGATGACCACAAGAACTCCCCTCTGCCCTGGAGCATTGAGGAGTGTCCCTGCTCTTCTATGGCAATAGGGGCCCCCAGACTGTGCCCTGGGTCTGAATATGGATGTAGAAACAGAGTCATGTCCCAGGGATAGCAGAGAGATCTCTGCAGTCTAAACCCATCCCCTTACTGTCCATGGACTGAGCACTTCTGGAAGCAGCTGCCTGGTGGCTCCTTCCTGGGTGGCTCTGCAGGCCTGCTACTGTTTTACAGGTTGGCTCTACACTTACTCTTGAAAGGTTTTCCTGCTTATCTTTCTAGTTGTTTTTGGTGATCCCTTGGTTGGGAAGTCTGGAAACTGCTCCTGCTGCCATGAACTCTGGCACCCCCGGGAACCCGGATGCCTCCCAGCCTGTTCCTAGAAAGCTGAAGCTGGTTTGCTTGGGCACAGCTGTGTCTTTTTCCAGTCATGGAATAGACTTTGTGCTTGTATATAAAATGGTTAGAGTACTATGGGATGTGGGGAAAGATAAGGTAGTGAGACCAGTTAGAAGATTGTTGCAATAGTCCAGATTATTAGGACCCAAACTATAGGGTAGTTAATGTTGTCCTTCATTTTTGAAGAAGACCATGACATCAGGCAGCTGATGCCATGACATGAATATGAATTGGATTTTGAGCGAGGGATGCTGTGCTAAGTCACCAGCCTTACTTTCTCCTCCAGAGCCATGTGGGTCCAGGGGCCAGATATGAATCAGGATGACTGGAAATGGCTCTGGATGCATGGCAATTATATTTAAGTGACTTGCCCAAGGTCACACAGCTAGTAAGTGGCAAGTGTCTGAGGGCACATTCGAACTCCAGTCCTCCTGAATCTGAGGCAAGTGCTCTATCCACTGTGCAACCTAGCTATGAAGGAAGAGGAGGGAACATATGTGAGAGATTTTGTGAAGTTAGAAACAAGAATATTTGAGAATCAATTGCAAATTTGTGAGTGAGGAATTAAAGATGACACTGTGAGTTGACTGGAAGGAGGGTTGTAATTTGGATAGAAATAAGGAAGTTCAGAAGAGAGACGAGCTTTGAACGAATGATGAGTTCTGATTCAGACATTTTGAATTTAAGATGGCTATGTAACACTGAGTTGAAATATTCAAAAAAAATTTGAAATTAGATATATAGAACTGAATCTCAGGAGAGAGACTAGGGTGGTTATATATATCTGGGAGTCTTTTTCATAGAGATATTAATTGAACCCATGGCAGATGATGAAATCATATGATCATTTGAGAGAGTACAAAAAAAATGGTGCCTTGGGCTATACTCATAATTAGAAATTGATTATCTAATTCTCTCTTTCTCATTCCTCTTTCTCTCTGCATATGTCTGGATATGCATGTGTGTAGATATATCCATTTATTCAAATACATAAATATATATGATGTGTGCATATTTAAAGGAATCTACACATATATTACATATGGTTATTAGATACTTAGTAGATATGTGACCCTGGACTTGTCATTTAACCTCTCCCTCAATTTTCTCATCTATAAAATGAGGGAGTTGCATTTGGTGGGCTCGAAGGTACCTTTTAGCTCTAAATCTGTGATTCTGTGATTTTCTCTTTGAAGACATTGCTGATGATAGTTTTTCATTCAGTGCTCTAAAGTCAAGAACTTTTGTTGTTTCTCTACTACTGTGGGTATTATTGATTTTCATGGTGTTCAGGATAAGTAAGAGTGCAAGTGAATACAGAGTCTGCTTCTTCACTGTATCCTATATGCTGAATGATTTCTTAGATTTAGTTTCCCTGGACTCTTCTATAATTAGTTCTTTTAACTTTGTCCTATCTCAGATAGCTGTATTATGTCAGGAGTAGTTTTCTTTAAAAATAGTCTTTTGAGGAATGATGAAAAAGTTGAGAAGGTGTGTATATATGTACACACACACACACACATATATATATATTTATGTTTTGATTTTTGCTATGCAGCGTAGGTCACACAGCTAGGTAATTTTTCTTTTTAAGTGTCTGAGGTGGGATTTGAACTCAAGTCCTCCTGACTCCAGGGCTGGTGCTCTATCCACTGCACCACCTAGCTGCCCCTGAGAAGGTGTATTCTAAGACAAGTTTTAGCATAGTAGTGGTTTTGACTGCTTGACCAATTAAAACATTTTCTACAAATCAAATGTGTTCAGTGCCCCCAAACTCTTCTAACAGTGTTTTGGATAATCTCCACTGCATTAAATATATATATACATATATATATATATGTATATATATATATAATGAAAAACATCAAATAATGATCTTCATAAAGGTAATCCACCAAAATTAAAATATTGTATATTTTCCTGTAAACTGATATTTTGTAAAAGTTAAGGTATACAAATTTTGAAAGCATGTAGTTGGAATTAGAAAATATTCCATGTAATTGAAATTTGTTAGGTTATTAAAGTTCTGTCAGCTTCCTCTAGTTAGGTAGATAGATAGATACTATTTTCCTTAATTCTTGATCTTGAGAAGATGCATTCTTTCTAAGGTTAAGTTATATGATGTTAAAAAATCTATTTAATTTTCTCTCAGTTGAATAAAAAAAAATTTAGTAGAAAAACAAATAGCTGAATTATTTTTGTTAGGTGGAAATACAGAAGGACTGCTAAACTATACAAAGAATTTCTAAATTTTCAGAGTTTGCTTGGGTTTTGATGTAATACATTAAATCTGGGAGGAGGGATAAGTACAATTATTCTCCCAAATGTCCTTCAAATTAATTAAATATATCTAAAATAAACACTTCATAATGTTGTTTTGTAAAATAAATATACTATTGCATTTAAGAATTATATAATTCAGTGGTATCAAACTCAAATAGGAGCAGAGTATCCATATATAAAGGTCCCTGGGAGTTGCAATGTTGTCTTAGTTTTTTAACATAACGTTATCAATATTTTATTGTATTTTTATTTTGTTAATATTTCCGAATTACATAAACTGATTCCTTTCATGGATTGTATTTGGCACCTCTGATGTATTATATTAGAAATTTTAAAAGTAAACTTTCTGTAATTATTTTAAGAATCCATGTAGTTACACTCAAAGATCTGCTTCCCATAAATATAGGAAATTGCTAAAGTCTTCAAAGCTTAAAACTGCACTGACTTTGGGGATACTCCCCCCCCCCCAAAAAAGTTACTTTTGAACAGTGATTATAGCAGTATACTTGTTATAAATGTTGTCTTGCCTTCATTGATAGTATGACAGTGTGCTAACTACAAATAAGTTTTATTTACTCATTCACTAAAGCAAACTAAGTAGGGTGCCTACCTAGAAAACTTTGTTTATTAGTTATTTTAGTTTATTTCATTTTAAACAATGATCTGTAGGGATAATGTGACCTTTACACCTGAAAGATATTAAAACAACTGATGGAGAAGTCTTAGGTCACATGCTATTAGCTTTAGCATTTTAAACCAAGAAGATATAGTGAACTAAATCTTTCATGGACTGAAATGTTTGAAATAGCATGTTATCCTTATGTTTTACATTTTACCTTTGACACTAGTAGTTATTCAGTAATTTTACTTTCCAACTATTCACAGTTTTCTGAATTATATCTTTCCCCACAACTACCACTTTGAGTCATGTCTCCATGTTTATTGAGGGTTCTTTCTGAAATTTTTTTTGTCTTTCTTTTAGGCATCTAGCGGGAATTATTATTTCATTCCATACATTGTAACACCTGGTGCCGATTACTTTTGCTGTGAAAGTGATGCCCAGAGGAGAGCCTCTGAGTATATGCAGCCCAATTGGGACAACATCCTGGGTCCATTGTGTGTTCCTCTGATGGACAGGTTTATCAATCTTCTCAAAGACATCCATGTTACCTCATGGTAATTCTGCTCCTTTTTTATTCCTTTTTGGCATTTGCAGTTCTCCAGTGGAGGGGGAAGGAAAAGGGGATCTGGATGGAATGAATAAGTATTTATTAAATTTTTACTATGCATTAGTCATTATACTTAATGTTTTGTGGATGTTATAATCCCATTGAGATAACAAGAAGCACACATTGATGTGGAACCTCAGTTAATCAGTACTCAGCAAAGGTAAGGTTGTGGTGAATTGAATTTTTTTAAGTCTGTTTCAGCAGATGTGGAGCATCTTTCCAGAAGGTTCTTTGGTAGCAAAAAGGGTTAGGCAATGTAGGTATATTAGCAGTAGTATTGGAAAAGGAGTGATCTGGATTCTATTGACTAAATTTACTGTATAACCTTTATTGTTATTCTTGTTGATTATTGTTGTTTACTCTTGCTGATCCCATTTGGGTGCACTCTTACAAATAACTTTAGCACACTAATTAAGGTGTTGACTAGAGGGATCTCTAAAGTTTCTTTCAGTCCTAAGATTTTTTGGTACTAAGTAGAATTTATTGGATGTGACTTGTGCACAGTGGTTAGAGTGCTGAGTCAGACTCATCTTCCTGAATTCAAATCTGGCCTCAGAGATTTACAAGCCTTATGACCTGGGCTAGTCATTTAATCCTGTTTGCTTCAGTTTCCTCCTTTATAGTGCTTAACTGGGAAAGAAAATGGCCAGCAGTTCCAGTGTCTTTACCAAAAAAAGCTCAAACAGTATTACAAAGAGTTAGACATCACTGGACAATGACTGAACAACTATAACAATATCTAGCTCATTTCTGTCTTCACAATTCCCTGAGTAGTTCAATGTTTTACACCTAACAGAAATTACTCTCTTATGGAGAGTAAAAGTAGAATGCAGAGAACAAATTTCAGTATTAGAGGCTGTAGTTAAGTTGTCAAGGATTTACTTCTTTAAGTTATGTCAAAGAAAAATGATTGTACTGTATTTCCTAAGCACTAATGAAAATCCTGAGTGCTTGGCAGCCTTGACCTGTAATAAATTTGAAGAATGTGCTCCTAGTTAATTTGCCTTATTAACTCTCTGTAATTCAGTTCTCTTGTTGCTTAGCTTCCATTCTGCCTTTTAAGAAAAAATAAATTTGAAAAGAGATAATTTAAAGAAGGCAATATAGTGCTTCCAAAATTGTTTTATAGTTTTTTTTTGTATGATCACATACAATGTAGTTATTTTGGGTTGAGCTATTCAGCTGACTTGAGAAATATAAGGAAAAACTTTTTTCCTGATTACTGTGTTTATATATTTTGGGAAAATATCTGCATATGATACCATACCCTAAATTTAAGCATGGTTAGGAGTTCTTAATATGTGTGTGTGATGGTAGTCCATTTACTGGTCTGATAAAATCTGTGGATCTCTTCTCAGAATATTGTTTTTAAATGCATAGATCAAAATACCTTAGATTTCAAAGGAAATCAATTATATTGAAATATATTTTTCAAAATATTAAAAAAGGAAGTTCATGGACCCCTGGTAATGAGCTGTTTCTTAATTTTTTTTTTAGCTTTTGCAAGGTTAAGTGGCTTGCCCAAGGCCACACAGCTAGGTAATTATTAAGTGTCTGAGGCTGGATTTGAACTCAGGTACTCCTGACTCCAGGGCTGGTGCTCTATCCACTGTGCCACCTAGCTGCCCCTGTTTCTTAAATTCTAAAAAAAAAGCCTTTCTTCAGAGTCCTACCTTATTTCTTCAAAATATGTCAGATTAATATGACTTTTTGTGTTTACTTCAGAAATTGATGATTTTATCATTGTGATTATTCAGCTCTTAATGAAGATTACAATAAACTCTGGGCCTTGATATATTGTCTTTATGAGTTGCTCTTATTTTAAAATATTATTTATTTTCATTCTTCACTTTTTTATTTGATGGGACTAGTCTCTGGGCAACAGTCCACCATTAGATTCAGACTCAAAGTCCTTCTAAGCCCTGCTAGAATTTCCACTCAGTTGTCAGAGAATATAGAGTCATCTCTGCACCATGGAGATTTCAGACAAGAACTCTAGTGGAGATAATTTTTGCTATGGATACATTTACCTTGGAAACAACAATATAAAGCAATAACCCTTGGGAACAAAGGAATAAATCCACAGAATATTACTTTGTTAGACTTTACAAATCATGTTTGATGCTTTTATAATCTATAACTTGGTATGATTTTGAGCTTCTAGTAGATGGAAAAAATGTGTTCACTGATTAATCACTGATATTTCTTGCCTGTACCATAGTTTTACAAGTTTCCATGAGTTTCCTGAAACTAGAAACTTGACTAAAGAAATGATTTTATTCTGTGAGTGCTTGAGTATTGAATCAATCAAAATCTTAACAGAATTATGCAGTAGAAAGGGATCTAACAAAAGGGAGATTTCCTTTTGTAATTGCTTCTATTTGTAGATGGCATTGATATCTACCACTTCATAATTGCTGCTGTGCTAACACCAAAGAGATTAATTTCTCTGTGCCTTTGTTTCCCTCTCAGTAAAATGAAGAAGATCACTTCGAACATTAAATATGATGGAATGGTCCTATGATTTATGCAGTTATCAACAACCCACAGATGTGTAGTGGCTGTAAAGAGGAATATATATATATATATATATATATATATATATATATATATATATATATATATCAAGGCAAATGGGGTTAAGTGGCTTGCCAAAAGCCACACAACTAGGTAATAAGTGTCTGAGGCTGGATTTGCACTCAGGTACTCCTGACTCCAGGGCAGGTGCTCTATCTACTTCGCCGTCTAGCCGCCCCCTAAACAAGAATATTCTTAATGATTATTTGCAGGCTAGAAGCACCATCTATAACAGCATCGAAGATATTGGATGAGTAGAAAAGAAACTAGACCTGTCCAAGGTGGCAGACAATCCAAGTGTTATACTGGTACACTTAAACTACTAAAAAATCAAATCTCTTTATCATGTGGAGAAAATCCTCCTTAGCAGATTTATGAGGGAATCAGAGCAAGATTCACACTTAGATTCCTGCATGCCTTTTCATTGTATCTGCATTGGTGGATGGAATCTTCACATTGATTATCAAAAAATATCAAAAGTTAATCTTTAAAATGGTAAAAAAAAAAACACTGACACATTTTTTTTTCAATGATCTCCTATGTGTATAGCATTGAGTGTAGGTACTTATTTAGAGTAGTTTTATAGTATTACAGGCAAATACTCTTCTCAGTTATTCTAATACTCTTTCTCTGGAGATAATTATTTCTCTATTCAGCAAATAGACCTAATGTTATCCTATAATTTAATTGTTTTAATCTACTTACCAGATTGACTGCATTATTCATCTTAGAAATGCTAAGTATAAGTAACTTTTTCAAAGTAGATAAGATACTTAAATCAACTAACTATAATTACAGATATGGCAGCCCAAAATTATATATCATCTTTAAAGGTTTTGATCATTGGCTTTTTGCTGACAAACCAAGTCAGCAAATATTTATTAAATTTCTGTTAGGTGCAAAACACTGAACTAGGCAGGGAATTGTGAAGACAGAAATGAACTAGTCTCAGTGCTCAAAAAGTTTTCATTCCACTAGGGATTATTTTACAAGTAACTTGGAATTGTGGGGAAGGAGGAAGAAGAGAAGAAAAAAGGAGGAAGATGTAGAAGGAAGGGGAGACAGAGAAGAAGAGAAAGCAGAGGGAGAAGAAAACAGAGAGGGGTGAGAATGCATAAAGGGAGAGTAAGAGAAAGGAAAGAGGAGAAAAAGGGAAGAAGATGGGAAAACAGAGAGGAAGACAAGAGGCAGGCAGGAGAGGGAGGGAAAAGAGAAGGAGGAGGGGGGAGAGAAAGGAAGAGAGAATGCAGAATGATAGAGGAGGGAGAACACACAGGAAAAGGAGAGAAAAGGAAAGGGAGGTGGGGGAAAGTGCATTCCAGTGACACAGTAAGATTTACAATTTCAAATTCAGGGGAACACCTGGTAGGCCTGTTTGGCTGGGATATACATCTAGTACTTGAAGGGAAGTTAGATGAGAATAAATCTGAAAAGTGAGTTGTTGGAGGGCTTTAGATACCAAGTTGAGTTTGCATCTTTTGTATAGAGGAAATAGGGAACTACAGACAAATTTTTTTCCTAATTATATGTGAAGATAGTTTGCAATATTTACTTTTTTTTTTTGTAAGGCAAAGGGGGTTAAGTGGCTTGCCTAAGGCCACACAGCTAGATAATTATTAAGTGTCTGAGGCTGGATTTGAACCTAGGTACTCCTCACTCCAGGGCCTGTGTTTTATCCACTGCCCCACCTAGCTACCCCGTCAATATTTACTTTTGTAAATTTTTCTCCCTATTGCCCTCTCCGAAGATAACAAGGAACTTGATATAGGTTATATATGTGCAATAATGTTATGCATATTTCCATATTGGTCATGCTATGAAAGATGAATCAGAGAAAAAAAAGGGGAAAACCACAAGGAAGAAAAAAGAAAATTAAAAAATGTAAAAATAATATGCTTCAAGGAGCAGCTAGGTGGTGCAGTGGATAGAACATCTGTCCTGGAGTCAGGTGGACCTGAGTTCAAATCCAACATTAGAGACTTATAGTTGCCTAGCTGTGTGACCCTGGACAAGTTACTCTTAACCCCATTGCCTTAAATTAAAAAATAATAATAATAATATGCTACAGCCTGCGTTCAGACTCCATAGTTCTTTCTCTGAATGTGGTTGGAATTGTCTCTAATCAGTATTGCTGAGAAGAGCTCTTCTTTCTTTTTTCTTTTTTTTAAGTGGATCTGTGATTTAAATGATAGAGAACACTAGGTGATGAATCTCCTTCTACCAGTGCAGTGAGCTCTTGATCTTAGAGAATTGCTTGAAGACACAGTGTGCCTGTTCTAAGTAGGACTTACACCCAGGTTTTCCTGACTCTGGAGCTAACTTTCCAATCTTTACACTACAGCTATCTCTCAGAGTTTTAGAATATTAATTTTTAAATGATTCACAACTTTATTTAAAATTGCATTTCATGTGTTTATATAGCTAAAATACAGTTATATGAGGTATTAAAAGTTTTATTATTTACTTTGTGTCCTATTATATAAATATATCAAGACTAACAAATGTTCCTATAGTTTGTCATCTTTTTTATTACATGATGTATAATTATCAATATATTTACTCCCTGAGAGGAGTCAGCTAGGGTACAATGAACAGAAAAGTGACAGATTCAGATGAACACCTGTTTAAATTCTGCCTCTGAGGAATCTTGCACTAGGCAAATCATTTGTCATTGCTTTAATTAAATGATTCCCAAGACAAAAGTTTACAGCTAGGTGATGCAATGGATAGAGTATCAGGACTGGTGTCAGGAAGTCTTACATTTGTGAGTTCAAATCTAGTCTCAGACTTTTACTAGCTTTGTGATCCTGGGCAAGTCACTTAACCCTGTTTAACCTTAGTTTCTTCATCTATAAAATAACCTGGAGAAGAAAATGAAAAATCATCCAGGATTCTTTCCAAGAACACCCTAAATGGGGTCACAGAGAGTCAAATACAACAGAAAAATGTCAACAACAAAACAAAAATTTGCAGAGATGGTGCTGAATTACCAGGTAGAGGGAGTTCCCTCATCTGAGAGTTCCTGAATCAGTTAAATCAGAGCTCTTGTCTTGAACCTTTGCTTCATAAAGCCATGAACCACATTTCTGTTGAATTTTATAAGTCTTGGTTCTTTGTAGTTTCTTGGCATTTTCACTAATGATCAGGTTGATTAGAGAGCAATGATTTTGGATTATCAGATCAGAACTTAAAGTGACCTTAGTTCAAACAACTATCACAAATAGAATCAGCCTGAGCTGACTTAGTTCAAATATCACCTTTGATGCTATCTGTGTGATTTTGGGCAAATCACTTAACATCCCTGAAGTAATGTATCTTCATCTGTTAAATAAAAAATTTGGACTGGATAGATTTTGAAATCCCTTCCATCTATGAATGAAGATCAAGGGGGAAAAAGAACTATAAATAAATTTTAAAAGAACTATAAGTAAATTAAATAGTAATAGATATAGTGGGGGGAAAGAAGCCGTGGTGCTTAGATAAAAATAAGGGTATAATGCAGAGTAAATGTGATGAGATACTTCAGGTTAATGGAAATTTGATGAATAACTCTCACTGAGGAATCTTTACTCAGATCCATTTTCTTATTGTGGTTAAAATCTGCACAAAACCATTGACTTTGTTGAGAAATGGGGTGGCTATGTGTGTAATGGATTTTAGTCCCATTGCTGTTCTCCCTACACTTCTGCTGAGTCAGCTTTCTTCCCCTATCTATCTTCTCTCCCTGCCCCCCAATGTGACCTTTTCTAGGCATCCAAAATAATAATCTGTTTTTTAAGCTTAGGGAATTTGGAGAAGGTTCAGTGGGAAGCCACATGCTGAGCTTCCCTCAAGAATATGTCTCTCTCTGAGTAAGATAGGTTAAGATCAGAGAACATGATTTAGGCTAAATTATTTTAAAATATACTAATTGGGAAACTAATTTCAGATCTTTTGATGAATGTTTCTTGTTGGTATTTATGTCATTTTAAAAAAATTATTTAAGCAATGGAGTTTGAGTGACTTTCCCAAAGTCACACTGCTAGGCAAACATTATGTGTCTGAAGGTAGATTCGAACTCAGGTCCTACTGATTCCAGGGCCAGTTGCTCTATCCACTGTGCCACCTTGGTGCCTCACTTATGTCATTTTAAAATATGAATTCCCTTCTGTTCCTGCCCCACTGCTTTACTTTTCTTTGTAATTTGGTCTGTCTTATTTCTTTTGGTTCCCATTCTTGTTGGCACAAACACATACTTGTTTTCCTTTTCCTGTGTTTTTTATTCCTTTCATTGCTCATCATTTAAACCTTTCTCAAAACAATATTTTTAAGATCAGGGTGAAGGGATGATCTGCTGGTATGTTAAGGCAAAGGAGAAAAAGATAAAATAAAAATAAAAAATAAAATACTCTTCTTACACATTCTACTGTTCTAGTCACTTCCTAAGTCAACATCTTTCCACCTCTGCAGCGTTTCTTATATGCATTCCTTTCTACCTGCAGCCACTGCTCATCTCTTTGGGTGGACTATTATAGTACTTTGCTAACTGGTGTCCTAGCTTCATATCTCTCACCATTCCTAAAGTATGGGTCATTCCCCCATGCCATCCCTTTTTCTTAATGTCTCTAAAGGATCTTTATTACTTTTAAGATTAATTCTTTTCTTTTTGGTATTTATCGGTCTTCCTAACCTGGCCTCATTCTACCTTTCCAGGTTTTTCATGTATTATTCCCTGTCTGGTATTCTTTAATCTAGACACATTGACCAACTTGTTACTTTGTGCCCTTCCTTCCAAAACCAATGAACAAGCAACTATTAAGCCCTAACGGTATGCTCGGCACTGTGCTAAGCATTGTAGATACACATAAAAAGAATCGCTGTCCTCAAAAAGCTTACATTTTAATGGAAGAAACAAGAAGTACTAACATTTATTGAGCATTTTCTTGGAGTGTATGGGATTCAGGAAGGACTAACATCTTTGGTGTAAGGGTATGCTAAATATTTTCCAAGGCTGATAGTCTACTTTTGGTGTCTGCCTTCCCCCACCTTTCATCTGTGACAGCGTTAGCATGAGCAGCATCCACACCCTGGTAAACCCTCTTGGCAATTGGGCTAAACCAGACTGAGAATAAAGGATGTCTACCCCAAGCAACTTCCCATGGTAGAATGAGCAGATGACAAAGAGTTTGTTCCAATGGTCATGAAAGTCCCTGAAGCAGGCACTGTGGAGCCTTAGAGTTTGGCCAGACATTGAAGATGCCAGTGTTATCCACTACATCCCTGCCATCACCAGTTGTTCTGACTTTTGCCTTACCACTGAACTTTGTTAACTCAGGAAGAAAAAAAGAAGCTGATGACTTTGTCAAACTTTGCTTCATTTAAATCCATTCATGAGTTAAGACATCATTGATGATGTCATTGGTCTTCTTTGCAAACGAAGGACAAACAACAACTGAATGTCAGGTATTATGTTGAATGAGGGTTGTGGACAATATGTATGTATGGATGTGTGTGTGTATGTGTGTGTATATATATACTTACTGATTGAGAAAAGGTCAGGGAAAATGTGGACTGGGAAAAAACCATGTTATTTGACATCCAAGTTATCATTATTCATAATTTTGAAGTGAGTAGTTTTATTTGAATGATGATATTGTTGCCAGATTGCAGAGGCATAGAAGTGAGTGAGAGGAGAAGAAATGGAGGGATGGAGAATAGATAGCCTTTTCAATCTCTCTTACCTGAGAGGAGAAAGAGAGCTACAGTACAGTAGATAACAGGTATGGGTCTTGTGAAGGTTTCTGTTAAAGATGAGGAAGATATATATGTATTGGTAGATAGCAGGGAAAGAATCAGTAAATAGAGATTGAAGATTAGGAAATGAAAGAGGATGCTAGAGATGATGGGAAGAAAAAGGTTCAAGGGTGCACGTTGAGTTGTCTTTGGTAAGAAGAAAGTTCCTCTTCACTAGAGATTAGAATAAAAAGAGATATAAAGGGATGTGAGAAGAGGGGAGAAGAGGGAACTTTTAGAGAATGATCTCAGTGTTTTTCTATGGAGCCTGAGAAGTGATCAGGAAGAACTAACATGGAGGAGAAAAGATATTTAGAGCAGCTTTGATGACTGAAATAGGATATTGAGTATGGACCAATTTTTAGATCCAAATGCCTATACTGAAATTAGTATTCTTTTGTAGTGGACCCAGAAAGTATAGTTTCACGATTTTCTTCAGTTTCATTCTAAAGCTTGCGAGTAGAAACAAAGTAGGCAGTTGACAGGATTACTTATGGGTTGGTTTTTGACTGTAGTGTAGTTAGTGATAGGACAAGGGAACAAGATTCAGGAGGATTCAGAAGAAAGGGTGGAGCTGAATTGTCTCTCCAAGCTTAGGAAGGCAATGTAGCCTGTGAATATGTGATGGCCTAGAAAAGTAGTGAGGGCTGAGGACATGGAGAGACTACAGGTCATGGTGAAGAAAATGTATAGGTTTAGGAAGAAAAAGATGGAAAACCAAAAGGTTATGATCTGAAAAAAAATTCATTTTTGGATATTCTTGAACTCAGAAGAACTCATTTGTGGATGGGTGAGTGCAAATTGAAAATTGTAGCTGAGTGAAGTAGAAAACAAGGTCATGGGATTTGACTAGATTGAGGAAGTAGAAAAATAGGACATTTGAGGAAATACCACTGTGCATGCTAAAGTTTTTATTATGAGATGAGGTGTGGGGGGTGGTGGGGGTTAGATAATTCACTCTATTTTGGAGAATATTCTGGGATAGAGAATGGTAGCAGAGAATAGCTACCAGAATCTGGAGTAGGTAAAGATAAATTTATGTTATATGAATCTAAAGCAGAAGAGGTTGCCAAAAGATGGTGATAGAGAAAGAATCTCAGAGTTGAAGTGGGCATCAAGGCATATTTCCCTATCTTGATCATTGACTCAGAGAGAAAAATATAAGTAAAAGTACCCAGGTTGAGAAAGAAAAGCCAGTGATATAGTGAACATCCAGAGTCACTGAGTGCCAGAAAATGGAAGAAGCAGGATAAATGGGGTAAGATGTTTTTTCAGTTATGGAATAGCTGGAAGGAGTGGGTAGATCTGAGGTGGACGCTTCAGATAGATGGGAAGGAGAGAGTGGACAGTTAGGGAGGAAGTTCTATTCATCAGCAGTTGTTTTCAGTTTCACTAGGATAAGGAAGTATGAAGGATTAGGAATGATTTGGAATAATAATTGAGAAGTAGGAGGAACTGCTGTTGTATCCCAGACCCTCAGAGGGCCTCCTAGTCCCCTGGCTTTCAGTCCAATAGCCTAAGAAACAGTGGATCTTGTTTCTTAGCAGGTCTTGATCAAAGAGGCAGAAAGAAAAGAGGAGTGGATTTAAAGCAGCCTAGAACAGATTTCTCCTGGAGCTATGAGGAGGCAGAAGGTGGTTTTTGGTGTTGATCAATTTTTGTGGCATTACTTTTCTTCTTATTTAAGGCAATGAGGTTAAGTGACTTGCCCAAAGTCAAACATCTAGGCAATTACTAAGTTTCCTAGGCTGAATTTAAACTCAGGTCCTCCTGACTCCAGGGCTGGTGCTCTATCCACTGCAATACCTAGTTGCCCCCATTACTTTTATATGTATCTATTGCTTCCTCTTGTTAGAATGTAAGATCTTTGAGATCAAGGTCTATTTAATGTTTGTCTTTATGTATCTTTATATCCTCAGCACTTAGCCTTTAAAGGGCACATTGCCAATACCCAATAAATACTTGTTAATTAATTGGTTGTGTGATCCTTAAAAAAAAAAGCTTAGTGCGACTGGGGATGCCGATGATCTATGGGGAAAATGGTCCTTGATCATCTTGATTGAACTTCATGATGAGGGTTCTACAATATAGAAATGTGTGTTTTTTAAAAAAAATAGATGTTCTAATTTAATCTTGTGGCTTTGGGAAGGTGTATTGCTTTAGTTTGACTCTATTATATGTGGGGAAAAGAAGTATGCCACTCATTTTTCTTCATTCAAGTATACCACTCATTATTCTTCTTTAAGTCTATGATAAGCTAATGGAGACAGGTGTTCAGAGGTATAGTAAATCATATCTTCCTGAAGAAAAATGAGCTGTTTTGAAATTCTTTTCAAGATTGTAACACACTGCTCATGATTTCCTTACATTTATTTCTGAATATCTGTTGCTTTATGGCATGTGAACTAGCATTTCTTAAGGGCCTACTAGGTTCCAAGTACTTATGTGATCCATAATTTGATAATGAACAAGTTGTCTAATTTATATTGATATAGTTAAAGTTCATATCCATATGGTCTGTTAAGGTTTGTTCAACAATCGCATAAAGTTGCTTGTGAATATTCCCATCTCCCCTCTTTGAGTGAGAAAACTGAGCCTTTGAGAGATTGTTTCTTTTCTATAATTACATAGTATTTGTCTGAGATGGAATTTGAACTACCTTTTTCTGAGTCAAAGTATGATACTCTTGCCAATATGCTACACTGCCTCCAAATTATGTCAGCGTCTTTCCTGATATAAGTGGCTCAAGTCGTATTAAAACAGAATTCTTTCTTTGCCTTGCTTTATTATCTGAGTCTTCATATAGGTAAATGACATTGCTTTCCTTTTTTTCTCCCCCCCCCACTGCCCCAGTGCTTATTACAAGGAAACCTTATTAAATGACATTCGGAAAGCCAGAGAAAAATACCAGGGAGATGAATTGGCAAAGGAACTGGCCAGAATTAAACTCCGTATGGATAATACTGAAGTCCTGACATCAGACATTGTCATTAATCTGCTGTTATCATACCGTGATATCCAGGTAATGATTGACTTCTTAGTAATTATTGGGCCCCAATTATGGTACATTATTTGTTCACTTTAACAACATTAAATAACCTTATGGAGTCCTCTCTTTTTGTTGACATGGCCAGTAATATGTTTTTAAAGATGAGAGAAGCACATTATAAATGAGGAAATTTGGGTCTTTAAAGAGGTTGAGAGTCAGTTATAATCTGTCATAGAGGAGAGAGAATTTGTCATACCATGGTTAGCCTTGGAGGCAACCCAGGTCACATGTGATGATGTGTGGTACTTTTCTTGGAGACTATTTGAGAGAAATGATGCAGTGGGGACAGGAGTGAGTGAGTGTGTGTGTGTGTGTGTAACTCTGTTTTGATCAACATCCTCTATTGTGGAAAGATAAAATGGAATTAGGGATTAGTTAGTGGCTATAGATCTCCCTAAGACTGCACAGCTATTTTTCTGGGTAAGCAATAAAGAAGTCACACCATCTGAGACATAAACCTTTAGGGCAAAGAGGGTAAATGAGCTGTACAATGACATGATTTTATATTATTGAATGATTTGTTTTCCACATGTATGAGTCAACATGATGTAGAGGAAAAAACTAGATTAATCAAATGAAGTTTAAAAAATTTGAGAAGAGGTCTACATCCTATCCTATGGTAAATCACTGACAGGGTCCATGACATAGAAAAAGATTTAAAAAACCTAACACTTGGATTAGATGATCTTTAAAGTTCTTTTAAGATATCAAAATTATCTAACATTCTATGATATTGTAGAATTTGTCCACCAATCTGGGAACTCAGATGATTGACTATATGGTATTCTATAAACCCTGTGGTCATAAGTAGGCAAAAACCTAGATAAGGCATACTGCTCAAATGTTATGTATGTTTCTGCCCATAGTGCTTATAAACTCATTTCCTTTATATGTTTTATGTTTTTCTCACTGTGGATCTTTGCCCATTTTTGTGCTTAGATTTTTCCCTCCTTTTCTTTATTGAATTATTATTGCTCATTCTGTAAAACCCAACTCAAATGCTATCTACCTCATGAAGCACTTCCATGATCACTACCTTTCTCCTCTGACTTCACAAAGCATTTTGTTTTTTTCTCTCTAATGCAGATATTATGTGTTCTTAACCATCATAATTATTTGCATATGTGCTGAATCTTTTTCCTAGATTATAAATTCCATCAGGATAATGCTATATCATATGTACATTTTGTATTTCCCCAATCACTGTAGACTGTATGAATGAAGAAATGAAAAAAATTATCAAGCCTTTTTCTTTAGGTTCAACAGTTGGCTAAGTAGTGGGATGGACAGGTAAGACATTCCCTACCTTCAAAAAGCTTAGTGTCTAATGGATGAGACAGCATACATAGGGGAGTGACTTCCAAGGAAGGGTTCTTTATATGGTTTGGGAAGACACAGGAATATTGAAAGAAGCCATAGTGGTTGATTGATAGTAGCAATGGAAGTATGAATTTGATTCAGATGCATAAATACTTTTCTATATTGTATTGTACAGATTACAATATAAGGGCACAATGAAGTAGGAGAATATAAACCCACCTGCAGAGGAAATAGTAAGAAGATTACTAGAACAGAATGGGAAGCATGTCTAGGCCTTACTTGCCATAGTGGACCATGGTGAATTTGAATTGATTCATTAATCAGTCAGGAGAGTAAGGGTCCCAGTTTAAGCCTTCCAGGGCATAGTGATTAAACACTTACTAAATTTCTTGTTGGTGTGAAATTTTTAAACTAAACTTAATATAAATGAAGCATCTATTCTGTATAGTATACTTTTCTAGACACTGAAGAATTCCCAATCAAAATGGAAAATGAGACATAGAAATGCATTAAGCCAATTTCAAATAATGGATAATATTTGAAGCTTTTTACCAGTAAAAAAAATATCTGAATAGCTAAGAAAAATGAATTGTGATCTCTCCCTAAAACCTTTCTTCAGTTTGCTACCAGGATTGTTGTTTTGTTTTATTTTGGTCTTCTTTGGCTTCCCTATCCCTGCCACCCACATCCAAAGTGATATAATTTTTCCTCTTTTCATAATACTGTTGGTGTAATCTTTTGGTATATAGTAAAACCATTAATTATTGGACTATATTAGCTTCTTGCTAGGCCTGGTGAGATTTAAAGAGATGGGAGAACGTGAAAGATAGGGATTTGGTTTTCTTTAGTCTGGGGAACCTCCAATATATAAAGACTCTCTGCTTCTTGGTTCTAAGGTTAGACTAAATGAAAGAATAGTGGATGGATTTTTAGCAATGGCCCACTCAATCCACAAATCATGGTAACACTTACCTCATGAAATTATGGTAAGTTGAACTAAACTTAAGTTGAACTAAAAGGTACCATTGAGGCCATTTGATCTACATCCTTTTCAGATAAGGAATCTGAGATTCAGAGATTGTGGTTTGCCCAAGGCCGCAGTCGGAGGAAGAAAATAGGACCAGCATGTGAACACAGGTTCAATGACTCAAGGTCATGGACTTTTCCATGTTGTCCAGTTGTTTCTTTTTCCCATTAAATTGGGGAGAATTGAGATCTGTTCTGTTTGCTTGAGAAATGACTATAAGTTTGCCTGTGTATTTATGTCCATTCCATCAACATTTCTGATGAATAATTGCTATGCTCATAATTTTCCTTTCATGTTTTGGATCCATGTTTTATATATGGCAGGGTGCGTGAGTTTTCAATTCCCTCTTCTTCATTTGATACTTTATGGCTTGCCATTTTTGCCTTATTGTTGGTGTTAAGAGGTAGTACAGTAGATCACTGAATTTGGAGTTAGGAAGAGCTGAGTTTCACTTTAGCCTATTATAACTGTGAGCTGTGTGATCTTGGTCGAGTCGTTAACCTCTCTGTCATCCTCTTTTTCTTCAACTATAAACTGAGAATAATAACAGGATCTAACTCCCAGGGTTGTTGTGAGGGTCCAATGAGAAAATAATAGTGAAGTGCTTAATACAGTATCTTGCACATAATAAATATTTAAATATGCTTGTTCCTCTTGCTCTATTTGCTTCTTCAAGGAATTTTTTGGTTTCCTCCTTACTCCTGTGCCAAAATGAAACTGCTATTTAATTTTAATTCTGAGTTTCAGCAGAGGATTTTACTGAGGTCCTTTTGTACATAAAACCCTCCAAAACTGGATATTATTTTTCTCTCATCAACACTCAATTTGGATCATTGTATACCATGGAAACATTATGAAGACTGACAAATTGCCTTCTGTGGGGGGGGGGGGGGGGGAGGGAAGTAAGATAAGGGGGAAAATTGTAAAACTTAAAATAAGTAAAATCTTTAATATAAAATAAAATAAATCCCAAACTATCTTTAACAAACCAGTACCTTATAATAAATATCTATTGTTCTTCCTTTTCTACCTTACGGCATTTGGGTACTAGGACTATGATGCTATGGTAAAATTGGTGGAAACATTGGAGATGCTGCCTACGTGTGACTTGGCTGATCAGCATAATATCAAGTTCCACTATGCCTTTGCATTGAACAGGTAAGAATTATCATTTATATTTGAAGTTTATAAACTATAGAATCTGTGGGACTGTCCCCCTCAGGTGATAAATTTAGATAATTACTATTTTAAATTATTTATTTATTATTTATGTTTAATTTTTTTTCAAGGAATTAAGAAGTGAAACAATATCTCAAAAAAAAATACTTAGCCTAGTGTAGGATAGGATAAAATAAATTATAGACAAGGAAAGCATCTTAGCAACCAGTTAGCTTAGTTGTGGTTGGATACTATGATTTTCTTTGACTTGGTGACTCCTCCTAGGCCCTCAAAGTCTTCTGTTCACCTAGCTGCTGAGGTAGTAAGGTGGTGAATAGAACACTGGCCTTGTACTGAGTGAAGCCCAAGTTCAAATCCAGCCTTGAATATTTATAAGCTGTGTGACCCTGGGCAAATCACTTAGATCTCTGCTTGCATCAGTTTCTGCAACTGTAAAATGGGGATAGTAATAGTACCTGCCTCTTCAGGGTTGTAGTGAGGATTAAATGAGATGATGTTAATGAAGCACTTTAAAAAAAAACATATTTCTTTCCTTGCACTATAGATGCCCTAATAACTCTCATGATGAGAAGGACTTTGATTTAATTCAGTAAATATTCATTAAGTGCTTAAAGGAAAACAGGCATGGTTCAGGATGGGGAGACAAAGACAAACATGAAATAATCCCTGTTTCTAAGGAGTTTGCAGCTGATGAATAGGGTACAATATGTACACAGAAGAAAAAATATTGTCAGTCAATAACAATTGATTAAGCATTTTGTATGCTTTGAGCATTGAGGATATAAAGAGGCAGAATCACAGATTTTATTCTCAAGAAGCTCCCTTTTGAATTAAAAACTTGTAAACAAGTGTATATGTATCTTTCTCTACACACACAATATATATATATATATATATATATATGTATGTATATGTAAGTATAGATGCATGAAGTTTGTATAAATGTTTGGGATTTTGAGAGAAAAGGTTGGGTGGTGGTGGTGGTGGTGGTGGTGGTGGTGGGGAACCCCCCAGAAAAAACCTCCTGCAGAAAGTGAAATTTGAGCTGTTTTATTTTTGATCATTTTATTTCCTGTTCAATAGTGTTTTTCCCAATTACATGTAAAGATAGTTTTCAAAATTCATTTTTTAAGATTTTTGAGTTCCACAATTTTTTCCCTTCTTTCACCTCTTCTCCCTCGCTAAGATGACAAGCAGTCTGATTTAGGTTATACATGCAAAAATCATGTTAAACATTTCCATAGTAATCATCATATGAAAGAAGAATCAGGACTAAAGGGAAAAAAACAACAACCCCCCCCAAAAAAAGTGAAAATAGTATGCTTTGATCTGCATTCAGACTCCATAATTCTTTATCTTTTTCCCATCACAAATCTTTTAGAATTGTCTGGAATCATTGTATTGCTGAGAAAAACTCTTAAGTAGTCTACCATAGGTGATCATCACACAGTGTTGCTGTTAATGTGTACAGATTCTCCTGGTTCTACTCTCTTCATAATTTGAGCTGTTTTAAAGGAAACCCATGGTAGAAGTAGGGAAGGAAGGAAGTGTGCCAGAGAGAAGAGATATGGAAATAAGATTTGGAAGGGCATGTTCAAGGAAAAACAGAAAGGCCATCTTTCATCAGTCATGGAATATATAGAGAAGAGAAAAGTGTAGGAAGATGAGAAAGGATCAGATTCTGAAGGGTTTAGATAATTTACAGGAGGAGGGACATGAGCTCTAACATGGGGGGAGGGAGGAGGAGATGAAGGAAGGTTTCTCAGGTAGGTACCCCCTGGTCATAGCCTTAAAGGTGATCAGGAATTCAGAGAAGCAGAATTGAGGAAGGAATGCTTTTGGGATCTTTGTAAATACATGGAAATAGGAGATGCCTTGCTGAGTTGGGGAAACAACTGGTAATCTCATTCAGTTGGAATATAGAGAGTAAAAGGAAGTAATGTGAAATAAGGCCCTTAAATGTCAGATTTAGAAATCTATCTTTGTATAAAAAGTTTCAAGAAATTTGTTTTTCTTTCAATTGAGTCAGTCAAACCTTTTTCGAAGTACCTATATATGAAAGGAATTGTGCTGGGTTAGCACTGGGAAATAGGAGCTTGTTCATAGAAATAGAAGTCCCTGCTCTGAAGTGGTTTATATTCTGCTAGGGTTATACAACATGTACACAGAAAAGTAAATCAAGGTAATTTGAGGAGACAATGCTAATGGGCAGCTTGGTGGTTGCAGTGGTTGGTGCTGGACCTGGAATTACAAAGACCTAATTCGAATCCAATTTCAGATACTTCCTAGCTAAGTGACCCTGTGCAAGTCACTTATCTTCCGTTTCCTCATCCATAAATGAGCTGAAGAAGGAAAGTGCAAAACAGTCCAGTATCTTTGCCAAGAAATCCCCCAAATGGGGTTATGATGAGTTGATTTTAACTGAACAACAAAGGGCACTATCAAGTGAGATAAGGAAAGGTTACACTTGGGAGTGAAAAACTTAATTTTTAGGTTCAAAATAAAACAAATCATTTTAGGTTATACATGAAATTTATTCTTTAAGATTTATCATAAAACCTATAGGTGAAAAACATCACTAGAAATGTCAACCCAGAGCATAATGAAAGAAGAATATTTATAGAAAATATTTAGAGTCATAAACTTTTGGTGGCCAACCAGTCAGATTATAAATTAGTGCATAATAGTGTCATTGATTACTTTATGGTCCTCTTACCCATTCATAACTGTTCTTTGTCAGAACTGACAACAATTCAATTAGCAACAGGACTGGTAACTCAGATCGTCCTGACTTCAGGGCCAGTGCTCTATCCACTGTGTGACCATCATCAATTTATGCAAACAAATATATACAAAGGAAGTTATGTAAGATAAATAGGAAATAATTATAGGAGGGAAGGCAGTAGAATTTTGGGGGTATGTAGGGACCTCCTTGTGCAAAGGAACATAAAATAGGAAGTGAAATGATGAGTTTCAGGAACATCTGATAATTCATTTGACTGGTATGTAGAGTATGGTAAAATGAAATAATCTGGGGAAGGAATGTGGGAGAAAGATCCATGGAGGAACTTAAAGACCAGGTTAGGAGCAATGGGAAATCTTGAATGATTTTAAAGCAGGGGAATGATGTGGTCTGACTTATGTTTTAGGACTGTTAATTTGGTGGTCTTGTGTAGGGCTTTGAATGATCCTTTAGTTTTTGAAGAGCAATAGTATAATAAATCTTGATATATATATATATATATATATATATTAATGTTTATTCATTCTCATGACAAGTATAGATTGACTTTTGAATGAGGATACTCTCAGATAACCTGCTTACAAGGTTATTTGGGGTAAGATCTAAATACATAAATATTAATTATTATTATTGTTGTTGTTGTTGTTATTCAGCTATCAGATAGCAAATAACACACTCATATCTGTTGCTTCCTGGTTTACCTAAGCAAGAGACAACTTGGGGAATTCAGAAATAATTAATGCTAGTTGTTATGGAGATGCTAATAGACCTTGTAAGATTTGTTCTCAAAACTTGTCTGAATTAGTCAAGACTAAAAGGAAAATCCTTAAAACTTTATAAACCTTAATCAAGAGTTTTGAGGATGTATAAAAGGAGGTATGGGATTGGCTGAGCCTTTCTAACCTTACTGCTGATCTTTCAGAGTATGGGGCTCAGTACTTCACTTCTTCATCCTTTCCTATATCTTCCTTGGTAAAGGGAAAAGAAAGTGGTACTTCCTGCTTGTACTTTTTCAAAATAGCCCTGGGGCTAAGAGATTTATCTCAGACCCAGTTTGCTATCACTATTCTTCTGCCACTCCATACCCCTCCAATTCTTCATCAAAGGAGTCGAAAAAGTCCATTCTCCAACTTCCCAGAAAGACTCTGAGGAATCCTGAAGTAGTTAGTGGAGTCCTGAGCCTGGAGTCATGACATGGAGTTTCCAGTTTCATCTCAGCAAGTCACTTTCTGTCCTAACAGGTACTCTCTGTGACTCAGTTTCCTTATTTGTTCAGTGAGGAGATTGGAGTTGATATTTCAGGTCCTTTTCCAACTCTAACACTATGATCCATTAACTACTTAGGCTCTCCTTTGGTGAATTATTTCCTCTCTTCAAGGCTGTCCTCAGGGCAGTGAAAGATCTAGTCTTAGGTGACTTTTTTCCTTTCCAGTATCTCTGTTTGCTAAAAGGATAATTATTTAGAGATACCTCTCCTCAGATTTAAGAGGGAATCATTTAAAAAATATTTTGATGACTATTTCAGTATAATTCATTTTATTTGTAACCCTATGTATTTTATACTTTTAGAAAAACATTCTGTTTTCTAAACAGGAAACATTTCTATAAGTTTCATCAGCTTTCCAAAGGGGTACATGATTCCTTCCCCCCCCAAAAAAAAATATTAAGGAAACCCTAATCAAGAAAAAAGATTTTAGTTCAAATTTCACTGAAATTTTTTAAAGACTGGTAAGTCATCCAAGTCTTTTTCCCACACCCTCATAAATACATAAATGCTCATTTAATATTTAATTCATGCTTAATATTATCTGGCAATTGGTTTTTAAAGAGGACCCATTTTATACTAAAGTGGTATTTCTTCTTGTATGGTCTATGTTGTTCAGTCATTTTCAGTCATGTCCAACTTTTCATTACCCCATTTGGAATTTTTTTGGCAAAGATACCAGAGTAGTTTGCTCTTTTCTAGCTCATTTTGCAGAGGAGGAAACCAAAGCAAACAGGTTTGTGACTTAGTTATTAAGTCTCTCTTTTCAGATTCGAACTCAGGTAAAAGCCAGGATGGTTCCAGACTCTATTCACTCTATGTACAATGTATTTCTTTTTTTCTGTTTGGTGTATTTATTTTATATTATTACAATAATCTTGTTGTGAGAGTAAACATAAACCCCTCCCTCAGAAAAAAGATAGAGAAACCTCAAGAATAGTGAGAGAGGAAAAAAGTATACTTCAGTCTGTGTTCAGATTCCAATGGCTTTGTCTCTGGGATGAGTTGCCTTCTTTATCTCCATCAAAGAAATTGCTTCAATATCTTCCCACAGTCACTATTATTAGCTGCATTTATCTTTACATTATTCCTCCCCACTCTCATTTATTCTGTTATTTCCCTCCTTTTACCCTGAGTACCCTCTCCCACAATCTTCCCTCTCTTCTATCTCCCCCTTCACTCCACCCATCCCTTTCCTCTTATTTTTCTCTAGGGTAGGATAGATTTCTATACCCTATTAAGTATGTATATTATTTCCTCTCTGAGTCATTTCTGATGAGAATGAAGGCTCACTCATTCCCCCTTGCCTTCCCCATTCCACTTCATCACAAAAACTTTTTCTTGAATCTTTTATGTGAAATATCTTAGCCTTCTTCTTCTCCTTTCTCTTCCTCCCAGTACTTTCCTTTATCACCCATTGACTCCATCTTTATACCATATTATACCATTATATTAAACTCCCTCCTGTGCCTTGTCTATATATGTCTTTCTAACTGCTCTCATAAATGATCCTGTGCAATAATATGAATAGTTCAACATCATTAAGTTCCTCATCGTTAGTTCTTCTCACTCACTCCCTCTATACTTCACCTGAGTCCTGTACTTGGAGATCAAACTTTCTGTTCAGCTCTAGTTATTTCAACAGGATATTTTGAAACTCCCCTGTTACATTGAAAGTCCAACTTTCCTCTGAAACAGAATGTTCAGTTTTGCTGGGGAGTTGTTTTTCTCAGTTGTAATCCAAGTTCTTTTGCCTTCAGGGATATCATATTCCAAGTCCTACAAGCCCTCAATGTTGATGCTGCCAGATCCTGTGTAATCCTGACTATAGAACCATTGTTTGTTTCTGGTATCTTTTAGCATTTTCTCTTTGACTTAGGAGTGAGTTTTGGAATGATTTGGGAGTTTTGGAATGATTTGAGAGTTTTTCTTTTAGGATGTCTTTCAAGAGGTGATTGGTGAATTTCCTCATTTTTTTTTTACCCTCTGCTTCTTGGATCTCAGGGCAATTTTGCTGTATTATTTCTTGAAAAATGAAGTCTAGGCTCTTTTCCTGGTCATGACTTTCAGATAGCCCAGTAATTTTTAAATTATTTCTTCTGGATCTATTTTCAAGGTTGGTTGTTTTTCCAACGAGTTATTTCACATTTACTTCTAATTTTTGGCTTTTTTTGGAAGTTTTATTTCTTCCTGATTTCTTGCAAAGTCATCAGCTCTCTTTAGTTCCATTCTGAATTTGAAGGAGTTATTTTCTTCAGAGAACTTTTTTTTTATCTCTTTTTACAGCTGGCCAATTCTGCTTTTTAAGATATTCTCCTCATTTGTCTTTTGTGTTGCTTTTTCCATTTGGCTGAAACTGGTTTTGAACATGTTATTTTCTTCAGCATTTTTTTTTTTGTATTTCTTACACCAAGAGTGGTTTTCATGATTTTTTCTACATAATTCTTATTTCTCCTCCCAATTTTTCCTCTACCTCCTTTAATTGTTTTTCCAAAGTCTTTTTTGAGCTCTTCTATTGCCTGAGCTCATTTTCTATTTCTCTTGGAGGCTTTGGATATAGAAGCTTTAATTTACTTCTGAGTATGTATTTTGATCCTCCATGGGAACAAAGTAATTTTCCATGGTCATATTCTTCCTTTTCTTTTGTTTTCTCATTTTCTCAGCCTATGACTGATTTACAGCACTTCCAAGGCTTTGGGGGCTTTTTGGGACACCCCACAGGGATCGTAATTCCTCCAAGGTTTTTTGAGAGACTCTGACTGTTCTCTTGCCTTTACTCTGGTATGTGGATGATCACAGACCTTCCCTTATGCCCTGGAACTGTGAGGAAGGTTCCAGCTCACCTATGGTAGTATGGAGGCTCAAACTGCAACCTAGATCTGAGTGTGGGCAAACAGCAGAGTCCTGCCCCAGGAAGAGCAGAGAGACCTCTGTAGTCTCTCTGACCTCCTTACCATCTGTGGGCTGGACATTCTGGAAGTGCTGGGGTAGCTCTGTGGATTCCCACTGCAGGTTCTCACCACAGGTCTGCTCTGAGGCCAGCTCTCTGCTCCATGCTCACTCTCGTGTGGCAGAGTTCTCTCACCATCCCTTCAAGCTGTCCCCAGTGATCCCTAGGCTAAGAGATCTGGAAACCGCCCCCTCTGCCACGTACCCAGGTGCCCCTAAGGAACCAGGCATGCCATGGGTTGTGCCTGGAAGGCCAGAGCTGATTTACTCAGGCCCTGATGTGCTGTGGCTCTTCCCAACCCTGGGTCCTGGTGAAACAGACCTTTCCTATGGAACTAATAAGTCGTCTTGGACTGGGAAATTGTATCACTTGGGCTTTCTGTGAGTTCTGCCCCTCTGAATTTTGGTTAGTCATAATTTGATGACTTTTGGTTTTGGGGAATGAGTTTTCAGGAATTCCTGCCTTCTAGCTGCTATCTTGTCTCCACCCTGGTACAACATATTTCTGACCTTTTTCTAGAGCTTTATAAGATGGACAATGTACTCAGAGGTCATTAAAATGAGAATAAGGAGACTTGTTTCTTCTCTGTTTCTAATTGGACATGTGATTTTAAGTAAGTCATTTAATTAAAATATCAATAATTTCAATAACAAAATTAAAATAAGTTATATAAAATAATTACACTTGGCATTCATATGGAACTTCTATAGTTTACAAGACATTTTACATACATAGAAGACTTAGGTTCACATTCTGGCTTTCCTATTTACTACCTACATTACCTTGGGAATGTCAATTAACTTTTTTGGTTCTCACTTTCCTCATCATTGCCAAATCACATTGTTTCTACCATTAAAAGATCTTTTGTATGTATCTATTTTTTTACTCTTCTACTGGACTAGCTACTCTAGCTTGATCTTTATTTTGTAGAGATTTATAGAGACTACAGCAGTAGCTTTTTAAAAAAAACTGCCATATTTTATGAATCTTTTTTCCATTTTGCTTCTCTTCTTATTGGAAAACACACATACAATTCTTCTAAAACATGTGTAATAAAGCAAAACAAATACAATAGCCTCCTATTGGTCTTCTTGCCTCCAGTCTCTTCCCATTCTCCATCCTACAGAATGATTTTTCTAAAGTGTAAGTTTTACCATTTTATACCCCCATTAAACTCCAGTGACCTCTTATTAACTCCAGGATCAAATCAAAAATCAAATCAAAGTTACTTAATGTTCCTTGTAACATGGACTCTTCCTGCATTTCCAGTTTTCTTACATTTTACTCTCATTTGAATAACACTGACCTGTTTACTGTTCCCGAACAAATTCCTGGTGTTCCAACTACTGGTTTTTTTAGCCTGGAATGATTTTCTTCCTAACCCTCTGCCTCATAGTTTTTCTGGATTTCTTTTAAAACCTAGTTCTTGCCTTCTAGTGAGACCGATGACTTAGCATAGCCATGTGCTTGTAATGATGTTCCCTCCCTGATGTTATGGTCTTCTTCAAAAACAAAGAACAAACATCATTATCATCATCATCTTCTGTTAGTGTTCTGGCAAAAGACTAGATGACAAATGAGATACCTCCTAGCTTTTATGTGACCAACCCTGTGAGCAGTTCAGTATTATTATTATTATTAATAACATTTTACAGATAAGGAACCAGAACCTGAACTCACTTTTTTGTTGTTATTTAGTTATTTCAGTCTGTCTGATTCTTTGTAACCCTACTTGCTTTGCTGTTTTATTTTCTGGCTCATTTTACAGATGAGGCAATCAGGTTAAATGATTTGCTAGAGTCATATGGCTAGGGAGTTTTGAAGTCAGGTTTGAACTCAGGTTTTCCCAGTTCCAGGATGGAGAACTATCCACTGGGTAGGTAATGAATAATCACATCACATAATTTCTCTTAAAAACATTTTATTTAAGGCAATGGGATTAGGTGACTTGCCCAAGGTCACACAGCTAGGCAATTATTAAGTGTCTGAGGTTGGATTTGAACTTAGGTCCTCCTGAGTCCAGGGCCGGTGCTCTATGCACTGTACCACCTAGCTGCCCCAACATTGTTTAATTTCTTCACCAAATTCTTATAGCATTCTTGATAGCTTTTGATAATTTGCTAAAGTATTATATGATGTGCTTCTTCCTTAGTTCCCCATTTAACTATTTGCCTCTAGGCAAGCCATTTCATCTTTGGGTCTCTATCTACTTATCTGTAACTTTAGGGGATCGGACTAGGTTATCTCTAAGGTTCTCTCATTTCCAAGAATTCTCATGAAACATTCTCTATTGTTAACATTTATGTGAAAATGGTTTTTGGAGACTACAAGCTACATTCACACTTGATCTTAGCCAAAAGGCCGAAAAGCGATTACAAGCTACATTCAGATGACAAATCACCAGAGTGACACGTCAGCCACAGAAACCTGTACAAGATTAAAAGAAACATCATGTGTAGAATGAGAAAAGGAATAAATCCAATGCACACTGCCCTGGTCAGATTTTATCTGGAGAATAATGTCCAGTTCTGGGCACAGCATTCTAGTTAGGATATTGATGAGGTATTATAGAGAGGCAGATAGTTGGACAGAGGACAATGGACAGAGGTGTCCAAGTCAGGAGGTCCAAGTCAAATGTGACCTCAGACATTTAGGAGCTGGTTGACCCTGAACAAGTTGCTTAACCTTGGTATCTTCAACTTAAAATGGCAATAGTAATAAAACAAGTATCTTCTGGGGTTGTTGTCAGGATAAAATATTTGCAAAATGCTGAGCTGAGTTCCTAGCATAGAGGCAGTGCATAAACACTAGTAGTTGTTATCATTAGCTGATCTGTTTTAGAGAGAAGCAGGTAACTAAAACGTGAAGAACCTGGAAACCTTGTCATTTGAAAACTGGTGGAAAAACTAGAGGTAAGGGGTGGCTAGGTGGTGCAGTAGATAGAACACTGGCCCTGGAGTCAGGAGTACCTGAGTTCAAATCCAACCTCAGCCACTTAATAATTACCTATCTGTGTGACCTTGGGCAAGCCACTTAACCCCATTGCCTTGCAAAAACCTAAAAATAAAAATTAAGAAGAAAACCAAATTACCAGTACCAGAAAAGAAAAGAATGAATTTACCACCAAAGAAGTGGTTTAATTTTATTTATTCATTCATTCATTTCTGATTTCTTCTGTTTGTATTTGGTCAGGTTCAGAAACCTAAATGGAAATGATATTTCTATTTAAGAAATCATTCTGGGGACAACAACCTCAAGGAGAGATGTGTTCAATATGTATCAAATTGAAAATGATACTAAAAGAATTGTGATTTAAAATTAGTTCAAATTTTTTAAACCTGACCGTCATTTATGGAAATGAATATCTCTGTATTCAGTAAAGAAAAAGATTTTTAAAAGTGTGAATGTCTATGTATATTCTTATATACATCTCTTCTACCTACCCACTTTTTGCTGTTGTGAAAATACCATTCATAATGCCAGTTGGTTAGATGCTGGAAAGCCTATAACACCAACATTTTTTCAGTAATACCTTTTTAGGGAGGGAAAGTTAAGACCTATAATTTCATTAATATTAGGTGATTCTATTAAGAAAAAATCATCTCTTCTAGTACAGGAAATGGAATATTTTTCACAGTAATGGATAGGGGAAGATTTCTCAACCAGAGGGGAAAAAAAGATTAAAATGGTCAATTCTGACTGCATAAGACTGAAAAGGTTTTTTGCACAAATAAATTGGTTAAGTAAGAATTAGAAGGGAATAAGTGAACTAGGACTAAATCATCTTACCAAATTTCTTTGATAAGGGTCCTGCATATTATGTATCTAGAAAATTCAAACAGATATATAAGAACAAGACATGTCCAAGTATACAGATAGGCAGGTGTCAAAAGAAATGCAATTACATGAAAAAAATTTTCTAATAATAATTTATGTAACATTAATAGTTTTCAATGTGCTTTCCATGTTATCTCATTTGATCCTCATAAGTCTATTATTCAGCTATTTTATCCTAATTATAAGTAAATAAATTTGTCAGTGAACCATATACCTATTTTCTTAATACTATAAAAAATTTTTATGAAAATTGTTCATATACACATTGAGAGTTTTCTTGGTGATAACATGAGAACAGAACAAGTAAGATGGCAGTATTTCAAACTGCTTTTTGCCACAGACCACAGATTTGCCTGAGAGATAAGATACAGAAAATTTAAGATTCCTATGGATCCATTGTTTGCAGAATGCTAAATAAAAGTTTGACTCAGTAGAATAAATACTACTGTAAAAATCTTCTTCCAACAGACTTATTCTCATAGCTGTCCTAAAACCACACACTATCTTTGGCAGATGAGCCTGCAGAGATGACTTTGTTCAGTGGCTGACTGAATATAACCATTGCACATCTTAAAGTTTTCATTAGTGTCAGATGTCTTGCACTGGGTGAAACTTAAGTAGTAAAAGGATTTTCTGTGATTATTGAGATTCTTTAAATTCTCCTTTTTGCCTTTGGCAGGTTACTAGTTGCATTGAGCATCAGAACACTAAAAAGCCTTCTCATTTAAATTGCTGATAATTTGAAAGAAAAACCAAGTGGATGGCAAATTTATGATACCTAGATTATGTGTACAACTAGAACATTGTGTCTTATGGGGTATAGAGTTTTTTTAGGAAGAGGATAATGACACTGGATTGCATTGGGAAATTGATCCAGTGCTTTGAGTGATTTCTGTAAGATCATGAAAAAGAAAAAAAAGTAATCTAGTTGCCTTGCTAATGATCAGCAGAAATTTTACTAAATGATGATGGTGAAAGACTAAAAACTCTAAAGTACACTAAAATATGTTTTAAAAAATGTCTTTGCCATATGTTTTTGTTTTCAAAGGCTAGATAAAGTAAAGGCCTGGTATGACCCTCCAGCAATAAATGCCTCCTCTAGTTGTAGGAAAAATATAAATTGGAACTGTAAAAGTACTGCAGAAAGTTAAATTTATATATATATATGTATATGTGTGTGTGTGTGTGTGTGTGTGTGTGTATACACACACACACACACACACACACATATGAGATAATTTGGTTCAATAGGGCAGCTAGGTGTCACAGTAGATAGAGCACCAGGCCTGGAATTAGCAGGACCTAAATTCAAATCCAACCTAAGACACTTAGTAGCTGTGTTGACCCTAAGCAAGTCACTAAACCCTGTTTGTCTCAGTTCCTCATCTGTAAAATGAGTTGGAGAAGAAAATTCAAGATCACCCTAAAGAAAACCCTAAATGGGGTCATGAAGAGTCAGATGCCACTGAAAAGACTGAACAAATAGTTCAGAGGTGTCAAACTCCTGACCCTTGGACTGCATGCAGTCTACAAAAGACTTGGCCTGGAATCAGATTAAAATATGATTAGGGAGGGCAGCTAGGTGGCATAGTAGATAGAGGACTGGCCCTGGAGTCAGGAGGACCTGAGTTCAAATTCAGCCTCAGAGAGTTAATAATTACCTAGCTGTGTGACCTTGGGCAAGTCACTTAACCCCACTGCCTTGCCAAAAAAAACAAACAAACAAAATGGTATTGGAGAATGTTTGATAAAATAAAATTTAAAAATATACACTCTCTCCACCCTCCCCCTCCCTCCGTCTCTCTCCCCCTCCCCCCTCCCCCCTCCCCCTCCGTCTCTCTCTCCCCCTCCCCCCTCCCCCTCCCCCTCCGTCTCTCTCCCCCCTCCCCCTCCCCCTCCGTCTCTCTCCCCCCCTCCCCCTCCCCCTCCGTCTCTCTCCCCCTCCCCCTCCCCCTCCGTCTCTCTCCCCCTCCCCCTCCCCCTCCCCCTCCGTCTCTCTCCCCCTCCCCCTCCCCCTCCCCCCTCCGTCTCTCCCCCTCCCCCTCCCCCTCCCCCTCCGTCTCTCTCCCCCTCCCCCTCTCTCCCCCCCTCCCCCTCCGTCTCTCTCCCCCTCCCCCTCTCTCCCCCCTCCCCCTCCGTCTCTCTCCCCCTCCCCCTCCGTCTCTCTCCCCCCTCCCCCTCCCCCTCCGTCTCTCTCTCCCCCCCTCCCCCTCCCCCTCCGTCTCTCTCTCCCCCCTCCCCCTCCCCCTCCGTCTCTCTCTCCCCCCTCCCCCTCTCCCTCCGTCTCTCTCCCCCCTCCCCCTCTCCCTCCCCCTCTCTCCCCCTCCCCCTCTGTCTCTCTCCCCCCTCCCCCTCCCCCTCTGTCTCTCTCCCCCCTCCCCCTCCCCCTCTGTCTCTCTCCCCCCCTCCCCCTCCCCCTCTGTCTCTCTCCCCCCTCCCCCTCCCCCTCTGTCTCTCTCCCCCTCCCCCTCCCCCTCCCCCTCCCCCTCTGTCTCTCTCCCCCTCCCCCTCCCCCCTCCCCCTCCCCCTCTGTCTCTCTCCCCCTCCCCCTCCCCCTCCCCCTCTGTCTGTCTCCCCCCTCCCCCTCCCCCCCCTCTCTCTCTCCCCCCTCCCCCTCCCCCTCCGTCTCTCTCCCCCCTCCCCCTCCCCCTCTGTCTCTCTCCCTCCCCCCCTTCCCTCTCTGTCCCTTTCATAAATACTATTTTTTCCAATTACGGTATGGCATTAAAAACTTTTTTGTCCTCCCCTCTGCAAAAGAGAAAGCAGTGCTATATAGATTATACATATTCAGTCATGTTAAACATTTCTACATTAGTCATGTTATGGATGAAGAACTAGAACAAAAGGGGAAAACCATGAAAATCAAAAATGAAAATGGTGTGTTTTGATCTGTATTCAGACTACTCCTTAGTTTTTTTCTAGGAATACAGCATTTTCTGTCATGAGTCTTTTGGAATTTTCCTGGATATTTGTTAGGCTGAGAATAACAAAGTCATTCACAGTTGATCAACACATAATGTTGCCGTTAATGTGTACATTGTTCTCCTGTTCCAGGGTTTTCTGAAGTCTAGGCACTCATCATTACTGTTTTTTTTGGGGGGGGGGGAGGTTTACAAGGCATTGGGTTTAAGTGGCTTGCCCAAGGTCACACAGCTAGGTAATTATTAAGTGTCTGAAGTCAAATTTGAACTCAGGTCCTCCTAATTCCAGGGTTGGTGTTCTGTCCACTGCACCACCTAGCTACCCCCTCATATCATTTCTTACTCAACAATTGTACTCGATAATGTTCATATACTACAACTTGTTCAGCCATTCCCCAACTGATGGGCATTCCCTCAATTTCCAATTCATTGCCACCACAAAAAGAGATGCTATAAATATTTTTGCACATGTAAGTGGTATTGTTGGATCAAAGGGTAAACACACTTGATTGCCCCCTAGGTTTAGGGGAACTCTTAAGCCTAACTTCCACGACAGTTACTGTTTTGAATTGGTAAAAGAGTTTACTTGATGGAAATCTCCCTATATGTATGAAGAACTCACAGGTCTGGACTGCTCCTCTTCCATCTCTTCCTCTCCCCTCCCCCCAACCCCGGACAAATTAGGAATCAAATGATCAATTGCTTACATTATGTGTATTGAGGAAAGAAGGCATCATAGAAGAGGGAATCTCCTCTTCCAATTAATTGAAGACTATTGGGAAGAGTTAGTCGGGTTTGATGAGGTGCTTGAACAGTGAAGGGGAGACAGTTTCTGTTGATGGTTTGAGGAGTCATTTTTAGTTCGGTGTGCATTTTGAGAGGAATGCTAGGATGATTAGATGGAATCACTGAAAGAATTCACCTAAGAAGATATTGACCTGGAATAATAAAAATGATGATAGCTCACATTTATGTAGTGCTTTTAAGTTTGGGGAAATTGTTTTATAAATCTTCATTTTATTCCTACCACAATCCTATGAAAGGTAGGTACTATTATTATTCCCATTTTACTTTTGAGGGAATTGAGATAGGCAAAGGTTAATTGACTTTATCAGGGCTATGCAGCTAGTAAAGGTCTGAGGCAGGATTTGAACTAAAGTCTTCCTGACTTCTGAAAATAAGACATGCAAGGCTTGAGTTTTGATTTCTAGCTCTGTGACATTGTGTCTATGGAGTTTTTGTGACTCCAGGTCTAGGGCTCTCTCCACTGCCCCAGAAAGCTGACCTAGAAGAGAATAGGACAAAGAATGCCTGGAGGTAAATACTAATGCAAATTTACTAATGCAAATATTTAAACTATAATACACACCTTATATTTCTCAGAGTGGAATGGAATAGTCTTTAGTCTGTAAAAAGTCAGAAAATAATTTTGTCAACAATATCAATGGATAATTGGAAGAGGAAGGAGAGGTGGGATGTAGAGCTGGAAGGAACTTTGGGCATCATCTAAGTCAAACCTTCTTATCTTAAAGATAAAAACAAAGACTTTCAGAGGTTTTAAAGACATCCCTGGTCATACAAATAGTAGACAACAGAGTCAAGATTCGAACCCATATCCTCTTCGATTCTAAATTCAACAAGTTGAACTTTGAACTAAGATGTACATTTCCATTGATGAAAGAGATAAAAATTTAATTGGCTTTTTTTACACAGTTACCCTTCCCCTCGTTGCCCTGATGTCTCACAGGGATTAGGATTTTGGTAACAGCACTAGTAAACCAGGCACATTTCACACAAAGTCAACCAATTCTTAGCTGTTAATTCCATTCGGGGTACAGACAACCTGGCATGAATGTTTTGTCAACCAATGGCTCATTGCTCTGTTGTGAGTAAAAGCAGTCTATGTAAGTTTAGGGTGAAGGAACATTAGGGATCAAAACATCATGAGGAGGGGCGGCTAGGTGGTGCAGTGGATAGAGCACTGGCCCTGGAGTCAGGAGTCCTTGGGTTCAAATCTGGCCTCAGACACTTAATAATTATAGCTGTGTGGCCTTGGACAAGCCACTTAACACCATTTGCCTTGCAAAAAAATCTAAAAACGCCAAAGCATCATGAGGAGAACATAGGAGTAGTATTCGCATCATGTGTCTTTGGGCAGTTTTCATCTATAGAGTAGGAAAAGAATTTCCCATGGGTGATTGTGTAATTTCTTAGACTATGGCAAATAAAGCTGGTGAAAAACTGGCAGACTTGCCACTCTGGTTAGACTCTCTGCCAGTAGGTAGATTCAGGCCAGTGGAATTTCTTCTCTAATAACTTTTGCCCTCTATATAAAATGAGGGGCAGTTTCATAGGCAGTGTCTGTTTTTGGAGGGACCATTTCGTCCCATTTCATTGAAATTGAATCAGACATTGGTTTTACTTTCAAGGCTTGATGATCAAAAAGTTGAAATCAACACAAATCAATTTAAATGTTATAATTAGCAGAATTCTGGAAACCTGTATAACCACCTGTATCAAAGTTGGAATTAAATGTGCAACAATTCATCTACTGACAAATATTTATTAGACTATTGACATTCTAAACAATGTGGTTCCTGACTTCTAAGAATTTATGATGTTGATAAAAAGGTAAGTGACTTTGGATTTTCACCTGGGATTTTATTTACTCTTGTAGATGGTGTCCCTCATGGGTTGATAGCTTGTGAACTAAAAGGGACCCTAGAATACATTGAGTTTAACCCTTTCATTTTTATTCTTCAGTCACGTCTAATTCTTTGTGGTCCAATTTGGGATTTTCTTGACAGAGTTGCTGGAGTGGTTTGCCATTTCCTTCTCTGGTTCATTTTACATATAAACTAATGAAAACGGGACTAACCCTAACTTGCCCAGGTCACACAACCAGTAAGTGTCTGAGGCAGGATTTAAACTCATGAAGCTTAGTCTTCCTGGTTCCAAATGTGGCATTCTATCCACTGTGCTGTTGAGCTTTTCTCATTTTTATACATAAGAGAATTGAGACTCTTAGAAGTTAGATGACTTTTTTAAGATCTCATAGGTAGTGAATGTTAATGCTTAGCTTTTGAACCTCAAATCCTGCGACACTGTTCCTTTTAAATTTTTAAGAAATTCATCATATATATATATTTTAACATTAATTCAAAAAAAATTTTGACTTCAAAATTCTCTTTCCCTCAAGCCTCTCTCTATTAAGAAGGCAAACATTACAACAGTTATACATGTGAAGTTATGTGAAGCATATTTCCCTATTAGTCATGTTGCAAAAGAAGGCAAGAAAAATAAAAAAGAAAATGAAAAAATTATGTTTCAGTTTGCTCTCAGAGTTCCTTAGTTCTTTCTTTGGAGGTAGATTTTTCATCATGCTGACTCCATTCCTTTTAAGACAATATTCCTGGTCAATACTGGATGTAGGTATATCCTCCTCTTCCATGGATTATAAAAATAACCTGTAATTTATAATGTACTTCCAAGGGTTTCATTTGATTTCTATAAGAGCCTCTTTGAAGTGGGTAAGTACTGGCATTGTTATCTTCATTTTACATATAAGGAGTTTTAGAGAATTTAAATGACTTGTCTCAGGTCTAAGCTGAACTCAAATTCTGATCTTTTGACTCTTAGGCTATTTATTATAGAGTACCAAATAAAATTAAATTTAGAAAAACTGTAGTTTCTCCTTCCACTTTCCCTATCCCAGTTGCCCATATAAGTGGACTAAAACTCATCTATCTCTTGTTGACCATTAACTTTTATTAAGTATTTTGTTGGGTGGCGAATAAGGGAAAACTGGAGGGAAAAAAGGGGGAAAGAACTAACATCAAGGTGACTCAGGACCTTGTGCAAACCGCTTTTCAGTAGGATAGACCTTAGCTCATCAGTTTCTGTTAATTGACAAAATTCTCATGTTACCAGAAACCAGCAGCTGGCTACCGCTCACGCTGGTGACTGATTAAACACAACAGTTCTGAAATATTGCCTTGTTCTTAGATACCTTGGGGTCTAGAAATGATAAGCAGATAAGCAAAGCGGATTGTTAATCTCCAAAGGGATTAGACTGTTTAGCAGCTCTCTTTAGAAAAATTCTCTTTGCTCTTTCCCTTGCAAATATTTTATGTGTGTGTGTGTGTGTGTGTGTGTGTGTATCTGCATTTTTTTTTTGTGGCCCAACCTCTGACTTTCTGTTTGTTGTGGATAGAAAGAGTAAGTTTCAAATTAAGAAACAATGTGGGGCAAATCTAGATGTAACTAGACCCTTAAGGTTTAAAATCGTATTAGTAATCAAGAATTTCCGGCACAGTCTTTTCATAAACCTGAACATTGGACAACTTAAAAAAATTTGACTCATAGCAGATGTAGACATTTTGTACCTCATTAAATGTTTAATCTCTTTAATTTTTTTCTCCATAGGATCCAGAAATTAGCTTGAGGATAAATGTCATCTGTTAAAAATGATTAGCAAAACTGATTCAGTTTGGGGGTGGGGGTGGGATTGGCTTCCTATACTGAATGAATAAGCAGAGAGAATAGAGAAAATGAACTCTCCATCAGGAGAAGCAATTTGTAGATTGAATGAATTGGAATATCATGAATAGAGAAAGAAAGCATCAGGTGCATTGGGAAGGATCCAAATCAAGAATATGAATCTAATCAACTACCATTTAGTCTCATTAGAATAAAGCAGGAAGAATCAGGAAGACTCAAATTTAAATTCTGCTTCAGGTACAAGTTATATGACTCTGGGCAAAATAGGTACACATCGATACATATATATATATATGTATGTCTAGATGTATATACAAATAAGCTGTTAGGTGATACAGAGGTTAGAGCACAGAGTCTGGAGTCAGGAAGACTCTTACTGAGTTCAAATCTAGCCTCAGACACTTACTAGCTGTAGCTCTATTTGCCTCAGTTTCTTCATCTATTAAATGAATAGTAGAAGGAAATGGCAAACTACTCTTAATATTTTTGCCAAGAGAATCCCAAATGGGATAACAAAGAGTCAGACATGACTGATACAGCTGAATAGCAACAACTATATATATTATAAATTTCTTTCCTTTTAGCATGTAAATTCCTTGAGGGCAGAAGCTTGAATATATTTTTTAGTTTTTTTAAGTTTATTTTTATTTTTTTGCAACGCAAGCAGGGTAATTAAGTGTTTGAGGTTAGATTTGAACTTGGGTCTTCCTGACTCCAGGAAGACTGTGGCACCCAGCTGCCGCAGAAACTTGAATTTTTTTTTTATCCCCATTGTGGAACACTCTGTTACATAGTAGGTGCTTAATATGCACTTGAATCTTCATTTACTTACTTGATATTTTTAAAAGTAAAACAAGTTATTATTTGATGTTTTTGGCTGTTTAAACAGAAGACTAAAATTGTTTTTCTAGGTCAGGTTTTTTTTTAAATATATTTTATCTTTTTAAAAATCCTTCCCCCAAATTGTTAAAACAATTTTTAACATTTGTATTTTTTTAAGTTTTGAGTTCCAAATTCTATTCTTCCTTTTCCTTCCTTCTCTCCCCCATCCTGGAGATGCCAAGCAATAAGATATAGGTCATACATGTGCATTTATGCAAAATAATTCCATTTTAGTCATTTTGTACAAGAATGACTAAATAAATAAAATAAATAAATAATAGAATAAATACAAGAAAAAAAGTGAAAAATACCATGCCGCAGTCTGTATTCAAACTATGTCAGTTCTTTCTCTGGAGGCATATAATATGCTTCATCATCAGTCTTTTGAAATTGTCTTGGATCATTGTATTGCTGAGAGGAGTTAAGTCATTCACAGTTCATCATTGTACAATATTTTTGTTACTGTGTGCAATGTTTTCTTGGTTCTTCTTAACTTTTATCTTCCCAAGTTTTTCTGAAATCATATTGCTTGTCATTTCTAATAGTACAATAATATTTCATCATAATCAGTTATACTATGGCTTGTTTAGCCATTTTCTAATTGAACCCTTTGATTTTCAATTCTTAGCCACCACAAATAAAAAGTGTAAAAGTATTTTTGGGTAAATAGATCCTTTTCCCTTTTTTAAATTTGTTTTTAATTTTTAATTTTTAATTTAAGGCAGTGGGACTAAGTGACTTGCCAAAGATCACACAGCTAGGCAATTAAGTGTCTGAGGCTGGATTTGTACTCTGGTTCTCCTGACTCCAAGGCCCGTGCTCTATCAAATGCTCCACCTAGCTGCCCCCTCCCTCTTCTTAATGTGTTTGGGGTATAAACTGAGCAGTGGTATTGCTATTTCAAAGGGTATACATAGTATGATACCTTCTAAGTCAGATTTTAAAAAAAAAAATCATCTTTGCCACCAACCTCTCATGATGGCACATGAATGTGTTTCAGGAGAAATCATTCTGGTGACCGAGGGAAAGCCCTTCAAGTGATGCTTCAGGTTCTACAAACATGTGATCATCCTGCTCCGGATATGTTCTGCCTGTGTGGAAGAATCTACAAGGATATATTCCTTGATTCAGACTGTAAGGATATGGAAAGCAGGGACTCTGCCATTGAATGGTGAGATCAAATTCTATTTTTAATCAATTTCTATTTTACATGTAAGGTGAGAAAGTTGTACAAATTCACCTATACTAAGTGTGGCAGTGGATAGAGTGCCAGGTCTGGAGTCAGGAAGAATCATCTTGCTCAGTTCAAATGTGACTTCGTTAGCTGTGTGACCCTGGACAAGTCATTTTACCATTTACTAAGGTTTCCTTATATGTAAAATGAACTGGAGAAGGAAGTAGCAAATCAGCCCAGTAACTTTGCTAAGGAAACTCCAAAATGGACACAACTGAAAAACAACTGAACAACAGCAATGATAATCTGGGGTTTTATTGTCCATATCTGCCAGGTGAGAAACATATTTAGTTACAGAGAATGATTGGTTCTGGAGTCAGAGAACCTAACTTTGAAATCCAACTTTGAATTTTATTACCTATATGACCCTGAGCAAATCAGTTAATGTCTGCCTCAGTTTTCTCAAAAGTATTAAACAGTACATGTGCTGCCCAAACTACATAAAAGTGATGGGGCAGCTAGGTGACACAGTGAATAGAGCACCGGCCCTGGAATCGGGAGGACCTGAGTTCAAATCCGGTCTCAGATGCTTAATAATTACCTAGCTGTGTGGCCTTGGGCAAGACACTTAACCCCACTGCCTTGCAAAAAAAATGTAATTGGGAATTATTTATCAAAATAAAGAAATACAAAAAAACACAATGTGAATATGTGCTTTTATAACTCAATTTGAGACCACGGGATCCTTATATAGTTTCATCACCCCTGTTTCTTTTTGAGTTTAATCCCACTGGACTAAATGATCTCTCGGGTGCTTTCCATCTTTAAATCTATGATCTACTAGCTCATGTGGTATTTTATAGCTACCCAGAATTTTATTTATATCATTGTATTTCGTCTTTTCTTCCACACAGGTTTTGCATAAATAGTATGGGAAGTTGAGGAAATTGGACTAAGTCATTAAGTGAATTGCCTTTAGACATATAGTAGCCAAGGCAGGATGAGAAATCAAATCCAGGTCTTATGAATTTTATTCTTACAGCTGCATTTCTAGACCTGGAGTCAGGGAGACTTGAATTCAAATTTGGTCTCAGAAACTCACCAGGTGTATAACCCTGAACAAGTCGTTTTAACCTCAGTCTCAGTTTCCTCAACTGTCAAAGGGGGAGAACAATAGTATTTTCTCCCAGGCTTATTGTGAGAATCAAATGAGATAATAATTGTTTCATAATAGAAGCTTAATAATAATTTTAGGATTTGTGGGGGATGCTGAGAAGATAAGAAGATAAGATAGTTCTCTGATTGGTTGAAGTCACAGGCAAAACTTGGACCCCAGTCCTCTGGACTCCAAATTAGTCCTTTATCCATTATGCCTCATTATCTCTCTCTGAATATTCTTATATCATATCCACAGGAAAAGATCCTCATCCATCATCTCTTCCTAAAGCTACTCTCCTGTCTGAATTCAGTAATTCCACTCATAATTTATGTAATCAGGAGTGTGTAATTTAGTGTTTTTACTTTCATTTTGTCATTGGAGAAAATATATGTAGAAGTGGCATCTATGTGAAACAAGCATATATAAATTTCTAAATATGATAGCCTTCATCTCCCTTTATGTAATATTTTTTGCCTTATTCTTTTAAATGCAATTTTATTTAATTTTTAATGTTTTATTACCTACTTAATTATTTAATTTATTTAGATGCATTTTAAAATGAATTCTTATGCTTTTAAATAGTAATGACTATTTAGGATCCAAGATTCTTGAGTATGATTCCCCATAACACATGAAATAACCTTCTACTCTGTGTTCTTTAAAATAAAATTATATTCATCCCTTTTGTGTTTTGTATCCACTTAAGTTTCTCACTTTATCCCTACCATATCACCAGAGAGCTTTGATTTGTACTAAAGGAAAAGGAAGTAGCACAAAATTAACCAATATATAAGAAAAGTAAAATATTTCATACAGTAACATATCCAGTATCTCACTTATTCCTCCCTTTCCTGCCTCCAACTTTTGCAAAGGAGCTGTAGAAAGCACTTTTCTTCTATTTCTCTTTTGGGTTCAAATTTGGTCATTATAGGAATGGTGGTGAAATAGAGAGAGAGCTGCTGGGTCTGGTGTGAGGAAGCTCTGAGATATTAGCAAGCTGTGTTCCCTGAGCAGGTTCTTTAACCTTATATTTGTTTCCTCATCTGAAAGAGGAAAAGATAATAGCAGCCATCTCCCAGGGTTATTGTGTTTATCAAATGAGAAAGTATATGTAAAGCCCTTTGCAAACCTTAACGCACAAAATAGTATTTAGCTATTACTATTATTTTAAATATTATTATTCCACAGCATTTAGCTCCATATTATTTTATTGAGAGCTTTTAATTAGAAGTTAGAAGAACTGGGTGCTCTTGTCAACTGCACCACTAACTAGTTGTATATATCCTTGGGAAGGTTACTTCAAGTTATTGATTGTGGTGTCATCTCCCTATCTCTCAAATGAAATACTAACATCTGTCTAGTGGACATTATTAGATTCTCTTGGAAAGATCTAATGCAGGAATTCTAAATCTAGGGTACACAGACCGCTTTTCCCAGTCTAGTTTGTGTTCTTGCTTTTTTAATATTAAACAATATGTTTTGCCCTGCATTCAGAACCCATAGTTTTTTTCTTTCTCTTGATGTGGATAACAGGTGTCTCAGAACTGTCCTTGATCACTGAACTGCTGAGAGGAATAGCGTGCATCATAGCTGAACATCCACAGTGATGCTATTAGTGTATACAATGTTCTCCTGGTTCTGCTTATTTCACTTAACATCAGTTCATGCAAGTCTTTCCAGGCTTTTCTGAAGACCCCCTGCTCATGAATTCTTACTGAACAATAAACAGTACTCCAATAACATTCATATAGCATAACTTGTTCAGCCATTCTCCAAACCCAAGCATTCCCTCAGTTTCTAATTCTTTGATGCTGAAAAAGAGCTGTGGTCCTTTCTCCTTTTTTACACTCTTTGTGATATAGACGTAGTAATGGCATTGCTGGACCAAAGGGTATACACAGTTTTATTTTCCTTTGGGCATAATTACAAATTGCTCTCCAGAATGGTTGGATCAGTTCACAGCTCCACCATCAGTAAAGGGTCCCAGGTTTCCCACATTCCCTTCCAATATTGATCATTTTCCTTTTCAGTCATATTGAGATGGTATTTCAGAGTTGTTTTATTCTGTATTTCTCAAATCAATAATGATTTGGAGCATTTTTTCATATAACTATAGATAGTTTTAATGTCTTCATCTGAAGACCCTTTATCAATTGTTTGATCCTTTATCAATTGTATTCTTATAGATTTGACTCACTTCTCTCTATATATATTTTAGAAGTGAGTCTTTTATCAGAAACACTAGCTGTAAAAAATATTGTTTCCCATATGTATTCCTTTTGATCTTGGGTGTGAGATGTAGGTCTATGCCTAGTTTTTGCCATACTATTTAACAGTATTCCCAGCAGTTTTTGTCAAATAGTGAATTCTTATCTCAGAAGCTGGCATCTTTGAGTTTATCAAACAGCAAGTTACTATAGTCATTTATTACTGCTTCTTTTGTACCTTCTATTCCACTGATCTACTTCTCTATTTCTTAGGCAGTATTAAATAGTTTTGATGCCTGCTACTTTATAATATGATTTTAGATTTGATATGGATAGGCCACCTTCCTTTTCATTTTTCCATTAATTCCCTTGATATTCTTGATCTTTTCTTCCTCCAGATGAATTGTCACTAGTTTTTCTAGTTCTATATAATAATTTTTGGTAGTTTGATACAGCACTGAATACAGCACTAAATAATTCAATTTAGGTAGAATTGTCATTTTTATTAATGAGCAATCAATATTTTTCTACTTGTTTAGGTCTGACTTTATTTGGGTGAAAAGTGTTTTGTAATTGTGCTCATGTAATTTCTGATTTGTCTTGGGAGATAGATTCCCAAGTATTTTATGTTGTCTATAGTTACTTTAAATGGAATTTATTTTATCTCTTGCTGCTGGGCTTTGTTGTTAATACATAGAAATGTTGATGATTTATATGGGTTTATTTTATATCCTGCTACTTTACTCAAGTTGCTCATTGTTTCAAGTAGCTTTTTAGTTGATTTTCTAGGGTTCTGTAGGTATTACCATCATATCATCTGCAAAGAGTTAGAGTTTTGTTTCTTCATTACCTAGTCTAATTCTTTCAATTTCTTTTTCTTTTCTTATTGCTAAAGCTAATATTTCTAATACAATATTGATTGGGCATCCTTGTTTCCACCTCTGATCTTATATTGATTGTTTTGTAAAACAGTTTTATATTTTTTTCTAATTATCAGATTTTCCCCCCTCTCACTCTTCTTCCCTTAGGAAAAAAAATATTCAAAAGCCAGTTTCAAATAAACATAGTTAAGGTTAATGAATTACTACAGACCATGTCCAAGAGTGTATCTCATTGTGCCTGATTCTATCATTTCCCTGTCTTAAGATGGCTAGTCACTGAACCCTAAGGCTGAATGCCATAGGAAGCAAAGGAATCAGGACACACCCTCTGTTTTTTGCCCATTTCCATTCAGTTGATTCAGGATTTATAATCCTTCCTTCATTTCTTGTCTCTTAGACAACTTGGGGGTGTGTGTGTGTGTGTGTGTGAGAGAGAGAGAGAGAGAGTGAGTGTATGTGAGATGATGAGTAGATATTTTTATGTGTCTATACACAGGATTGCAAGAGTGGTAGAAGCTGGGGAGGCAAACTGTGTCTATGATACTTAATGCAGTGAATTGGATGGAGATCACATACAACTTTAATTCAGACCCAATCTTCAACTACAGTGACTAGGTTGTGAAAGTCCAAGAATTTATCCATTTATATTCTGAGACTTCTTCAGTTTTATTTTTCTCATTGACCCTTTTGTCAGAGTACTGTTTTAATATAATTTAGGGAATGATGAATTGAAATTGGAGGGTAGATAAAATAAAGATATATCTTTTTTTTCCCTCTACCAAGTCTACTGTCACTCTTGAAAATTTATCTAAGAATCCTTTATCTATTCATTACTGCATTAGAATCTTCAGTCAAATGAACCTCTGAGGTTATTTAGTCTCACTCTCTCATTTAGCAGATGAGGAAACTGAGACTCATAAATGTTAAATGATTTGACAAAAATCACATACCAGGAATTAGGAGTGGGGTTTGAATTCAGGTCCATTTGACTACAGAGCCAATTCTCTTACCAGTGCATTCGCTTCCAAGCCTGATCCTTAGCTCTCCTGAAAGTTCTGTATCTAAAGTAACACTTCTAAAGTCTTTTCTGTTACCAACTTTGTTTGGAGAAGAATAGATTCCCCAGTGATCTCTGTGTCTCAACTGACTATTTTGAAAATGCCATTGCTAGCTCTTTTCTCCGTGATTTCATTTGCCAAGTATGTATAATGTGAATACTGCCATGTGTGTATGGAGGTGGGGGGGGGTGTCAGGATACTTTTAAAAATGTATGTCCAGGGGGCAGCAGGGTGGTGCAGTGGATAGAGCACCGGCCCTGGAGTCAGGAGTACCTGAGTTCAAATCTGGTCTCAGACACTTAATAATAATTACCTAGCTGTGTGGCCTTGGGCAAGCCACTTAACCCCATTGCCTTGCAAAAACCTAAAAACAAAAAAGTATGTCAGTTAGGTGGTGCAGTGGATAGGACACCAGCCCCAGAGTCAGGAGGATATAAGTTCAAATTCAGCCCCAGACACTTAATAATTATCTGGCTGTGTGACTTTGGGTAAGTCACTTTAACACCATTGCCTTGTAAAAAACCAAATTTGAAAAATGTGTGTCCAGAGCTCTTCCTTTACTTTATCCCTTCATAAGCTATTTCTATTTTTGTGTGATGGGGTGTTGACTTCTGATAGCATTGGTGTGGAGATTATATTGCATGGAAACTCACACAAATGTTGTGGCTTATCCTTATGGTCTTAGAGAGTTGTCTGACTGGGTATTGGGGCATTAGGAAGTTACATGATTTTCTCAGCTATATCAAATTAATTTTTTTGAAAATGCTAAATTCTTAGCATTTGAGTTGACTTTGATACTTAGTACATTAACTCATGCCTTTAAAACCTACCTCTGATATTTATTTACCTGTGTGATTATTATCTTCCTCGGGTCTGTTTTTTTCATCTGAAAATCAAGGAGTGAACCAGAAAAATCCCTTAGGACTCTTTCACCTCTAGCTTTATGATAGTGATAATAAGAAAGAATATATGATCATAATGGTGCCTTTTGAAATACTTTTAGTGTCTGTTGCTGTTCAGTCAGTTCTGACTCGTTGTGACCTCATTTGGAGTTTTCTTGGCAAAGTTACTGGAGTGTTTTGCCATTTCCTTCTCCAGCTCATTTTATAGATGAGGAAACTGAGGCAAATATGGTTAAGTGACTTGCCTCATTATACAGCTAAGAAATGTCTGGGCCAGCTTTGAACTCAGAAAGATGAGTCTTCCTAACTCTAGGCCTGGCCTCTACCTGTGGTGCCACCTTGCTGCCCTTTTTGTGTAGACACAGACAAAAAACAAACCAAAACTAAAGTGAACCTCCTGTACAATTGAGCCATAGTATTGTTATACATGTGAGGGAAACTTCCCTCCACCCACAGTTCTGGGCTGGAAAAAAGGGAAACTCTTTGTGTTTAACTGTTGCAATAGACGTCTGTGTTTGACAGTTTAGATGAATTAATCATTTATTCAAAACAAACCCCAATTAACTTTGGAGAGGATGAGTTTTGTAGTTGTCTTTGAAAATTGATTACAGGGTTTCTAAGCCATGAAAGGCATTTGATACTAATAGATTTATTATTTGGATTTAAATGAAGAGTTTGAGAAAATGTTTGACTGATTGGAGCCATTTTTCTTCATTTAAATTTAAATGAAAATTAAACTACCAGTCAGTGGTTCAGTATGAGTAAATTCTGTTCTTAATATTGGTGTGCTTTTCAAACAGGTACCGAAAAGGATTTGAGCTTCAATCGTCTCTTTACTCTGGAATTAATCTGGCTGTTTTGTTAATAGTTGCTGGACAACAATTTGAAACATCTATGGAGCTGAGGAAAATAGGTAAAGCCATTTGTATATCTTACTTTATTACTCTTTCTAGTAAGTCAATTTTTTTTAAATTAAAAGACAAATATAAATCATTTACCCACAACCAACTGTGTATTAAAGAAATCAATGTGTCATTTGTTCTTTGGTAACCCAATAGCAGTGGAGCAGGAGATAGAGGACTAGGTCTGGAGTCAGGAAGCCTCCTCTTCCTGAATTCAAATGTGGGACTCAGATATGTACAGTGTGACCCTGGGCCAGTTACTTAACCCTCTTTGCCTCAGTTTCTTCATCTGTAAAATGAACCCAAGAAGGAAGTGGCAAACCACTCCAGTATCTTTACCAAGAAAACTCCAAATGGGGCCTGAAGAATTGGAAACAACCGAACAACAACAAACACTGAAAGTACTTCAAAAGGCACCACTATGAAAATATTTTCAAAATGCTTTCTTTCTTGTAATCATCATCATAGAGCTAGAGGTGAAAGAAACCTAAGGGAAACAACTGAGCAAGAACTTCAGGGGCATTCATGTGATTAAAACTGTTCCCCACTCCCCCACTCTGATTTGTGACTCAGATCTCATTTACACAACTTCAGAATCATTTGTCTTCAGTCTCTTTCTATCCCACTCCTCCATATTCGATCAGCCACCACAAGATTTCTCATATCTATTTCCTTCTTTCTACTCACATTGCCTATTTCCCCTTTGTTCATCACCTTTCATGTGGAATAAGGAAACAGTCTCTTATTCTAGTTTCCACCCTTCTACAGTCCTTTATGAAAGGGAAACAACAATGTTCCCTAAAACACAGTTTCTGACCATAGCACTCTCCTCAGGAACCTTCATTGGCTCCCTATTTCGCCATAAAAACAAATGTAAACTCTTCAAATTAATGTTACAAATTGGCTCTAGCTTATCTTGACTGACTTATTTCACAATATTTCTCTTTAAGTTCCTGCCATACAGACACAGTAGCTGTTTTGTTAATTTGGAAATACATCCACCACCGCTGGATCTTTGCATAGGTTGTTGATCTTAACTGGAATGCAAATCTTCCTCACCTGTGTGTGGACCACTTAGAATTCTGCAAGGCAGCACTCTCCTATGGGAATCCAATTATCAGGGTTCTCTCCTACTAAAATTATCTTGTATTTATTTTTTCACACATGTGTTTACCCCTTTTCCCACCCCAGAACAATGTAAGCTCCATAAAATTTTGTGTTTGCATCCCTAGCTTTTAGCACAGTGCATTTTTCATTGTAGACACTTCAGTGAATGCATTAAGTCAGGATTTTGATGTTCAAATGGTTGTTGAATTAAATGACTTAGACCCCGAACATCACATGATATCAGTAACTTAGACTTGATAATAGAGAGATAAGGCATTAGAGATGAAGAGACATGGAGATTCAAATCTTGCTTCTGTCACATTTGCTGCATGACCCTGTTGATCCTGAGCAACTTGCTAAGCTTGTCATAGAGAAAATGCTGACCTTCTATGATAGGGAAGGAGCTTTCTCACCTGGAGTTCCCTATAGTAATGAAACAGTTGTTCAGCCCCATTCTATCTTTTTTTTTTAGAATTAATAACTGACACTGACAGTTTACCATAAAAAGCATTCTTCACATACATTATCTTATTTGATCCTTACAACAGTACTGTAAAGGGAAAATATTATTATCCCTATCTTATAGATAAGAAACTAAGACTTGGATTTGATTCTTTGCCCAGGATGTTAGAATTAGAGTGATGGAATCCTGATTCATACCCTGACCTGACTCCAAACCCAGAGTTCTGTTCACTTGATATCTTTATGTAAACTAACATTAACTAAAATTCGAACTTCTAAGGTGTCCGGCTGAATAGCTTGCTGGGAAGAAAAGGAAGCTTGGAAAAAATGAATAACTACTGGGATGTCGGTCAGTTTTTCAATGTGAGCATGTTGGCCAATGACATAGGGAAAGCAGTGCAAGCAGCAGAGAGGCTATTTAAACTCAAGCCTCCCATCTGGTGAGTGTCATAAGTCTATAGTCATCAAGTATTGATTATCTTTGTTCATGATGTCCTGCCTGCATTAAAAACAGGAAGATCTGAGTTCAAATCCAGCCTCAAATACTTCTTGTGTGACCCAGGTTAAATCATTTGAGCTCTGTTTCCCTCAGTTTCCTCATTTGTAAAATGGGCTTAATAATAATGACACCTATATCCTAGTGTTGTTGTGAGGATTAAAATTATTGTTAAGTGCTTAGTACAGTGCTATCTAAACCTTAGTTATTGTTGTTATTATGATGATGATGATGATGATGATAAGATTCAATCATGAGAAATAATGGTAAATTTGTGATTTAGCAATCTGAATTCTTTGCTAATGGCTAATGGAAGCCAGTCAAACCATACAGTCCTTCTGTTAAGATCTACCAAAGTAGGGGGCGGCTAGGTGGCGTAGATAAAGCACCGGCCTTGGAGTCAGGAGTATCTGGGTTCAAATCCGGTCTCAGACGCTTAATAATTGCCTAGCTGTGTGGCCTTGGGCAAGCCACTTAACCCCATTTGCCTTGCAAAAATCTAAAACAAAAAAACAAAAAAAGATCTACCAAAGTAGAATGGGTTAGGGGGTAATATGGATTTGTTCTTTCTAAGCTCTCTATTCTTTCAATTTAGGACCTTAAAACTGTTGATCTTTCCAAATTAATCAGGCGCACAAAAGTAAAATGCTCCAAGAACAGAGCATTTGAGAAAAAAAGAGATGATGAGACACACTAAGGCCAGTAATGCGACCTCTCTCATTTCTTTAGATTCAGGGTCCAAAGATCCCAGAGTTTCGTTACCAACCCAAACCAACCTTATTGGTCTTCTGAGAATATTCAGAGCCAAGAGGTAGAAACCTGTTTGCAAGACCAGGAGAATGTCTTCAATGCCTTCCCCCTCTAAGACATCACCCTTGTGATATCACTAATCCTCATCAGGAAGAGAGGTTGGATGATAACAATTACCATCTCCTCTCTAATAGAAAAAATTTCATTTCTAGAGGTAAAAAGACAAAGAATAGCTTTTATTGATTGATTGATCGATCAATTTATTAATTGATCAACCTGACTCATCCAAGTCAGGACAGTTAGGATATCTACTCAGGGAATATTTAGAAAATGTACAATTAGTTTTATCTTTTGATTCTTTCACTTTTACATATCACCAAGAAGGAAATACTTAGAAGAGCATCCTTAATATGTCTCTTGAAAAATAAAACTTTCTCCAAGATTTGGAACCACAATTTAGTTAAAATCAAACTTCAGGTATAAATAAATTATTTTTCCTGAGGGATCTAATTTTCCTTTGTTTATATTCCTATAGGTATCTACGGTCATTAGTTCAGAATCTGCAACTAATTCAGTGCTTTAAGAAACTCACCATTGAACACTCTCACAGACAGGAACTGCTTAACTTCTGGTTGGATATAATTTTTGAGGCAACAAAGGAAATCACAAATGGACTGAGATTTCCAGTATGTTATTCTAAAATCCATTTCTTTAAGACATTTACATAGTTTTTGAATTGGGGAGAGGGGTTACAACTTAAAAAATTCTGAAAGACATATTCAAGACTATGCTTCAAAATAATTGGATAAAGTGTTCAATCTTATTCAGCAACCTTTTTTTAAAAGTAAGTTTCTATGATGTTACAACCAGTTGTTTTAGCCACTAAGATGGAGGTGCCTCCCTGCCTTCAAGGCATTTCCAGTCTGATAGGTTTGCTAGAATGTACTGGAGAATGAATCCTGATTGTTCAAAGGTTTGAGAATTTGACCCTTGGAAATCAGCAAAGGCTGCAAATCAAAGTTTGATTTCTTGGTTTGTTTAGATTTAATGAGATGAAGAAAATGTTAATAAAACCTTAAAAGTGTTTTCTATGGGGCAGTTAGGTGACAGTGGATAGAGCCCTGGAGTCAGGAGGACCTCAGTTCAAATTAGGCCTCAAACACTTAATAATTACCTAGCTGTGTGACCTTAGGCAAGTCACTTAACCTTATTACCTTGCAAAAACCAAAGAATAAAATGTATTCTATATTTTCAGAGATTTGTTTATTGAACATCTACCAGCACACATCCCTGGTTTTACCTGTGCCCTTGGGAACATTTTATTCAGAATTCTTCATTTACTTTGTTCCCTAGAGCATCATAGATTGTAGGAGTGGAAGGTGCTAGAAAAGTCATCTAGTCCAAGTCCTTAATTTTACGAATAAGGAGACTGAGACCTAAATAGGTTCAGTAATAATAACCAGCTAATATTAATATCTGTGAGCAGCCAGGTGGTAGCATAGTGCCCAGAGCCCCAAACCTGGAGTGTGTCATCTTTCTGAGTTCAAATCCGGTCTTAGACACTTCCTAGCAGTGTGACCTGGGCAAATCACTTAACTTGGTTTACCTCAGTTTCCTCATCTATATAGTGAGTTGGAGAAGGAAATGGCAAAGCATTCTAGTTTCTTTGTCAAGATAACCTCATGAGAGCTTTGGTATGTTAAGATTCACATGGTCATCCAGACCCAAAGAAGACTGAACTACAATAGGATGAGAAGTCTTAGCTCTCAGCTTGTGCTTGGACTGTATCATAAGGAGAGAAATAATTTTTTTACTTCCTGCCCTTGTTGCAGTTGCTTAGTACCTGGAAATCAATTATTGTTCCTTCCTCATTTTTCATAGTTAAAACAACAAGATTTTCCTGAAATTTCATATATATATATATATATATATATATATATATATGTGTGTGTGTGTGTGTGTGTGTGTGTGTGTGTGTGTGTGTACACACACATATGTAGATTATATAGTATTATATATAATATAATATATAATTATAATGGATATTGACAGTGTGATTTAATGGGTTACATATATTTGTTCTTATTTTAGGTTTTAGTGATTGAGCCAACCAAAGTCTACCAGCCTTCTTATGTTTCCATAAATAAAGAGGCAGAGGAGAGAACTGTTTCTTTATGGCATGTCTCACCCACAGAAATGGTAGGAAAAACAAATTATAGTCATTTTTCATAGTGTTCAATACTCTTTGAGCAAATATCTGCATTTTAGCCCAATTTCATGGGCTCAGAACAACAGAGAAAGCAAAGCATATCCCCTTGGTCATCTCTCACCCTTGAAATTTTCAAAAGCTTGGTGTTAGCTGAGATTTGAAGGAATTCAGGGAAGCCAGCTAACCTAGATGAGGAGGGAAAGAGTTTAGCTAGGAGAGAGAGCTTCAGTATAAATGGCAGGAATTGAGAGATGGAGTGTATGGTGTGAGGGATCACAGGGAGACTTGTTGTTCTGCTAACTACTGAAACAATAAAACTATAAATTGGAGAAAGTTTTTACGTCAATTGTCATTCCCATTTTACACAAGAATATAGGATTTATGTGTTTCTAGAGATATCAGGTTTACATTTTCATTTTGTTACTTAAGAAGTCTTCATTCTTTTTTTTTCTTTTATAAAATGATTCTGTTCTGTAACTGTGTGTGTTTGTCCTCTGTCCATATGTGTCTAGTTGTTAGCAGCAATCCCTCCTGAATTTGGAAGGAATGCATAAATTGTGATTTTTTTTTAGAAAACATGCAAATTGAGCAAGGGTAAACATAAATACAAATGCCTTTAGAAATGAAACTCATATTAAGAAGAGTAAGCAAATTCCTAAATCTAAAATAGAAACATCTCACCAGAAATAGATGGAGCCATGAACATCTCAAGTGTAGACTAGTAATTCAATCCACTATTTGATGCCACTCCTCTCAAGTCTCAGAATGTAGTCAGCACAGTCATTGATAATGATGTAGTGCTATGTATTTTACATTTTCTCTGGATTGCATTCCATTAAATGAAGTGAAGAAATTGGGGATGCATGTACTTTAGTGAGTACACAGTACTCATTCATCACCATCCTTTATTTGATGTGGTTATTTTATGCAGCAAATAGACAATTTATTTGTCTCTTTTTTGTTTTATGATCAGAAAGGAAATGCAATTGGTATAATGTATGCTAGTATTATTGTTATTATTGAAATCACCATTTTATTTTTGTGTGTTTCTGTTGGGATTGCAAAACAACTTGTGCTTCTTGGATAGCTTTTTGCTACTTTCTGACATTGAAGGTGACAGTTGCTAAGCATCTGTTGTGAATTATTGAGAAGTGTCTACCAAAATATTACTATTAATGAAATATTCATAGGAAACTAAAGTTTTGTGAAATTATTTTATACAACTTCCCTAATCATTTGAATTCTACAGTTGTCTCTTGCCTTTAATAGGAATTTCCATGGATAAATAAAATAGTTTACTCTTTGTGAGAATGCTAGAGGATATTTTTAATGAGTGGTGGAGTGAAAAGGAACTATTTAGGATTTTTTTTCTCTGAGGAAATTTTATAAGAGTAGATGTTAGAGGAACCCAAGAACACAGCAAAGTTTTGTGTGGTGGGGTTCCATTTTGGGATGGTGTTCTCATTCAGTTTCATTGTTTTCATTCATATTCTTAAGTCATTTGTGGTTACAGATTTTTCAAGAGAATTTGTACTAAGAATTGTACTAAGCAAGGACATGTTTCTCTGTGCATGTACCAATTAGAATGACATTTCTTTCTGAAAAGAATAAAATGATGCCTTTGCAGTGTTGTGGTTCAAAGCATGAGGATTTCAGAGACAGAACTTTTTTTCTGGTTGGGTTAGGAGGCGGGTATACCTCCATCTCACCTTTCTCTCCAGAATAATTTGCCACATTGGTTCATTTGTGCATGTGCTTTTCTTGCTTAAAATGTATAGCAGGGATAGCATACACTTTGAGTTTGCCAAATGTAGCTGGGAACTGTTTAACAAAATAAAAAAACAATAAAACATGTGTTGTTCAGTTGGGTCTGACCCCATTTATTTTTTTCTTGGCAAAGATAGTAGAGTGGAGTGCCATTTTCTTTTCTTCCCCATTTGACAGGTGAGGAATCTGAGGCAACCAGGGTTAAGTGACTAGCCCAAGGTCACTCAGTAAGTATCAGAGGCTGTATTTGACTCAGTGCTTTTTGACTCCAGGACCAGTGGTCTGTCCACTGTACCACCTTTCTACCCAATAGAACATGCATAATATTAATTTTGCTCTTCTAAGTCAATGTGAGACAGGCAGAGATCTGTTTGACAACACTATTCTATAAGTTAAAATCCAAATTCCTTAGAATGGCATACAGTAAGAGCCTCTACAGCTTGTCCCTACATGATTTCCAGTCTAATTTGACTTTTTCAATGTTCTCCAAATATGCTGTGTACATATTTCTGTTTTCATGCTGTTGCTCCTGACCAGGAAGTTCTTCTCCAGAGTTGGAACTAGGACGAGGGCAATCAAAGCTTTGCCCCAGGGCATTAAAATTTATATGCAGCTTATAGCATTATACCTTCAATAAGATAGAAACAACTGAGTTTAGCACTTAACTATGAAGAATAACTAATCAACATACAGAATAACTAATCAATATACAGAATAACTAATCAATATACAGAATAACTATATAGTATACTTTTTTCTTTGCCCTAATTCTGCTGCATTCCTGGGCAGCTCTCCTGGTGTACTCACCTCTTGTGATGTCCTTTACCAGTATGGCCTTGTGGTATATCCAAAAAATCCCTCCCCCTCCCCCTCCCCCTCCCCCTCCCCCTCCCCCTCCCCCTCCCCCTCCCCCCCCTCCCCCTCCCCCTCCCCCCTCCCCCTCCCCCCCCCCCCCCTCCCCCTCCCCCCCCCCCCCCTCCCTCTCCCCCTCCCTCTCCCCCTCCCTCTCCCCCTCCCTCTCCCCCTCCCTCTCCCCCTCCCTCTCCCCCTCCCTCTCCCCCTCCCTCTCCCCCTCCCTCTCCCCCTCCCTCTCCGCCCTCCCTCTCCCCCTCCCTCTCCCCCCTCCCTCTCCCCCCTCCCTCTCCCCCCTCCCTCTCCCCCCTCCCTCTCCCCCCTCCCTCTCCCCCCTCCCTCTCCCCCCTCCCTCTCCCTCCCCCTCTCCCTCTCCCCCCCTCCCTCTCCCTCCCCCTCTCCCTCTCCCCCCTCCCTCTCCCTCCCCCTCTCCCTCTCCCCCTCCCTCTCCCTCCCCCTCTCCCTCTCCCCCTCCCTAATTTTTTTTAAAGTTGATTTAAAGGACAATTTTTTTGTGAAATTTCCCCACGTGTCCAAGTGCTCTGCTCATTCTCTTCCTGGAATACTTGTCTGTCTCTGTCTCTCACACCCATACACACTCATAAATTCTTCAGAGCTCAGGTTAAATCTTGCCTTTTTTTAATGAGTCCTTTTACAACTACCCAAGCCCCCAGTAATCATTCCTTCTTGTCATGGGGGATGCTTGCAGGACCTAAATCACAGTGTTAGTGTGAGACATAAATTAAATATTTTACATAAAGTGCTTTGTAAACTTTAAAGTTCTTTTTAATGTCTGTTATTATCATTTTCATCCTCATCCTTATCATTATTTATTCCAACATTTTTTATTTGTAACACCTGACATAGTACTCAAAGAGGATCTAATCAGCATAGAGCATGGAAATGTGTTAGTTCTGTTAGTATAGAAACAACCTGTAATTCTTTCAGAATTTTGAATTATTAACTGTCTTGTCCCATTTTCTCCCACTGGTATTGTTTATAGAACCGAGATAATAGAGTACTTGACCTGTCTATATCAATGGGTCAACTTCTAATGTTTACCTTTGCTTAGGGTATTTGATCCATTTCCTAGTGCTGTAAACTGAGTGATATTTTTGTATTGAGTAATGTTGCTTTATTATCCTATTAACTGTCCCTCTTTGTGACATTTCATATGCCTTTGCACAAGTGGTTTCCCCATGTCTATAATAAACTTCCTTCTCTCTATTGCCTGGTAGTGTCCCCACTTCCTTAAAGGTGTTGTTCAGGGACCATCTCATATGTGAGACTTTTCTCAATTTCCTCAGTTTTTAGCTGTCTCTCTTGCAAGTCATACTTTGATTTTTATTTGCTTTTTTATTTTTACGGGAAAGGAGCTTATTTGTAAAAGAATATTTTATTTTTCATAATTATATATAAGACCTATTTAACATTTTCTGAAATAATTTTGAGTTCCAAATCTGCTTTTTCTCTCCCTCCCTCCCTCAGAGTAAGCAATATGTTATATATTAAAATCATATAAAAAATTTCCATTCAAAATGAGTTGAGAACATTCAAAATAAAAAATTAAGAAACCAAAAAATAGTATGCTTTAGTTTATATTCAGACCAGTCTTTCTCTAGAGGCAGATAGCATTTTTCATCAGTTCTTTGAGATTGTAGTGCTGCAAATAGCTGTCTTTTATAGTTGTTCATCATACAATATTGCTATTACTGTCTGTATATGATGTTTTCCTGATTCTGCTCTTTTTATTCTGCATCAGTTCATGTAAGTCAAGGGTTTTTTGAGAGCATACAACTTATTTCTTATATCACAACAATATTACCTTACAATCATATACCACAATTTGTAGCTTGTAAAATTTCCCATTTGAAGAATATCTCCTCAATTGCCAGTTAAAGAGCTGTTATAAATATTTTTGTACAAATAGGTTCTCTTCCCCCCCCCCTTTGAAAAATCTTTCTGGGATGCTGAAGAATAGACATTTATTCATTGATGCCTAATATTTGAATTCCTATAGGAACTCATCTTGGGGTTAACTCAATCAGTGTATTCAGCCCCAATCTATGCCTACCCAAAAGTAGAATAAGGCTTTAATTCTTCCTTTCCTCAGAAACGTGAGTCCAGCAAAAGTGAAGTGAATCCTAAAGTCTCACAGGAGCCTGTGACATTCCTGTACTTTGTGGATGTTTTGCTGGGACCCACTAGGCAATAAGAACATTTATCCTGGAGAAAGGAAAATTTGCAAGGTTGTTAATTGCAGTCTACCATTATTTTATTTAATTTTTTTTTTAGTCTTCCATTATTTTAAAAGGGTATCCTATGAAAGAAGAATTTTACTTTTTCCACTTGGCCTTGGAGTTCAGAACTAGGAATAATGAGCAGAAATTGTTTAGGGTCATTGAGTGTGGGAAGAAGCTTCTTAATAATGAAAGCTCTGCTCCAAGCTGAAGTGAATGGGATCTCTCAGGAATGAGTGGGTTCTTGAAGTGAGTGAGTCTTGTTAGAATTGGGGACACTTATATTTGCTGTTGAAACTCCATTGTTCAGCATAGTTCTTTGTCCATAATGAATTCATAATAAATGCTTGTATTGGAAAAAACTTTAAAAATTTAAAACTTTAGAAATTACAAAAACAAATTCTTGTCAAATTGAATTATGTAGATCATTTGATCACTTTTCAGGAGCATTATAGAAGAAATTTTCTGTTCAGACATGGCTAGAGCTAAATAAACTCAGTCAATGGATCCACAAGTGCTTTTTCAGTGCTTACTATGTGTTATCCCTGTAATTGGCTCTAAGGATAGCTCTGAGGTGCTTTCCAAATATAACATTCTGTGACAGGTTCTTTTCTAGTTCACTTTGTTTTTTTTTTTTTCCAGTTTTCATCTCTCATTGAGTCTAGCTCCTCAGGGGCGTCTCTACCTTAATTACCTTTCTTCTGTTGTGACCATGTTAACTCTCTTGACAACCTTCTTTATATCCTTAGATCTCTTCCCATTCTATCTTTTTTTTTTATTTTCTTTTTCAGGAATAAGAGCAAAGGAAAAGAATTTATCTTCAAGGAAAATGCTTTCTAGGGTTTTGTGCTTGCTTCTAATGGGACTGACCTCTCATCATAGATCTAGCTCCCGGGCTTTGTGCTTGTTTCTTGTGGAAATGACCTCCCATCATTGGTCTTGATCTTCTAGATATGTTGTGCTGCTACTGCTTTGTTAGATTAATAAATTCTGGTTTTATTCTGTGGTTTCTGACATGTCAGTGTAAGATGAATGATGTTATTATGTACTTCATAGAAAGGAGCTTTCTATTTTACCAAAATAGAAACTTTCTGCTATAACTGGAATATGAACCTGAATCAGTTTTTTAGGATGCTCTGGAATATATTTCTTTTATTCTGTTTCTTGTTTTTATAGTAAAATGCAGATTTTTTAAAAAAAAATTAATTGTATCTGATGCTGAAAAAACTAGCATATGTAATTGAATATTGAATGGAAAAGAGAATGACCCTGTTATTACGCTTTGCTGTCAAATATGGAACTCTTGACTTGTGTTTTTGGTTCCTACAGAAACAAATTCATGAATGGAATTTTACAGCCTCCTCCATTAGGGGAATAAGGTCAGTATGAATGAAAAATGTCAGCTATTTACTGTTTTGTGTATTTCATTCCATTTTTAATGAAAACAAAAACTCTCTTTGTGATTTTTCTCTGCAAATGCCCTTTTGTTTGTTTCCCTCATAATGTCTTGCCCAGTTATGCTTATAGAGTAGAGGCTTAATTAATATTTGTTGCATTAAGTCTGTGAACCCAGACTCAAACTAGCAAGAGAGATATTTTTCATTTATCTATTTTATTCGTATGGAAATCAAAAATTGATTTGGTAAGTCATTGATTGGTCTTTAAATTACCTTTAAATAGAAGCAATTTTATAGTAATTTAAGATTTGTCCTGTAAATTTAAGATTGCTAAGTTATATGTAATACTTCTTTTTAATGAACATTTTCTAGCATATCCAAGTTTGATGAACGGTGTTGTTTTCTTTATGTCCATGATAATTCTGATGACTTTCAAATCTACTTTTCTACTGAAGATCAGTGTAGTAGGTGAGTTTATTTCATTGCTTCTTTGCTTCTTTGAAGGATGGTGAGCTTCACAAAATTATAGCTTGTGGTCTGAAGGAAATTTGAATTTGTTGAATTTGCTTTCTTAAAATGTTAAAACTGTAACTGTAACCATATGTTTCAAGCACAATATGATAACCCACTTATCCAAGAATCAAACTTTAGTAAATACTTTAGAGAATTCTTTATTTGCATCAATTTGATCATCGCTAGAACAGGGCACCTAGGTCTCAAAGTAGTAATATCAGCTTGATTTTTAAAATCATCATTACTATCATACTCTTTTTTTAAAAAATGTTTTATTGATGTTTTTTTTTTGTTTTTACATCACAGGTGTTTCCTGTGTTTTCAGATGCTCATTTTTTTTGTTTTGCAAGGCAATGGGTTAAGTGACTTGCCCAAGATCACACAGCTAGGTAATTATTAAGTGTCTGAGGCAGAATTTGAATTCAGGTCCTCCTGACTCCATGGCTGGTGCTATGTGCATTGCACCACCTAGCTACCCCTCTGTGTTTTAATTACAATCAAAAGAATCAAAACCCATAACAATTAAAGAAAAACTGACCAGTTTGGTAAGATATGCAACACTTCTTTCTCAAAGTCTCTTAACTCTCTCCCATGAAGAGAGAAATATATTTTATCAACTCTACTCTGGGTCCAGATGGATCATTGCAATTATTGTTGAGTTCAGCTTTTTCTTTAGTGTTGTTTCATTAATCTTACTGTAGTCATTATGGGTATATTGTTCTCCTGGCTTTGCTCTTTTTATTTTTGTTGTTGTTATTCAATTGTTTCAATTGTATCTGCCTCTTTATGATTACATTTGGGGTTTTCTTGGCAAAAATTCTGGAGTGTTTTGCTTTTCCCTTCCCAGATCATTTTACAGATGAGGAAATTAAGGCAAACAGGGTCACAGAGCTAATAAGTATCTGAGGCTGGATTTGAACTCAGGTCTCCTGATTCCAGGTCTGGTGCTCTATCCACCACACCACCTAGCTGATACATTTTTGCTTTATATCAGTCCATAAAACTCTTACTGTGTTTCTATTAATTCCTGCCATATCTCTTTAGCGTGTTTTAACCTGCCTCGTGAATGGGGGAAAAAAATGCTTTTTAAAAATTTTTTAAATTTTATTTATTTAAGGCAATGGCTTGCTGAGGGTCACACAGGCAGTCATTTAAATGTCTGAGGTTGGATTTGAACTCAGGTCTTCCTGACTCCAGGGCTGGTGTTCTATCCACTGTACCACCTAGCTGCCCCCAAAAATTCTCTGCTGATTGTATTTTGAAAAATTCCTTTCCTATCCTATGTGTTCCCTTGAATGCATTTAAAAAAGATCATTTTGAGAAGAGATCATTTTTTGAGAAGAGTGTCACAATTTGCTAAAGGTGTCCATGACAGAGAAAAAGTTGAAAACCCCCTAGTTCTATCATTGTGAAAGAAGTGGAAGGCAATTTTCAGTGGTACCTTTCTGCAATTTCTTTTAGACACTTTACTGTAAATATACCTCATCACCACCTTTTCTCTGGTAATCTCAAGCATTTAAGAAAAATGAAAATTATTCCTTATCAAAATTATTCCTCTGAAGTCTTCTGGGTCAAAAACTTATGATTATTTATATGAAGAATGGTTAATAAGGCTATTTAACAAATAATCATTTCTAATATTTAATTCATATATTAGTTTGTATTTGTTTTCCTTATTTCCATGTCCAAGTTTCACATTCCTTTCCTGTTTTTAATGTTCCAGTCTATGTTGCTCTTTATGTGAGACTAAAACTCTCAGGTGAAATGTACAGTTAGCTGGTTATCTCTCAATTTCAAACTTTTGCCATTCAGAGAAGAGACCTTTCTCCAACCTCAAATTGCAAGCATCACCCCCTGCCATTTCTCATTTGTCTGTCATTAATTTAACAAAATTGTGAAGGTAAAGGGGGAATACAGTTATTACAATTTCTGAATTTTCTTGGTGGCCTTTGTTGTTTCTAGGTTTTGCTCTTTAGTCAAAGAGATTATAACAGATGTCGTGGGCTGTACAGTGGAATTAGAAGGGGAGATTGATGGGGATACATTAGAGGTGAGTCTTGTTTCATTGGAGATGGAAGGCTACCTGCAAGAATTAAGAATTTTGACTTTTCCAATTTTTGTCTTCTGATTGAAAATAAATAAAATTCTTTGTTTTTGCTGAATAATGACATGTTCAATGAATTTTACTATTGCTTTTCACATAAAATGGTTTATATTTGTTTTTAAGATTAAACAGTAGCAGATAAGATAGCTATCATTAAACTGGGATTATTGGGGATAATCATTCATCAGCATATCAATGCAGTATATTCTGGAAATCATGAAGTCAAAATGTGTGATAATTTGGACTATGTTTAAATTTATCTCTGTGGGACACACTGATAGTCTCATGCCTTAGTTCTTCATGGACTCGACAGAATTAAATGAATAATTTTTCTCTCAGTTAAGATATGCAAGAAAGAATCTGAAAGGGAAGGGAAATTAGAATAATCTAGTCCAGTTTTACTTCTTGGCAAAACTAATCTGAGGGATTAGCTTTGAATGAGACCCCAGAGCTTTATGTTTTTTGTAATACCCCTCACATCCAATGAGAAACTCTTCCATTTGACCTCAAGGGTCACTCCTTTAAACTGCCCAAACTGTGACCTATGAGTCAGAACAATAACTGCTGTGATTTTTACTCTGGTCTCTGATAGGTATATGCTATGCCAATCAGAATATTCTCATCAAGGCAAATATATGGAATAAGGCCTATTTCATATTTCATCCCAAACCTTTCCCCAAAATATGATTGGAATCATCTTAAAGTATTGTGGCAATGTGGAATGTGAGGGTTGTATTTGGAGTCAGAAAGATCTGGATTCAAGATCCACCTCAGATGCTTGCTAGCATCTCACTTAACCTTTCTAGGACATGGCTTCCTCATCTGTAAAATGTTATGATTAGACTTGATGACCTCTGGGGTCCCTTCCTAACCTAGATTTGGGATTCTATGAACTACTCAGCTTCTTGAAAAATATAATGAAATAATCTCTGTCTCTCTCTCTCTCTCTCTTGAATTTGTATATATGAAAATATAAATAAACTCAGTCTTCCCATCACCAGTAGTGGTCAGAGCACTTGTCCTGATTCATATCTGACTACTGGACTCAGATGGCTCTGGAGGAGGAAGTGAGGCTGGTGACTCAAATCCAATTCATGTACTTGTCATGACATCTCACCTCCCTGATGTCATAATATGTATATTTGTATTATATAATATGTGTGCATATACATATATATATATATAAAATTTTAAAATACAGGATTATAAACTCCATTAGGATGTGGGCTGGGTCTTTTCAAGTCTTTTTATCTTAATTGAATGGAATAAAGTTATTGATAAGATAAAAGTGGAAGATTATAAGGGGACATAGACAGACAATTCAAAACAGATCTTTTAAAGCATTCTTAAATTTTCTTTAACTACCAGATACAAAGAGTTTTTAATCTATTCAATAATCAGTTCAATACAGATTTTTCCTTGGCAACACTAAATCAGCATGTACTTCACATTACTGTATGTGTTTGAAATGACTGTATAATTAACCAGATTTGCCAGTAGTTTAAACCAGTCTTCACAGCTCGATTATTTATAATTAATGAGGCTTTACTGTGCTTTCAAATCATATTGAAGCTACACCTCTGGGGTGCTTTAGGTTGCAGGGGTGATGAGCCTTTTTTCTGCTACGGGTCATCTGGATATTTATGAAATCATTTCTGGGCTATATTTGGTCAAACATTTAATTCACCCCAAAAAGCTCCTAGATTAATTGAATTTCAAGTTCTGCCTGCAGTTGCCTTGGTAATGACCAATGCCAGAAAATTTAAAAGATACATATTAATTAAGTCTTTCCCTGAAGCACTTATAGGGTATTATGGAAATGACCTTGATTTTTCTTAAACACATTCTGTTTGGAGTTCAGCATCTGACAAACTGCCCCAAGTCAGGAAAATTCTGAGGAGGGATCATTGATAGACTTGAGGTTTGTGATGCAAAATTTGGAAGTACTTATTAGAGGGGTAGCTGCTGGACAATGAATTTTTTTTTAGCTATAGTGGATAGAGCACTGGACTTGGAATCAGGAGGATGGGAGTTCAAATTCAGCCTCTGACACTTACCAGCTGTATGACCTTGGGCAAGTTACTTAACCCTGACTGCCTTGTATTCAGGACTATCTCTAGTCCACCTGATTCATATCTAGCCACTGGACCCAGATGGCTCCAGATAAGAAAGTGAGACTGGTGACATAGCACAGCCCCATCCATGCAGATCCAATTCATGTGCTTGTCATGGCATCACCTTCCTGATATCATGGTCTTCTTAGAGAATAAAGGAAAACATTATTATCATTATTACTACTACTATTTAAGCTAGAGGGGTTGTGATCTGTACCTGTGGAGGAAATAGTCACAATAAATAAAATATTCTTTTATAAATGAACTCCAGGTTATGCTAGAAAGATAAATAAGTGGGCTGTTTGAGTTAAGTAAATTAATAAGATGGAAATTCATTATATTTCATCTAACTGCATGCATCAGTGATAGGAACATACTCTCTCTTTCTCTTTTGTGTTCTCTTTTCCCTTCCCTTTCTTCCCTCCATTCATCCATCCATCTATTCATCATCTCTATCTCTCATCTCTCTGAGATATATTTTCAATTTCTTTTCCTTTGTAACATTTGTGTATTTTATCTTCTGGATCCCTCTGTACCTTTAGATTGACAGCTCCTTGACTCTGTATGTCATATCTCTTTGCATTCCTCATAAGCATCTACCGACTTCCATATTTAAACATTAAAAAATAATTATTTGGAGGGGTCATATCTTGGAGATCATTGCTGTAGGGAGCTCCCTAAGTGGAAACTCCTTCTGCCAATTTCAATTAGTAACTCATACTTAGAGGGTTGAGTAAATTGTTCATATTCATACAATATGTGTCAGAGGCAAGCCTTGAACCCAGAGTTTCCTTTCTTTGAGATCAGTCCTTTATCATAATATCTTTCATGATTTGTTTTGTATATAGTAGGTTTTAAATAGATGTTTCTTGATTGAATTGAATATAAAAAAGTGATCTAAAGTTGACCCAAAAAAAATCTGTAAGAATGCAGATTCACTTATGGAGTAAAGTAATAGAAGTGTGTATAAATAATGGCTAGAAATTCCATGCCTTTGGAATAATTATATAATTAAAAAGAAAGTACCGAAAAAATAAGTAATGGAATTGTGCTCAAATAACCCTCTCTTTCTCTTTGTCTTTACATATATAGACATGTATATAGATATATGAAGTATGTATATGTGAAAGTCATGATTGCTGTTTACCTTTTTTTATTCTGATAAAGAAGTTTTTGCTCCAAGCACTGTGTTTCTGTCTCCCAATCCCTGTCCTTTCAGTATGAATATGATTATGATGAGAATGGTGAAAAAGTGGTCCTAGGGAAAGGCACATATGGAATTGTATATGCTGGGAGAGACCTTAGCAATCAAGTTCGAATAGCAATCAAAGAGATACCTGAGAGAGACAGCAGGTAAGTGAGTAACATTGCAATGTCTTGGATGGCATCTCTAAGACGGAGACTAGTAGTTTAGATTCAGGCAGGTCAGGAATAATTATTACCAACATGGATATTGTCTAAAATTTTTTTGGAGGAAAAGCAAATCTTAATTGTACAATGCAAATCGATTGGAATTATTAAGGAATCCTAATGACATTTGAATTGTAAAATTTTACACAATTAAGAACATTAGAAGTAGTCTGGCATAGTAGATTGAACCTTGACCTCAAAGACCTGAGTTTGAGTCTGTAGGGTGATAGGCTGATAGAATGCAAGCTTGGACAAATCTCTCAGTCCCTTAGTACCATGGGCAAATATCTGAGAGAATTAATTAGCTACAGAAGTGTTGATCTGTTTTTACTGAGGTTGTATTTCCTCCCTTGGAGTTGCTTATACTGATGAAATCACAGAGCTAGTCCAAAAAGTAGGAAAATTATACCGTTTAAGAAGTGGTTGTCTCCAATTGATAAATGGGCAAAGGATATGAAAAGACAATTCTCAGATGAAGAAATTAAAGGTATCTACAGTCATAAACTCTAAATCCTTATTGATTGGAGAAATGCAGAATAAAACAACTCTGAAATACTACCTCACACCTATCAGATTGACCAATATGACTGAAAAGGAAAATGATCACTGTTGGAGGGCATGTGGGAGAAAAATGCATTGTTGGTAGAGTTATGTCTGGAGAGCAATCTGGAACTATGCCCAAAGAATAATAAAACTTTGCATACCCTTTGATCCAGCAATATTACTACTAGATCTGTATCTCAGAGAGATCACAAAAAAATCCACATGTATAAAAAATATAGCAACTCTTTTTGTAGTGGCAAAGAATTGGAAATAGAGGGAATACACAGCAATTGGTAAATGGCTGAACAAATTATGGTATATGTATTTGATGTAACACTATTTTTCTATAAGAAATCATGAAGGGTGGGACTTTAGAATAGCCTGGAAAGACTTATATGAACTGATGTTGAATGCAGTGAATAGAATCAGAACACTGTGCATGCTAAAAGCATCATTGGGTGATGACCAATTAAGTGTCTTGCTTATTTCATAATCAAAGACAATTGTAAAAAACTTGTGATGGGAAATATCACACATATCTAGAGAAGAAACTATGGAGCTTAAATGCAGACCAAAACTTGCTATCTCCAATTAAAAAAAAAAGTGGTGGTTCTAATAAGACTGAGTCTCAAACAGTACAAATAATGAATCTTATAATGTGACTATATAATTCAAATTTGCATTGTATATTTCCATTGGGCTGAAGCCAATAGCCATGTTTAATGTAATTATAATTTAGAATAGTGTGAATTCAAAAACATGAGACCTATTAATAAACTATACATCCTGTAATATAATGGAACTCTATGCTGTTTTTCAGGTGAATATTTTTTACATCTGAAATATGAGTGTGTATATATCAGATACACTATATTCACATTTACTTAACATACAGATATACATATGTAATTCAGTAATATGAACGAGTGAAAGAAAAAGCATTGATTAACTTACTATATGCCAAATACTATATGTATATAAAAATACATTTTAATCTTTATTTTCTGCTCTCTTCTTATACCATATATCTATCAATTGGGGTTAGTTTTCTGTCAGTGTTTTTCTTGCTTATCTTTTCAAATGAATCCCTTTTAGTATAGCCTGGAAAGACCATAGAAGAAGATTAAGTACATAGGTGTCAAAGCTGTGCTCATGTACACGTGTGTGTGTGTGTGTATTTTTGACCAAATCTGTCAACCAGAGGACTTGAAGGGGTCTTTTTTTCCACTCTGAGATGAGCTCTTTAATCACTCTGACATGTTCCTTTTCATGTGTATATGTAAGTATTAATAGAAGCATGACCCTGACACATGATAATGCTACTTTTTCTGAGCAAATTGAACCACAGTGCAAATATTATATAAGTTAGGGACATGATGTTTTGAGAAGGTCATTCACCAAATAAAGTATGTTTTAGGGAAGGACAACCAGGATGGCAAGATAATTGTAAACTATGCATCACTGTTATTCTAATAGTGTTTCTGTAGAAGCCAATCCATGCAGGAATTGTGCTAAGTACTTTAATATTTCATTTTATTTCCCACAACTACCCTGGGAGATGATATTATCCCCCATATTACAGAAGCTGGAATGGAGACAAAAAAAGGCTAAGTTGTCCAGGGTCTCACATATAGATAGTATATGTCTGAGATCAAATGTACTCTTGCTAACATAACTGTTTTGTAGAGAACTCACACAGAGCAAGTGCTCATGGCAGAATCAGAAAAAAGATACAAGGACACTTTTAAAAGTGTCTTAAGAACTTTGGAGTTAATTGTGAGACATGGGAAACACAGGATTGCCCTGCATGGTGTATCCTCATCAGAGAGGGTTTTGTGCACTATGAGCAGAGCAGAATTGAAAAAGAAACATGAGATATACAGATTTAGAGAATCCACCCCAAATGTTCACATGAACTATTTATGCCCAAACTGTGGTAGAGCATTTTGGGCTCTTATTGGTTTGATCAGCCACAGTTGGACATATTTCACCTTGACTCTAATATAGTGATATAATTTTGGTCTTCTTTGAGAAAGAAAAATGACAACCTACCAGCCAACCAACCAATCTACTTATCTATAAAATGTGCTTAATAACAACAACTTCCTCTTAGATTGTGAGAATAAAATTGAAAAGTACTTCTAAAGTGCTTTATAAATGCCATTAACAATATTATTTTTATCATTATCATCATAGGTATTCTCAGCCTTTACATGAAGAAATAGCCCTGCATAAATATTTGAAGCATCGCAACATTGTCCAATATCTTGGCTCTGTTTCAGAAGATGGCTACATTAAGATCTTTATGGAGCAGGTGCCTGGAGGTTTGTGACTGCATGACTGTTCCAATCCTCTGAAAATCAGGAATAAAACATTTGTATACCCCTCTTTGCTTCATGATTTTTCTTTCAGATGTAAGGTTTATGAAGTCTAGTAGCCTATCTTTGGGATCATTGGGAGACATTTTCTGATTTGAAGTTTGGTTTGAAGGGATGGGGGGGAGTGTATGGAATGCAAAGGATCTTTAAAAAATAAACTGAAGTTGAAAGTTAGTTCTCTGTCCAATTTGGTGAACACAAATGCTTTAGTGGCATAAAAGTTGATAAAAAAAATCAAATGAATATCTCTCTCTTTGGTTTATAAAACAAACCTTTTTCATACCATAAGATGTTTGAATTTTTCATATTTCATTTGTTGCTTTAATAATTATGGGTTTAATAGTTTTAATTTACATTACAATATAGCATATGTATATAATTTATAATTAGAACTTATTTTACTATAGTTTACAGAATTCATTTTCTCATGATAATCTTATGTGGTATGTCGCCCAAATGTTACATTAGTTAGAAATGTTACAGCACAAATCCCAGTTTCCAGACGAGGTAACTGTGTCTCTGCAATGTTTCTTAAAGCGGAGGAACTGGGATTGGTAGCTGCACTGTACAACTCCAAGTCCATTCCTCTTCTCCAGCACCCTAGTGCTGTCCAGTTGGCAAACCCTAGCCTTGTGCAAGGGAAAGATTTTAGGACTTTGAGCTAGAAGATCAAGGGTTTCAATCCTGCTGCTGATGTACTTAGTTATGGGACATTGGCCAAGTCACTTGAGTTCTCTGGGAGTTGAAGATTCCTCATTGGTAAAATGGGCATGATAATTCTTGGAGATTGTTGTAAGAATCAGATGGGTCTGAAAGTGTTCTGTCCACATAAAGTCCTATATATGGGGCGAAATAACCATATAAATTTAGTGGGAAGAGAAAAAGACTTTGGAGACAAGTTCAGGGTTTCAATCCCAGTTCTGAGGCTTATGATGTCACTCGACATTTCCCTCAGTTTCCTCATCTGTAAAATGGAGATAATAACAGCCCCTTCCTCCGGGGTTGTTGTGATGATCAAATCCGTAATATAAAGTACTTTACAATCCTTAAAGTTTATCAGAATAGTGACTAATAGCTAACATTTAGCTAGCATTTAGTGTGGGCTAGGCACTATGCTGAGGGCTTTACTGCTGTTTTTTTTTTTTATTTGATTCTCGTGGCAATCCTGGCTGTTGTTCCATGGTTTCAATCATGTCTGACTCTTGGTGACTCCATTTGGGCTCTATGTAATCATGACCCCATTTGGGGATTTTCTTGACAAAAATACTGGAGTGATTTGCTATTTCCTTCTCTAGCTCATTTTACAGATGAGGAAATTGAGGCAAAGAGGCTTAAATGACTTGTCTAGGGTCACCCAGTTACTAAGTATCTGAGGCCAGTAGAATTAGAGATTATGGTGATTGTGAGCTATGTTTAAAATCATAGATTTTGAGCTGGAAGGGAGCTCAGAACTCATCTAGTGAGTTCCTTGGGGCAGCAGATAAAGTTCTGAGCTTGGAGTCAAAAGATTGATCTTTCTGAGTTAAAATTTGGCTTCAGACTAGCTGTGTGACCCTAGGCACATCACTTAACCCTGTTTACCTCAATTTCCTCATCTGTAAAGTGAGATGAAGAGGGGGTGGTTAGGTGGTACAGTAGATAGAGCACCGGCTCTGGAGTCAGGAGTACCTGAGCTCAAATCCAGCCTCAGATACTTAATAATTACCTAGCTGTGTGGCCTTGGGCAAGTTACTTAACCCCATTTGTCTTGCAAAAACTTTTAGAAAAAAAAGTGAGCTGGAGAAGGAAATGCCAAACCAGTATCTTCGTCAAATGGGGTCACAAAGAGTCAAACATGACTAAAATGTCTGAACAACAGCTAGTGAGTTCCTCATTAGACTATATGTTCCTTGAAGGCAAGAACTGTCTTTTACCTTCCTTTGTATCTACCTGGCACATAATAGGTATTTCATAAATGTTTATTGATTGACTTATCAGTTAGTCCAACCCTGCCATTTTACAGATGAGAACAGAATTCTCCCAGAGAGGGGGGAAAAAATCACCTTATGCCATGCAGTCAGCTAAGACTCAAATGAAGATATTGAACTACTGAAAAGTTTTGTATGTGAAAAACATTAATTTTTCTGATCTTGAATAAAAACAAAAAAAGAAAGACAGTGAAAGAGAGGAAGAAAGAAATGAAGGGAAAGTGTAGTAGAGGGGAAACAGAATTTGGAAGAGGACCTGAGTTCTGGCTCTGCCATTTGGTACTTTCATGACTTTGGGCAAATCAGTATAACTGATCTGTACTATCTCCTGTGTAAAAGGATGGGCATGTACTAGGTCTGTCTTTCATCTCTAGATCTTTGAACTTTGTCTTTCATATCCCATGACTTGTGAATATTTTATATTTGACTTCCAGATCTAAATACATGATATATTTCTTAATTATATTCTCTTTTGACATGTGGCTAAATTAACATAAACTGTAAGCTTGTTGAATTAGTCTTATTTAGACTTTGAATCATCCTTGATACCTAGCACAGAGTAAACACAACACATTTTTAATTAAATGAATAAATGAATCCATACTAATCCAGGGCAAACTTTTTGCAAATATATTTTTATTAGTCATAGCATACAACTCATTAATTGCTCTTACGGAATTGCTGCCAATTCCATCCCTTCACAGTCTAGAGGAAATTAATCTGGATAAAAAGTATGTTTTCTTCCCTTCCCCAACTGGCTGCTGATAGATAGGGCAATATTAAATGTGCATAGCATACAAATGAATGTCTTTTCTTCTTTATCTCTTCCAGGAAGCCTTTCAGCCCTTCTTAGATCAAAATGGGGCCCAATGAAAGAACCTACAATAAAATTTTATACTAAGCAGATACTGGAGGGCCTTAAGTATCTCCATGAAAACCAAATCGTTCATAGGGATATAAAGGTACTTTGGCTTTTTTCTCCCCTCCTGAGGGTTATTAAAGTTTTATTCTCTTTGAGCTGCCTCTTAGCTCTTTGAACTGACAAGAATGCTTAACACATACACACAGACATTCCCATATACACACACATACACACTCAACCATACATCACCCATCATCTACATTTGTTATAGCTGCCCTTGCCATTCTATTTCTCATCTTCCTAGAAACTTGTGAAAGAAGCTTGGGGGTATCTGAATTGCCTTATAGTTGCCTGTTGTTTTTTTCTCATTTTCAGGGTGATAATGTTTTAGTAAATACTTATAGTGGAGTGGTAAAGATTTCTGACTTTGGAACCTCCAAACGACTGGCTGGAGTGAATCCATGCACAGAGACCTTCACAGGTGGGTTGAACTAATCCAGGTATCTCTAGGTTTGGTTACCTTGGTTTTCATCTGTGATAAGGATGTGAAAGTCACATGAGCAGATGTCACTGTTTGGTTACATCTTGGTACATGGAAAGTAGGTAGGCTTTCAGGCAAAAGAATAGGAAGAATGATATTTCAAGTAAGATGGTTTGTTTTCTAAAGCAAGCTCTCTTCTCTCTTTGCCTTGTAACCCACTGTCACATAATTATGGACTGCATGCAAATTGTCTCATTTTCTTCCTCTTCTTCCTCTTCTGCCACCTAAGCCTTGGTTTTGTTGACATTCAGTTTTTCTTCTAAGACATATACTGTGTCTTCAAGAGCAAACCCTATAAACTTCCTAAGATGTAGCATTGTATAATGGTTAGACAATTGGCCTTGGATCCTCAGAAGATGTGAGTTCAAGTCCTACCTCTTTTACATCTTAACTGTGTGATCCTGAGGAAGTTGCTTTACCTCTCATTGCTCTTGATTCCTTTAAGTCTCAGCTAAGATCCTACCTTCTGAAAGAAGTCTTCTGTGGTCTTCCTTAATGGTAATGCCTTCCCTCTGAGATTATCTGCAGTTCATCTTGCATATATTTTGTTTGCACATAGTTGCTTGAATTTTGTCTCTCCCCATTAGATTAAAAATTCCTTGAAGCCAGGAAACGCTTTTGCTTTTCTTCACATTCCTAGCATTCAGTAGTGTCCAACACATAGTAGGGACTTTATAAAAGCTTCTTGAATTAAGTTTAGATAACTCTCTAAGACTAGAAGCTTCAGAGAGGGCTCTGGGAGCTCCCATATACAAATGCAGTTCCTGTGTCTTCCTCAATAAACTTTTTACAGAGGCATCATGATGGTTTCAGTGATGATAAATCTTGGATTAAAATCCTGACTCTGATATTACTGATTGTATACTGACCCTGGAAAAGTCATTTAAGTTGTCTGTACCATAGGCAACTATCTCTGAGAATGTAAGTTGCAGAACATATGGCCGTAGGCATTGGTAAAGAGAAAGTTTCCTATCTATGAATTCTTTAAATGGACAAAGTTATAATCAAACAAATAATTCTCTAAGCGTTAATAATTAGAACTCTTCAGAAGTGAGAAGAGATTCTTTGGTGGTTTCCCATGGACTGGACCCTTTCAAAAAAGGATGAACAGGGGGAAGCTAGGTGGCACAGTAGATAGAGTGCCTTGGAGACAGGAGGACCTGAGTTCAAATGTGGCCTCAGACATTAATAATTACTTAGTGTGTGAACTTGGGTAAGTCATTTAATCCCATTTCTTGCAAAAGAAAAAAGAAAGATGGAATAATGACTTGATAGATATAATATATAGATTAGGTAGAATATAAACAGCTAGGTGATGCAGTAGATAGAACACTGGACTTAGAATCCAGAAAACTTGAGTTAAAATCCAGCATTAACCATTAAATAGCTATGGTGACCCTAGGCAAATCACTTAACTTGTTTGTCTCAGTTTCTTCATCATTTTTTTAACAAAAAATTTTACAAATTTACATATTTTACATTTTACAATTGGGGATGATAATCACAATATCTGAGGGTAGTTTTGAGCTCAAATGAGAGAATATTTCTTTTTTTTTAAATATTTTTTTCCAATTATATATAAAGACAACTTTTAGCATTTTATAAGATTTTGAGTTCAAGATAATATTTCTCAAGCTTTTATAGTGCTGACATAAAGCAAATGCTATAGAAGTACTAGCTATATGATGATGATGATGAATTCTTGTCCAGGTCTAGCAAGTCAAGCTTTCTGGCCTATGGGAGTCCCCTTCAGTGCTCAGATTCTATTATTCTATTTTAAAAAAATCACCAGCAAGTTGTTCAAAATTGTGGCTAATTAAGGGTCATATAAATTCCCTACATATCAACTGTATTGGGATAGCTTGGTGGTGCAGTGGATGGAGCACAGGCCTTGGAGTCAGGAAGACAGTAGTTCAAATCCTGCCTGACACTTGAGACTTACTAGCTGTGTGACCTTGGGCAAGTCACTTTACCCTGATTGCCTTGCATCCAGGGCCTTCTCCAATCATCCTGATGCATATCTGGCCACTGGATCCAGATGATTGGAGGAGAAAGTGAGGCTGGTGACTTAATAAAAAAAAAGCACCCCCTCACTGAAATCCAGTTCAAGTGCTTGTCATGGCATCACCTCCTGATGATGTCATGATCTTCTTGAGAACAAAGGACAAACATCATAGTCATCATCAAGTGTGTTATTCTATAATTTTAAAAAATCTAATAATATGAGTTTGATTAAAGTTCCTGCCATTTTTCTAGTTCTGTTATTTTGGAATAATTGTCTCCTCCCCCACATATCTTGGGAATATATGTTAGTCTGAGAGTATTTTGAAAGAATAGATTTCTTCTTCCATGCATACCCTGATGAAGAACATAAGCACTGAGAAAAAGAGGTTCAATTGATCACCCCTAAAGTCAACCAGTATGGCAGTGTTAAGACTCTTTAGTATTTCAGACATTCATGATTTCATCAATGTGAATTCTCTAAAACAGAGCAATAGACCCTCTGTGTCTTAGGAGACTGTCTCTGACTATGGCTGAAAAGTCTCATCACCACTGGTTGTCCTTCTGGTACTAAGCCTGTTCAGTATGAACCAGGCCAGTCTTTGGGCAACAGACATACTATCCCCTGCCAGATCTGAACTTGAAGTCTTTCCAGCTTGGTTCAACCTGCCAGAGGTTGAATCCAGTTGGCAGAGCCTTTTCAACCCAGGGTGACCTCTACCCTATGAAGGAAAATTAATAAAACCTTTAAGACTTTTTAAAAATATGAAGTGTTTTGTAATTATGTCATACCAAAAAAACACTTAAAAAGTCCAAGTCCTTTGAAAGCAATGCTGTCTGTAGCTAAGTAAGAAATTATTTGACCTGATCATAGAATAGCTGTGTAAAAAGTTATAAAAGCATATTGACATTTCTTCTGCTATACACACAAGATGGATAAAGAACAAAAACTTATAGAATGTCGGGATGGCTGGTCCACACTTGTCATTGAATAAAAGTATTGTAGAAATAATAAACGTATAATATAGCAATTCTAATTCCTAGCATCTAAATAGCTTTGCAAAGTGCTTTTACATGTTTTACCACATTTGATCCTCACAACTGCCCTTTGAGGTAGGTGATGTTTGGTTTTACATGCAAGGAAACCAAGGCACAGAGCATTTAAATGACTTGGTCAAGATCACACAGCTGGGAAGTGTCTGAGGTATTCAAGTCTCTTAAATTCCTAATCCCATACTTTATCTAAGGTCTTGTTCACAGTCATATATCTAGTTTGTGTCAAAGATAAGCTTGAATCCCAGTTCACTGCTGTTTCCTTTAGACTATTATAATAGGAGACTGACTAATGGGGATGTTGTCCTTAAAACATGCTCAGAATTTTCTTTCCTGGCATGTTATGCAGAGCATTTCCTGCTGGGTTCTAATTCAATACTTGGAAGTAATTTAAAAATATGTATTTTTAATTTATGGAATAAACCAAGCATTTCCACAACATAATATAATAAAAAGATGGTTTCAGATGAAATTGCAAATCTTTTATGTACAATTTGCTATTCTTTTAAAATATGTAATAAAGTTATCATGTAAATTTCTTTTGTTCTGTTTTTCTTTTTCTCCCTCCTTACCCTATTCCAGTTAGAAACAACAGTTTCTTCATCTGTAAAATGGAGATAATGATAGCACTACTTGTGAGGCAACATGAAGTTAAGCAGTTTGCTTAGAATCGCACATTCAGAAAGTATATGAGTTTGTATGTGGCCACAGGACTTTAAGTCCCACTCTCTATCCTCTGTACCACTCACCTGCCCTAGATACTTTCTATTTATTCTTTTCAATTTAATGTTCAGAATATAACAGGAGAGGAAACCTTTTTTTATGATGTAATTGCTTCAGATTCATACCCTGACCTGATAACAGAGGTATAGTATTACTGGTATGAAACATACATAGCTAGAATTAATTTGTATTTAGAATCAGAATTTTATAGTAGGAAGGACCTTGGACATAATCTTCTCACTCTATTTTCTTTGTTATCATTGACTTTCACAAGTATGTTTTAAATTAAATTTTATTTTATTTTATTTTATTTATTTAATTTATTTAGTTTATTTAATTTAATTTAATTTAATTTAATTTATTTTATTTTTTAGTTTTTGCAAGGCAATGGGGTTAAGTGGCTTGCCCAAGGCCACATGGTCAGGTAATTATTAAGTGTCTGAGGCTAGATTTGAATTCAGGTACTCCTGACTCCAGGGCCGGTGCTCTATTCACTGTGCCACCTAGCTGCCCCTAAATTTTATTTTTTAATAAATAAATCTATTTTCTTTCACTTCCATTTTCCATATTGAAAAGAGAAAGAAAAGCAAAATCTTGTACAAAAACACAGGCATGAAAAAAATATCCTCAAATTGGTCATGTACCTGAAAACATGTCTAATTTGCAGCCTGAATCCACAGTGACTAGAATATGAAGGGTTCTATATAAATGCTATTCCTCCCTCCCTTCCTCCTTTGTTGATGTTGTTCACACTTGTTCTGGTCCTTTCTGATTTTCTGTGATCCCATTTGGGATTTTCATGGCATTTCCTTCACTAGATCATTTGACAGATGAGGAAATGGAGGTAAAATAAGGTTAAGTGACTTGCCCAGGGTAGCTAGAAAGCATCTGGGGTCAGATTTGAATTACTGAAGATGAGTCTTCCTGATTCCAAGCCCCCATGCTTTGCCCAATTCTTCCCTCTTCTATGATGCATCTTTACTTACATGCAGTCTATGAGTTTGCACAACCAATTGAAGTGTTGTCTTGTTCCCTCTCTAGTGATCCTGTTTGATTCCTATATAGGCAATATTTTCTTCCTTTTTTTCCTTCCTACCTTCCTTCCTCTCTCTTTCCTTTCCCTTTCTCTCTCTTTCCCTTTCTTTCTTTTCTGTCTCCTGCCTCTTCTTCTTGTTCCTTTTCCTCTTCTTCCACTTCCTCTTCTTCCACTTCTTCCTTTTTTTGTTTGTTTTTGTTGTTTTTTTTTTTTTTGCTGAGGTGTTTTTCCACCACCACTTCCTGTATAAACCACCTTTCTAGAGTGAACATTAATACCCACATCCATAGTTATTGTTGCAAAAGAAAGTACCCCAAGGCAAGATGTTTTTTGGCCATGGCCAGTCTGTTCCTTTTGTTTGACTTAACTGCTCTTTGCCATTTATTGCATAACCCTGTAAAATCTGTCTTTAATCAATTAATTTTGGATTAGTTGGAGGGAGCATTATGTTCCTGGCCAAATCTTTTCACTCTCATTATTGGGATTTTTGTTAAGCCTGCAAAAGATATTATGTCAGTTATGCTCCCCTTCCTGAGGTTTCATGAATTTCTTAATAATGCAGCGAACTTTATAAGACTGTGTCTTGTTCAACACATCAACTAATTAAACAGTTCCTTGTTATGCTTTCAGTTAGTCAATTAGCATTTATTAAGTGCCCACCATGTGCCAGATGTCAAACAAGGAGAAAGGCAAAGAATAGTCTTTGTTCTCAGGGAGCTCTCAGGCTAATAAGGGAGACAAACATCCATGTACAAACTAGATATATTACAGGATAAATTGGAGGTCTCTAGAAGTTCTCTTCCTTTGAATTTTCACTGATCTTTTTTTTGGTGGAGATGGGTTGGGAGGTGGTCTGGACCTTTGCAAGTTTGTGAAAACTCCCTTCACAATTGTACTGCATCTTTAATAGTGTCTGATTATACAGGTAGGACTCAAATCCAGGTCTTCTGGATGCTAATCTAGCCACTAGATTTCTGAAAAACAAAATCAGAAAAAAAAATTGAACTTTAGTTACTTTTTATTTTTGAATTGATTAAGAAATGGCCTCGGGGTGGCTAGGTGGTGCAGTGGATAAAGTACCAGTCCTGGAGTCAGGAGTACCTGGGTTCAAAGACACTTAATAATTACCCAGCTGTGTGGCCTTGGGCAAGACACTTAATTCCATTTGCCTTGCAAAAAAAAACCTAAAAGAAATGGCCTCAATTTGAATAAATACTATAGCTAATAGAATGTGGCTGACACTTCTCTCTCCTCAGTATTATCTTCCTCCTTAATATTGTATTTCAGTTACAAAATTTTTTCTAGGGTTAGCTAGGTGGCACAGTGGATAGAGCGCTGGCTCTGGAGTCAGGAGGACCTGAGTTCAAATTTGACCTCAGACACTTAATAATTTTCTAGCTGTTTGTCCTTGGGCAAGTCACTTAACCCCATTGCCTTAAAAAAAAAAAAACCAAAACCAAAATTTTTCTGGAGCCTTTAACTTCTATTTTCTTGAATGCCTCCTGACTGGTCCTAGTAGTATTTTCATTTTTCTGGTCTTTAGACTTGGTATCTGTTGTCAATAAATCTACATCCCTGTCTTTCATGACCACCAGCATTGCAATTCCCATTTGGGGCCTTATGCCAAAGAAGAGATTGGTTCACATATGCTCTTAAGTCCCAGTGAAGGTCTTATTTGAGGAGTGAAATAAGAGCATTTCTGTTTTTATGTCATCAAACCCTCTCAGTAAACTGATATGATGGATAAGAAGGGTGACTCTCCTCACTGTTTTTTTCCCCCTTAAACCAGGCACTCTACAATATATGGCACCTGAAATCATTGATAAGGGTCCTCGAGGATATGGTGCCCCTGCTGACATCTGGTCTCTGGGCTGTACCATCATTGAAATGGCAACAGGCAAGCCTCCATTTCATGAACTCGGGGAACCTCAAGCAGCTATGTTTAAAGTAAGGATGGTTTGATTTGCTTAAGGACCAATTGTATGTTCCAGAGGATTTACGTATTTGGTGTCTTGAAGATGAATGTTTTTCTATTTTGGTTTTTGTACCTGGGTGCTTCGGTAGACTTTTGGCAAATGGACTTTCTTTTTTCAAAGACTTTCAAAAATGTTCTCACTAGGTCTTGCCTGTAAGAATGATCCATCTTCCAAAGCAGACAAAATATGTTTTGTGGTATTCTGAAGAGGCGGCACAATCATGAGTGCTTGTCTAAATGTGAACTACCCCTCTGAGGACAAACCTTCATTTTTTTCCCTATCCTGCAGTCAGTCCTTGAAGTCAATAAGAAAAAAGATAAATTATTCCCACTACACACACACACACCACACTTCTGTATCTCTGCAAGATTTGGAAAAGGTCTGGAAGGTGCGTTAGATTGCTATTGGTCTATTAGACACTTGACCCCATTTCTAATACAATGAAAAGTCCATTTTGTTGGATCTCAGAAAGCCAAATTGTGGATAATGGAGTCACAGCTTAGTTATATAATGTGATTACACAGGCTATTATTCTTCATTGCCCTGAGTTAACAACACTGAGTCCCCATTTAGCCCTCCTCCTACAACTTCATCAGGTCCTGTGGCTTGGTCAGTAAGTCAGCAGTCATTTAAATTTAGACACATGGAAGAACCTGCCAATTAAGAAATAGAATTCTGATCCCTCTGCTATCTGGGGCCCTGGCTCTGCATTTCTTGAATGGTTTTAATTATGCCAATAAGTCTCTGACCCATGTAGAAAGTATTGACCCTGTTATGTTATTCTCTGTTAGACTCTTCCCTCTTATCTTTTCTCAGTCTAGCTTTCAAGAAAGTGTTGAATTCCATATCTAAATATAAAACTTTTTTAAATCAATTTTTTCAATTGATAAAAGCTTCCTCCCCCCTCCTACTTTACTACTTTTTCTCCCATATTGAAAAAGCAAGAAAAAATGTGTAGTTGAGCAAAATAAATTTTCACATTGGCATGTCCCCAAAAAATTCTTGATCTGTAATTTGAGACTATGCCCTCTCTGTCTAGAATTGAGTTGCACATTTTATCATAAGTAACTCTGGAGAAGAGGTCTTTGCATTCATTGCTCAGAGTTCCTAAGTCTTTCAAAGTTGTTTGTCTTTGTATAAATTGTTCTACTAGTTCTGCTTATTTCACTTTGTATCAGCTCATACAAGTTTTTCTGAAACCATCCCTTTTATCATTTAAAAAAATTTGTTTTAATCAGAAAAATCCACCTTCTAAGCCTCCCATTTCAATCTTGTCCTGCATTGAGAAAAAAGAAAAACAAAACCTACTGAAAATATCTAGTCAATCAAAACAAATTTTCACATTGACCTTATCCAAAAAATTTTTTTATCTCATACTACATTTACATCCTTTCCTTTCTGTCAGGAGGTAGGTAACATGGTTCATCACTAGTCCTCTGGAATTAGAGTAGGTCATAACACTGATCAGTTCCTAATATTTTCAAAATTGTCTTTGCCATATTGTTATCACTGTATAAATTGTTCTCTTGATTCCAAGTTCATTTGACTTGACATAAGTTCATATCTTTCCTCTTTGAAATCCTGTCCATCATTTCCCATAGTGCTACAGCATTCCATCACATTTATTATATTGTAACTTGTTCTGCCATTACCCAGTTTTTGAATACCTTCATCAAATTCTCATTCTTCACTACCTCAAAAAAAGCTACAAATATTTTTGTACATCCTTAGTAAGAGTTTGTTTTTCTTAGAACTAATCCCTATCTTAATGTCCTCCCTTTAATTCTCCCTCCTTTTTTTCCACCTCCTTTAGAAATAGACTTAGTTTTGCTGAATAAGTTAATACCTAGTTATAAGAGCAAATCCTTTGTTTTCTGGAACACTGCATTCAAGTTTCTCTGATTCTTTTTAGTGATGTATGCTAAACTGTATGATCCTGAGTGGTATTCCTCAGTACTTGGATTCTTTCTGGCTATTGACTAGATTTTTCTGTTACCTAAAAACTCTGAATTTTGGCTAAAATGTTCCTAGGAGGTTTCATTTGGGGTTTTGTTCATAAGGTGACTGGTGGATTCTTTCTATTTCTACTTGGTCCACTTTCCAAGGAATCATTTAATATTTTTTGAAACAGTATATCTAGGCTTTTTCTTTTGGTCTTGGAATTCAGGTAGTCCAGTGATTCTTAATTTTTTTCCTCTTTAGTCTATGTTGCTTTTGCTATGATATACCTTACATTTTCTTGTATATTTTCAATCTTTTTATTTTATTTTAAAATTTCTTGTTGTCTTTTGAGTTACTGGCTTCTATTGGTCTGTTTTAATCTTCAGGAAGTTTGTTCCCTTTCCAGTTATTTTTTCATAATTATCATTTCTTTTCCAGATGACTAGGTGACAACCAGGCTTGGAATCAGGAAAATTCATCTTTCTGAGTTCACTTCTGGCCTCAGACACTTACTAGCTGTGTGACCCTGGGCAAGTCATTTAACTCTATTTTCCCTGTTTTCCTCACCTGTTGAATCAGTTGGAGTAGGAAACGGCAAACTACTCCAGTATCTGCCAAGAAAACCCCATTTGGGGTCAAGAAAAGTTCAGACACAACTGAACAACAAACAAGAACAATATTTTCCATTTTTTTCTCAAGTGCTACTTCATTTATAAAAGTTTAAAAACTCAATTTAAAAATTCTTGTTTTGTCTCTTCCAAGTATTCTAGTGGAGTTTGTACCCTGGCTCTAGTTTCTCTGACGCTTAGCGTGTAGATGTTTTAGAATCATTCTCTTCTTTTGGATTTGTGTTTTGAGCTTCCCTGCTCTGACTCTTTATTGGGTGAATCTTTATTGTTTGATCATCTTTCTAACTTACTTCATGACTTCAGGTTTAATGTTAGGGCAGGACTCTGAGGTTATTTCCTCAGGGAAGATCTGATCTGAGTCTTTCACTGCTCTTTTGTGGTTTTGATGGTTGTATTATTCCAGTCACTCAGGGATAGATGGGAGTCTATAACCTTTCACTGTTTCCACAGAGGTCTAATCAAGAACAGAGTCTGATTACTGTCTCTCTCTCCTCCCCAATCTGAGGTCTGTAATTAATGACATTGATTTGGGTCTGAGTAACAGAGCCTTCTGCCAGACACAGCCCTATCAGCGCTCCGGAAAGTTTGGTCCGTCCAGGGCAACAGAACTATGTAGGTTTTCCATTGGTCAATGATTCTTGCCTTGCTCATTCCTCTGAAGGCCAGGCTAGAAGCTAGTGGTGTCTGCTTCTGTGGTTTAAGCTATAATGCTGTTACTTGGGACACCATCTAGGACCTCCCTTCCCAGAAACACCACTCCTCTGAACTGGTCTCCTCAGTCTGCTCTTCAACTGGTCTCCAGCACTTGGGAGTGGCAGCAAAGTTGCCTGTTTGTACTCATCCCCATCATAGTGCCCTAATTTTGGTCTAAGGCCACCTCTTGCCCTGGTGAGAGTGCTCTGCCCTGGATGCTCCTGTCCTGTCTGTCCCAAATATCCATTGACTTTTATCTGATCCAGACAAATGCAACATTTTTTAAATTTCCCTATCAGATTTGACCTGGAACATTTTCTAGAATAGTTTGGAGGAACTTTGTGGAGGAGAGGCTTATCACCTTGGCATCTTGGCTACCTTTTCATCAGTTCTTATATCACAAGGGTATTCCCATCACATTCTTATTCTTTAATTTGTTTGGTCATTCCCCGATTGATGAATACCCTTTCAGTTCCAATTATTTGTCACCACAAAAAGAGTTGCTCTAAATATCTGTGTGTGTGTGTGTGTGTATGTGTCTTTTTTTCTCTTTCCTTGATCTCTTTGGGGGTATAGATTGGTTTGTTTGAATTAGAGGGTATACACAGTTTAGTACATTTTATGCATGGTTTCTAATCACTTTCCAGAATAGCTAAACTAGTCACTCTAATATTTTCTGCTTATCTCTCAGAAACTAAGACTGAGGTGAGTTAAAAATTCAGCAAGGAAATATAAGACTTTAGGGGGAATGAGTGAGAAAGGTAGAAGAAGGGTTGAATTTGGTCCCAATGAGCAGAATTAGCAAGAACAGGGTAGAAATATCAAAGAGGAAAATTTAGGCTTGATATATGGAAAATTTTCCCAACATTTAGTGTTATCTGAAAGAGGAATAAGTTGCCTGTTCCCTCGCTGAACGTCTTTAAGCAAAAACTGTACAACCATTTATGGGATATGTTGTAGTGAAGTTTGTTTTTTGACTATGCTTTGGACCAGTTGTCCACTGAGGTTCTTTTCCAACTCAGAAATCTTGTGGTTCTGTGAATTTTAAAGTGTCCTGTGTATGCCAAATGATCCCAATGCTAGGCTTGTAGAGATTGTAGACATTAACTGCAGTGTAGGAATTAAAGAAATACCATTAGGAACAACATCCCTAGGTTACCTGGGTGGGTAACCTACGGAGGAATCAAGAAAATCACAGCATCAGGGATTCAAAATAAGGGAATTTCTCCTCTATCAACATGTTTTACATGAAGCAGGATCTGATAGAAAATAGAACAGTGCCAAATGCAAACAAAAGCATTTTTAGTTCCTGATGTCAGTATATAACTGAATGTTGGAACTTTCCTAATTTTAATTACATTTTCTTGCTAATAAATAGTTAGATGTAGGGCATTTGTTTAACCTTCCTTGAATCTGTAATATGTAGCTCTGTGATTGTCCTTCTGTATCATTGTCAATAAATGTCACTGAATATTCATTAGCATAATTATGTACCAGACACTGACTTAGCCAGGCTGCTAAGGAATGGGGGTGCAAAAGTAGGGGAAAAGAAAGACTATCCATTCCCTCTTAGAGTTTCTATTCTAAAAGGGTCAGAAAACACATAAAAGAGAGTTGAAAAGTAGATGGGAGGGGTTGGATAACCCCTGGTGGCAAAGAGTGAAGCCAGGCTGGTCCAGGGCCTTTCTTACAAAGTGGGTTCAGGGAAGAACTCACCAGTGAGAGAAGGACCTGAGGGGAAAAGGCAGCTACAGCATAGTGGTGAAGTCCAGAGAATGTTTTAGATTAATAGAGAGTTCTCAGTCCTTTTCTCATTTGACTGGCCAGGCTATACATCAGTATAGTAGAACTCTGAAACTATTGACTGCTGACTGTCTAACTAATACTGCTTCTCAGTGGCTGTGATCTGTGCAAATTATTGTATAATTATTTTGTTTATTAATTATTTATAATTTGAAATATTTATCGATATTTGTGTTTATTATATTTAAATTTTTTATTATGAATTTGATAAACACAAATATTTTAATAGACCAAGGAGAACAAGGAAAGAAGTATATGCAAACAAGCCATATTCAAAATAATTAACAGAAGGAAGGCACGAGAATTAAGAAGGGTTAGGAAAGGCCTCTTGTAAAAGGTGGAATGTTTATTTTATTTATTTATTGAAGGAAGCTAGGGAAAGGTGGGGGAAGAGCGTTTCCAGAGAAACTACCTGAAGTACAGATAACCTATGTAGACTCAAGGAGGGAGTCAGGTCTAATAAAAGAAATCCAAAACCAACATATAACAATCCCAAGGGGGAAGGCTGTCAAAGTATGACTGTGTGTACTCAATACACACCTGGAGATGCCCCTATTAGAATTTCATTAAGAAGAATTACTTCTAATTGCTCTAGAATTATTATTAAGGATTCTAGACACTTCACAGTGTTTTAATTGAGGTTGTGTCAGAGTAGTTTCCCAGCACTCTCTACTTCAATAATTTGTTACTCAACTGATTTTGTTATTGTTCTGTGATGGGGGACTTGCGTTTTCATCAGTGTAGAAAGCCCCTGCAGGGAGCTTCCTCTATTAATGCAGAGAAGGTCCATTGCAACTTTACAATTTTAGAGAGTTACTTAAGCCAGGCATGTTAAATCCCATGACCTGCAATGCTTCAAAATGTCATTAGAACCAGATCAAAATGTAATTGAGGAATGTCAATCAATAAACATTTATTAATGGGAGCACCTGGGTGGCACAGTGGATGGAGCACTAGCCCTGGAGTCAGGATGACCTGAGTTCAAATGCAGCCTCAGACACTTAATAATAGCTTAGCTGTGTGACCTTGAGCAAGTCATTAACCCCATTGCCTTAAGATAAAATTTAAAAAAATGAAGTAAAATCTTAAAAAAACCCATTTATTGGGGAGTCTAGGTGCCACAGTGGATAGAGCACTGGCCCTGGAGTCAGGAATACCTGAATTCACATCCGGTTTCAGACACTTAATAATTGCCTAGCTGTGTGGCCTTGAACAAGCCACTTAACCCCATTTGCCTTGCAAAAACCTTTAAAAAAAGGCAAAAAATAGTTCCTGTTCTCAAAAGGTTTACAGTCTAAGTATTAATAAATATTTTTTAAAATAAAAATACAATAGGAAATAGGCAATATTAACAAGTAGGGTTTTTTCTTTTAGGTTTTTGCAAGGCAATGGGAATAATTCATTTGCTCAAGGTCACACAGCTAGGTAATTAGTGTTGGAGGTCACATTTGAACTCAGGTGCTCTATTCAATGCACCACCTAGCTGCCCCCAACAAGTAGTTTTCTAAGTTAAGATGTGGCCTGAAGGCATCCTTATTTATGGTTTAATGATCCCCATTTCTATTTGAGTTTTTTTTTATCACTGAGCTAGAGCAGTGAGAAGCTATGACTCCCATCTTGGATCACAAGTCAGAGAATGGACTTAAGCCTAGCCTCCAAGGCCACCACACAGACTCTTTATTATGAGTAGTAATAGTTTTTAAGAGTTAAGAGGGGTGGCTAGGTGGCATAGTGGATAAAGCACTGGCCCTGGAGTCAGGAGTACCTGGGTTCAAATCCGGTCTCAGACACTTAATAATTATCTAGCTGTGTGGCCTGCGGGCAAGCCACTTAACCCTGTTTGCCTTGCAGAAATCTAAAAAAAAATAGTTAAAAGAACTAGGGACTGAGTCAGTGTCCATTAAGGAAAAAACTCAGTAACTTTGTTGGGGCTTTCCAAGGATTTGGTCTCTGGAAAAAAGTAACTTATGGGATTTGGAACTACATGTAGATAATGGGGAGGGAAATTCTATTTATGCTTTTGTTGTAGTATGGAAATCAATTCTTTGATAAAATCTGAAGTAGCAGATAATAAATTTGAACATTGAATTTGGAATCAGGGAGATGTGGGTTCAGACACTTGCCAGTTCTACGATCCTGTGTGAGCTTCAGTCTTCTTAGTTGTAAACATGGGGATAAGAGGAGCACTGTTGTGAGGATCAAATGAAATAATGTATGCAAATTTTAAAGAACTATATAAAAGCCACTAAGATGAAGAGGAGGAAGAAGATAATGATGATGTATTTCTGGTAAAAGGTATGAACACTCTGCAGCTTGGTAGCATGCAATGGGAATGGTGATGTCCATTGTAGTAACCTGGTGAGGCTGAAAGGATGGTGTGTAGTTGTCTTAAAACAGAAGAAATTAAAAGTATTATAAAACTTAAATTCATCAGAGGGTTTATATTTTGCTTCTATCCACAATATAGGTGGGCATGTTCAAGATACACCCTGAGATCCCAGAATCATTATCAACAGAAGCTAGAGCTTTCATTTTATTCTGTTTTGAACCTGACCCAAACAGACGAGTCACAGCCTCTGACCTGCTTAAAGACACTTTCTTGAAGCAGGTGAACAAGGGCAAGAAAAACCGAATTGCTTTCAAACCTTCAGGTGAGTTGTATCCATGAAGGAAAGTCAGAATGTCAGTTGAGTGCCATGTTAAAAAATCATGTGAATTATTGGACCACCCACAGGTTCTTCTTTCTTATTCATAATAAAAAATATGCCACAAAATGAAATGGAGCTAGGCTGCCCAACATCCCCTAAATGTGGAGCTTCACATAATGCTTCCATTTTGTGTTAAAGTTAGAGTACTGGGTGTAGTGTGTTTGGGATTTGTTGAAAATCTAAACAAATGAATGGTTGACATTAATAACAGAGAAGTACATTCATCCTTGGGCAGAATTTGAAGACAAAGACAAATAAGCCTACTTTATTAACATGCTTCATTTTCATTTGTGACCACAAAGCTAGGGTCAGTTGGGTTAAAGAGGGCAGTTTCAGTTCTTTTCCACATGCAGGATTTAGCATTTTTACATTTGAGGCTAGCAAGACCATCTGCTGGGCCAGACCTCAATTGAAGAATATACTGGGTGGATTTATGGGGTGCTGCCTCCTCTGGGAGTTGAACCTACTACAGGTTGTGAAAGCACTAGTTTTTAAATAACTTCTAGCACAGTCAGCCTAGTGGTAAATGATTCAGTATTTATCTTCAGATAGTAATCATTGGTTCTTTTTCATCTGGAGGACTGAAGATCAAAAATCACAATATTAAGATTTTTTGAGTATTTCTCAACATCTAATATCCATATTCAGTCTTACTTTCTTGCATTTGTTCTTGGTGTAATACCATAAAGGGAAGGAATCTGGTGGATTATTTCTATTTTGCATAGTAGGATTGTTGTCTCTTGGCTGTTTTTCTGCTCTTATTTTGGCTCTGGACATTTTCTCTAACTGTGCCCCTGATTGGAATATTCTCTCTCCTCAACTTTGTCTGCCTCCTTCCCTGTAACCCATATTTTTTATAAGAATTTTTTTTCATTCCCTCTTAATTTTAATATCCTTCTGTTAATTATTTCCTACTGATCATGAGTAGAGCTTGCTTTGTCTGTGATATGTGTGTGTATTTACATGTTCTCTCTCCCATTAGACTGTAAGATCCTTTAAGTCAGGAATTATCTTGATCTTTTTTGTTTCTGTAGCATTTCGCACATAAGAGGCATTTAATATATGTTGATTGATCAATCAGCAAAGTGTTTTCCCAGGCCCCAGCTCTGTTTGTGTTTGTGAACAGAAATAAAAACAGCCTTCTTCTACCTCTTTGGTCTTGTTTCTTTTCATCTTGCTTCATAAACTCTATTTCAGTCAAACTAGGCTTCTGATTGCCACCTAAACATGAAATTCTATCCACTGCCTTTGCTCAGGTGTCTCCCATTTCTGAAATGCCTACATTCTTCACTTCCACCTCTTGGAATCCCTAATGTCTTTCAGAATATCTCTCTGGTGCCGCCTGCTATAGGAAGAAAGATAGATGACATTTAATGAGTATAAATGGAAAGTCTTATACTTGGATTCGAAAAGTCAATGTGTAAGTGCGCAATATGAAAGGTTTGGGTAGATAATAGTGCAAAAGATCAGAGGGTCTTTAGTATATTATAAGTTCAAAACAATTAATAGTACTAACTGTTAATGTCATCTTAAGTTGAATTAATAGAGGCATAGTTCTCAGAGGAGAGAATGATGATTCCTTTAAAATCTGCCTTGGTTATCTGGAGACTTTAATTTAGTCAGGGTGCCACTTTTAGGAAGGACATTGAAGCTGGTGAACATCTTATGAGGAAAAGCTTTTGTTTTGGGCCCACTTCTTGCTATATAACCTTTCACATGATAACTTCATCAACTTCCATGAGTTTAATTTTCACCATGAGGGTGTTCTTTTCTAGATCCCTCCAAATTGTCCTCTCTGTCTCTCTGTCTCTCTGTCTCTCTCTAAGTTACTTCTTATAGCTTTGTATTTTACTTATCTTTATACATTTTGTAGTCTATAAATAGAATGTAAGCTTCTTAAGGACAGGAAAATGTTTCATTTAGTCTTGGTTTCACTAGCATTGGACACAATACGTCATACATAGTAGATATTAAATAAATTCTCGTTTAATTGGGAATTATTTCTCTGAGTGCTTTGAGCCTAATTTCTGTGCTTCCTTGTTTCCCCACTACTTAGATTACACTAGGAGTGTATCCCTTCCTCTGCCTGTCCCAGGGGAACAAGCCGGTGGCAGCAGCAGCAGTGAACCTGGCTCCATTTCTCCAGACTCAGATGTGCAACATGCCTTTTTTGAGAAGTCAAAGAGGTCGGTGTCAGAGGTGCAAGCTAAGCAGCACCTCTCCCAGTTACTAAGGTAGGAGTGTCCCCATTGTGACTGTTCTCCCAATGATGAACTTTCTAGTAAGGGTACCTTGAAACAGACATTTTCACACATTTCCAGTGGGCAACCAGATGGGCATGGAATATTGAGATTCAAATGCTTCTGGATTTAAATTTAACTCCCTTTAAGTGAATTTTTTTCTCATTTCTTTGTGGCAGTATGAACAAGATACACGTATTTCTAGGTCTAGAAAACATACTGCGTAGATAGACCCTCTATTGAATTATGAATGGGAGAGACATAGCTGCTGAGGCAACTTGGTAGTTGGATTGTCCAACATGGAGTCAGGAAGACAGATGCTTAATAAGTGTGACCCTAGCTGACTCATTTGCAGCTTTATTTTCCTCATTTGTGAAATAATTATGATGCCACCTCAAAAGAAAAATGAGAATATATGTGGAATGCTTTGTAAATCTTAAGTTGCTATTTGAATTCTAACGATTATGCTGTTCAGTCATTTTATTCATCAGTGTCCAACTTTTCATGGCCCTATTTGGAATTTTCTTGGCCAAGATACTAGAGTAGTTTGCTATTTCTTTCTCTAGCTCATTTTACAGATAAATCACTTCACAAACATTTATCAAGTGTGGGTGCTGTGAGCCAGGAGCTTACAATTTATGAGGGACATAAAATGTATGTTATACACATAAATAGGTATCTGCAGGACAGCTAGGTGGCACAGTGGGTAGAGTGCCAGCCCTGAAGTCAGGGGAACCTGAGTTCAAATGCAGCATCAGACACTTACTAGCTGTGAGACCTTGGGCAAGTCACTTAACTCTGCCTGTTATCCAGGTCCATTTCTAGTCATCCTGAATCATATCTGGCTACTGGACCTAGATGGCTTTGGAGGAAAAAGTGGGACTGATGATTTAGCACAGCCCCCCCACCCCACTCAAATCCAGTTCACTTGCATGTCATGGCATCACTGTCCTGAGGTCTTCTTTGAGAATAAAGTACAAATGTTATCATCATCACAGTTATCTACAAAATAGATATGGTGTGATGGAGAGGGGGCCCTAAGAAGTGGGGTGATTAGGTGAGTCTTCACTTACTGAAAATAGTATAAGATTCAGACAGAAAATGATTTCTCCTAGCTTCACATTGACTTAGAAAATCACAAGTTAACATTATTATCCATGTTGTATTATATTTTTATTTATTTTGTTAAATTTTTTCCAGTTACATTTCAATTGAGTTCTGGTTGTAGAGTTCTGCACCTCAGGAAAGAGTTTTTGACCCCAACTGACGTAAGAAATAGCAATTAAACTGAAAATGGAAAGAAACTAGAGATAGTAAAAGAGGCAAGTCAGGAAAACAAATTATATTCTAGCTCTAGGAAAAAGACATAGAGATTGGAGATCTCTATAAATGTAGCACAGTTTAATTGGATCTCAGCTGCAGAGTTATACAGAGGATTAATGTATAATTCTGGAAAGGTAAGCTGAACCCAGGTGGTAAAGGTCTCTAAATAACAGAGTTTAAAAGAGACCTCCTTGAAGACTCTATGCCTGTATTCATGTTTATTGAAGAGAGGAGTGACATGGTCACTCTGTCCTTTAAGATATGGTCAAGCTGTCCTTTAGTAAAAGAATGGAAGAAAGCACAAGATAAGTCGATATTGTTACTAACATCAAGTTAGGTGATTGGGATTTTGAGAGACTTTTTCCTCTTCCCTGGGTATAGTTATTGCATCTACTATATCTAAGCTGAAATGTCAGAACATAAATGAGTTATTCTAGTCAAGTCCCTTCATTTTAGAGATGATGAAACTGAGGGAGGTTTTAGGTGACTTGCTTATGGTCATATTGAGGGAGAGGTCATCTCATTTTGGAACTGGTGTTCTTTCTGTTGTGCCAGACTGAATCAATTCAAATTCAGTTTATTAGCGGTGAACAAAGCACCAAGTTCTCTGAGTGAGCTGAGCCTTAGTTTCATTATTCATAAAATGAGGATAAGGATAACACCTGCTTCACTGAGTTGTTTTCAAATTCAAGTAGAGATGTAGATAAAAATACTTTGGATACCTTACATAAATTTGAGCTACTGAGACTTCTTTGAATTATCTATTTCTTTTTGATGCTTGGGAGGGAAATAGAATATTATGAATTTATTTGCTTGCTTTCCCCTTATGAGGCCCCCACCTTTCACCCAGTCTTCCTGACTAGGCTGAGCTGTCTTTCTGAATTGTTAAGGGTTGTGGCTTTTTTTTTTTGCCATCCCCCCTCAGTGTTCCTGATGAGAATTCTGTCTCTGAAGATCGGAGTATGTCTCCATCCCTGGAGGACAAAGACTCTGGGCTTTTCCTGCTGAGGAAGGACAGTGAACGCCGGGCCATTTTGTACAAAATCCTCAGAGAGGAACAAGATAAAGTGGCCTCAAACCTGCAGGAATGTGTGGCTCAGGTGAGATGATTTTTAATGAGATCTTTTTGGGGAGACATTCTAGTCCATCAGTTCCCAAAGGGGAAGCCAAGGAACAACAGTAGGGCTAGGCTTATTTTTAACTCATCAGAATTCTTGCATTTACAACAAACACAGTGACATTTCCAAAATCCTATCCTTTTCTTTCCTTCTCCCTGGTTAAGGTCATTTTGGCAAAGCTTCCATGTTTACAGTTGATTCTAGATTCTACACTTCTGGTGATGAGCTAGCACCCTCTTGTGGAAATTTCAAATATAGACTAATTATAGAATTCAGAGTTATTAACTAATCAGCTCTGACTTCCAAAGATGTAACTCTGGATAGCAGGCCAGCACATTTGGGTAGCATGAATCCAAAATTTCCCAAATTCCTGAGAATTCATAGCTAATTTAGGAAATGATAGAATCTGAGACTTTTGTAAATCTTGAAACTATGTGGGGATAAGATATTAATATAATAATAATGATAATGATGACAATACAAATAATACTGAGGATACTTCTAATAAAACTTTTTAATCCTCCTGCAGAGGACAGATTTACAGATTCCCCAGGTAAATTCCTTTCTTTTCTCAATTTCTATAGGTTCAATTTTTTTCTCCTTTCCAACTCTTGCCATATATATATACACACACACACACACACACACACACACACACACAGATGCTCTCCCTCAAATACCAAGTCACTCACTTACTCAACCTATTCAATTTCCCATAAGCCACACACAAATATAGTTATACCCTTAACCTTGCCATTACTCACAAATGTACCATCTCTGTGTTCAAGAATTCTGAAATCCCCTTATCTGACCAAAATCCCATGACTTTTCATTTCTCCCTCTCTCTTCCCTTACAAAACCCTCTTCTTCCTTTATTCCCTTAATCCTTCACTTATCTCCCCTATACTAGTCATTCTCTCCTCTTCTCCCTATCTGGACCTCTTGATGAACCAATTCATCTCTACACTGTCCTCTTCTCTTAAACCACTAATTCCTGATTACACCCAGCTAAGACTAAGTCTTGGATGTTCTCACCATTTATCCTTCATTTCTACATATATGAAGGTGGAAAAAAATCATGCACCTGTTCTGACTGGGTCAGCTACAAATCTATGTCATACTGGGCCTTCCCTGCTTTTAGGCAATCATTTATCAGCTCACTATCCCACTCTCCATGGTGGCTCTTCCAAACCTTTACCTCTTTCCTCAAACTTCTCATGGTTTCCCTTCTCTCTCTCTCTCTCTCAACTCACCTCATATTTTATTTTTTTAAGTTCATCTATTTTATTTTTTTAACATTCATCTATATATACTTATGCATATTTTTAAGTTACAAAATTTCCTTCCACAATCCCTTCTCTGTGGCAGTCAGGTTAGCATATTTTTGATAAATGTTTACAGATTAGTCATTTTCAGTATGAGGAATTAGGATTAAGAGAAAGATGTACTTAAGAGATAATTTTTATAAGGTATTCAACAGATTTTGAAGTGTTATTTTTTATTTTTGTTTTGTTTTTCTTCCTCTGGATGGGGATTGTACAGTCAATCTAATAGGGTTGTCCTTGCTCTCTCAACTGCTGAGAGGAGCTGCTTCCATCAAGGTTGTTTATCTAATAATGTTATTATTAATGTGTACATTGTTCTCTTGGTTCTGCTCCCTTTGCTCATCATCTGATCCTGTAACTCATTCCATGCTTCTCTTAGAGTCAACCATTTATGGTTCCTTATAGAACAATACTATTCCATAGTATTCATGTATCATAACTTATTTAGCCATTCCCCAATTGATGGGCATCATATTCTATTTTTTAAAAAAATTGAAGTCATTTGCTGTGTATTCCCTCTTCTCTCCTATTCCATATATGTCTTCTGCCTTTCTCTTCTCCTTTACCTCTGTCTCACAGGACGAAATGGCCTTACTCCTTACCCTCTACCTGCTCAGCCCTATTCTTTCACTTATTTTCAAACTCTCTTTCTCTATTGGCTTATTTCCTGTTACCTGCAAATATGCCCAATTCTTCCCATCCTTAAAAACCCCAAAAAATCTAAACTTAAAAGACCCCCAAAATCTTTACTTGATCTTCCTTTCCTGCTCATTATTGTCCTCTGTCTCTCTATGAACTACTTCATTTGGTGATCTCATCAATTCCCCTGGAATTAATCATCATTTCTGTGCTGATCATTTTCAAGTCTTCCTATCCTGCTCAAACTTTCTACTTACCTTTAGTCTCCCATCTCTACCCCCCTTTCAGATATCTCAAACTGAACATTTAAAACTATGTTAAAAAAAAAAAACCCAAAACCTGGGGTAGCTAGGTGGTGCAGTGGATAGAGCAATGGCTCTAAAGTCAGGAGTACCCAAGTTCAAATCTGGCCTGAGACATTTAATAATTAGCTAGCTTTGTGGCCTTGGGCAAGTCACTCAACCCCATTACCTTAAATTAAAAAAAAATTCCAAATCCTTATTACCTTTCCCTTTACCATCCCACTTCTTACCTTCCCTCTTCATTATCTCTTGCCTCCCAGAATCTATTTGTTGCCAAAGACTAACAATTTCACCTTTGCAAGCTCTCTCAAATATTCTCTCTTCTGTCCTCTGAGACTGCTCCTACCCTAGTGTAGTCCTTTGGAGGTCAGTTTGTCTCTTTGGGATTCTGTTACATTCCTGTAAGCTTAAGCACAATAAAATCCATCAGAAGGACTTTTTCTCCAGCATTAATTAGATTAGAGGCCTGTTTACATTGGATTAGGTCTAGAGATAAGAAATTTGCAAAGGCTTCTCTCTTTATAATAGGAGGTGATCAAAGCTGGAGTGATTTCTAATTGCAGATTCTTTGGGGGCATGCAAATTTATAGTGACAGGAAAAAAATAAACTTTTTGATTAAATACACTGCTGAACTTAGTCCAGGTTCTTTAAGACTTGAAAGGTTTCCCTTTCTTCTTGGACATGTTTATGAAATTAATTCTGTTTTGTTTTGTCAGAGTTCTGAAGAGTTACACCTCTCAGTTGCTCATATCAAGCAGATAATTGGAATTTTGAGAGACTTCATCCGTTCCCCTGAGCACAGAGTTATGGCTTCCACTATATCTAAGCTAAAAGTTGATCTAGACTTTGACAGTACTTCCATCAATCAGATTCATTTGGTGCTGTTTGGATTTCAGGATGCTGTAAGTCTTTTGTCTGAGCTCTGCTATTGCTATAGAAATTTAATGAGCCAGCCCAAATAACTAATAACTGATATCATGAAAGTCTTAATAAGCTGCTCTTTAGTCTTCCCCACCAGGGAATCTGGCTTTTCCTGTTTCTATATTTTCCCAAACTCTTGAATTTCTGTGTGATTTCACTATACTCAAGTATAAGAAGTATGATCTTTTAATGTCTCTGCAGAGTCTTATAAACCATGGACACAGAGTTTGAGTATGAGAATTATGTATAATTTGGAATGATAACCTCTGAAAAGTCATGGCAGTCAATTGGTCTTTCCTAACAAACTATGTTTTGAAGGGAGGGAATGGAGAACATATTTGACCATCCCTATATAACAGATTGGTCTCTAAGGTTGTTTTAACCTGATGGTTTTTTTCCTTCCAAAATTTATTTTTAGGTGAGTAAAATCTTGCGACATCATTTAATCAGGCCCCATTGGATGTTTGCAATGGATAACATCATACGTCGAGCAGTGCAGGCTGCTGTGACTATTCTCATTCCAGGTAAAGTCACATCCAATTAATTCAAGTTAGAGCTTCAACCTGCCAGTGAAAACCTTGATAGAAGGTCAATCAATTGGCATTTATAAGTCTGTATAGGGTTACATTTATTAAGACTTGTAAGGGTCTTTTCTAAATAGGATGAAATTACAAGTCAGATTTAAAAAAAAATGCTAAGCATTGTGCTCTAGGGGCTGCTGATATAAAGGTAGGAAAACAATGACCTAGTCCCTACCCTTAATGAACTGGCAGTCTAGTAGAGAGGGGGATAAGACAGGTACAGAAAGGACTTCTCTTGCAAGAGGGCCCTAAGGAAGAGTCCTTGAGTTTCTGCCTTTTCATTTGTCCCTTTGGACAATTTCATTAGCTCCCTTGCTTTCAATTTTCACCTGGTGATTCTTTAATCCAGTTTATCAATTCCAACCTTTTTTTCCAGTCCCATTTTCCATTTCTAACTACCTGTTGGATATTATTGCTTGAATAACCTACTAGCACCTAAAACTAAAATCATCATCAAGTTTATGTAAAGAATTAGAAAGCACTATATAAATGATAGGTAATAAACAAAAACTCTCCCTCTTACCAGCCCCTTTCTGAAACCCTGTGGACTATTTTCATAATTGATACTCACCCAGTAGCTACTAATTTGTACCTTGTAGATTTGCACTTCTAATATTACAAGGCCCTACTGGATGTTTCCCATTATCTATCATATTAATAGACACGATCAGCATAGTAAAAACATTTATTAAAATGGCATATCATCTGCTATAAAAACAGCTTCCATAAACCTGGGGCACATTTTCCTATAAATACATCTATGGAAACTTAATGTACAATAATAGTTAAGGCACTCTGTTCAGTTATCTCCAGTAGTTCCTTATCAAAATACTTCAGGATCAAATATAAAAATCCTGTTTGGTGTTCAAAGATTTTCATAACCTGCCTCCTTTCTGACTTCTCCAGTCTTCTAGTCTAAGCTAAAACCCCACTGGTGACATGAAGCTTTCATTTCCTGATCTCTCTTAATTCTGTCTTTCCTCTGTCGATTATCTCCAATTTATACTGAATATAAGGTGTATATAGTTTTTTACATGGTGTCTCACACTGTGAATTCCTTGAGAGCAGGGATTGTTTTTTTGCTTTTCTTTGTACCCTTATCATTTAGCACAATAACTAGCACATAGAAGGTAACTTAATAAACACCTACTTAATAAATTTTTGACTGACTAGGAAAAGGAGAACTAAGTATAAACACCCTCAATTTTATAGTTAGAGAAATGAAAGTCAGGAATCATAACCTGTTGTTTCTCCCAAATGCTTTTTTTTATTGATCATTGTGGAAAGCAGGAAAAGAGAGCTGGGTTTGATTTCCAATTCTGTTTTTTTTTTTAAACTGTTTGTCTTTGTTCACATCAGTTTCTCGGCTTGGGCCTCACTGTATTCATCTTTAATGGAAGGAGGTTGCATTAGATGACCTCTAAGAAATCTCTTTTGGATCTAAATGATTCAGGAAATGCTGGCTGTTGTTTTTGAATGTTTAGTAATGACTTTTGTTTTTAAACCAAACTCACTTTCTGATAAATCTCTTCCACAACTGAACTCTCCTTTGTAAAGTTGATACATTCAATTTCAATCAATGGATAACATGGAAACAATAGAAAGATTATGAGATTGTCTTCTGGTGGGGGGAATTGTAAAATTCAAAACCTTACAAAAAATGATAGGTAGAAACTACTATTGCATATAATTGGAAAACAAATAAAATATTAATAAAATTAAAAAGCGGGGTGGCTAGGTAGTGCGGTGGATAGAGCACTGGCCCTGGAGTCAGGAGGACCTGAGTTCAAATCCGGAATCAGACACTTAATATTAACTACCTGTGTGACCTTGGGCAAGTCACTTAACACTATTTGCCTTGCAAAAACCTAAAAAAAAAAGAAAAAAGAAAATTAAAAAGGAAAAAATAAAGAAAATAAAGACATATATATATATATATATATATATGTATATATGTGCTGCCAAAAAATACCTACTATCCACAGTTAAAAAAAATAAAGTTGATAATTAATAACAATTGACAAAATGATGGTATATGATGGTGTATGCAGCACTGTCCCATACCTCTATTGTAAGGAGGAAAGTGTGTTTCATCAAGATTGGTCAAGAATCCTTAGTGATTCCTAATATGGACAAAATGAACCTTGTCTTTGTATTCTCACACATAATGATCCTTATATGAATCTCTTCTCAGAATTTTTCTCTGAAGCATCTCCTTTTTTCTTTTTTTTTTAGGTTTTTGCAAGGCAAATGAGGTTAAGTGGCTTGCCCACAGGCCACACAGCTAGGTAATTATTAAGTGTCTGAGACAGGATTTGAACCCAGGTCCTCCTGACTCCAGGGCCAGTGCTTTATCCACTATGCCACCTAGCCACCCTTGAAGTGTCTACTTTTGAAATGTTTTTTTGAGAGAAGCGCCTAAATTAGAACTTTTTAAATCAGTTTCATTAATTTGTGGTGATAGGCGTAGGAAGAAATTCTTTGATCAAAATTATCACCTCTCCTCTGTTTAGTTCACATTCTTTGCTAAAGCCACACTAAATCCCCTTTTTTCTTATTAATGAGCTTATTTTTCCAACTACATGGCAAATAAGTCCCCTTTTTACTCCTACTTTGAATGCAAGCAAATAGCTCAATAAGAACTCATAAGCTATTACTTTTTCAAACCCATACACCTTAATATCTTCCCCAAAGAATATATGTTAGACTTAACAGAAAACTTGGCTTCTCTTGGCTTTTCCTGTCAGACTGAGAGCTACCTAGCATGGTGTGTGGAGGAAAGGAAAGTTTTGGGAATCAGGTTGTGGAAGTGTTTTCTAATGGGTTGATCACTTAAATCAACGCGTTAGAAAATTCTTCCAGGTCCTGAAAGTCTTTTTATTATTTGAGGTTTCATGATTTCCTTGAATATGCTTTCCAATGGGAATCCAAAAAATTCAGTCACTATCATTCATGTAACAAATTAATGCTGTTCTACATTATCACAACCATTGTGCTCCCCTCCCCCATGCTAGTGTGAATAATTAAGTTATATTTGGTTCAATCATTCCCTTTCTTTAATTATAATATAAAGGGCATACCTTTACTAAGGGGCTATTCCAATGACTTGTGTCTTGAAAGTGACTTTTAGGTTGTTAAATCTACCAATCTGGCAAACTTTCAGATTTTGGCCTTCTGATGATCTGTATCTATTTTGTCAGTTAAGATTTGGGAGGGGTGGTGGTGGTGGTGTTATTGCTAAATTGGCTTCAAAGTGACAGGTTGTCACAGGAAGCATCTACCTTAAGACATGGGACGGGTTGCCCCTTGTGCTGGTAGAGGAGTCCTCATGCTAACAAAATCATCCTTTAGGTCCTGAAGGATATTTGTCATATGTACTTGTGCCCCTCATTTCCTTTAGGCTAATTGATCTATGCTTTAGTTTATAATGTGGAAGGGGGCCAGATTCAGAAAGTCTCAGTATCCAATATGATAATGAAAATGATAATGAGGACAATAACAACTCTCACGTATGCTATACATTAAGGTATGAAAAAGTGCTATGTTATTGGAAGCTCACAACAACCTCATAAGGTATGTACTATTATTTTTTTATCATTATTATTATTCCCATTTTACACATAAAGAAACTGAGGTTTAGAAAGATTAAATGACTTAGAGGGCAGCTAGGTGGCAGAATGGAGAGGGTACTGGTCCTGGAGTCAGGAAGACCTAAGTTCAAATCCAGCCTCCAATACTTAATATAATTACTTAGCTGTGTGACCTTGGGTAAGTTACTTAACCCCATCGCCTTGTAAAAACCAAAAAAACAAAATTAAATGACAGCCACATCTCATGTATGATGTAGGATTTGAACCCAGATCTTCTGAGTCCATGGCTCTATCACCCCACTGTTACTCCAGCAGCAGACATCTCTTGCCTCGTTCACATTTCCTGCCAAGCATCACGTAGGCCTTTTTTTTTCCCTTGCTCTGGCCAGAACTTCGAGCACACTTTGAGCCAGCCTCTGAAATGGAAGGAGTAGACAAGGATACAGATGAAGTAGAAGAGGATTACCAGCCAGGAGATTCAAATGGAAATGAAGAACCCATTGTAGCTTCTGGAGTGAGCAGGGCTGGCTCTGTAGTAACCCTGGAATCCCAACACCATCACAAGCTTAACCTTCAGCTGAGCAAACTTAGACAAGAAACCAACAGGTAATGAGTGTTACAGGTGACCAGGAGGAACCAAAGGGAAGATGCTGCCATGGCCCCATGGGGAGGATTTCCTGAACCATCATGGACATAATAGATTACATAGTTGACAGAGGTGAAACATCATGGCTGAATTGGGTTTTTTTTCGGAGGGTATCTGACAGTGGAAGTGAAGAGACATTGGGAAATTAAAGGGATATTTTTTTAAAAGACAGACAAGGACAGTGATTTCATTATTTTAAGAAATTGGAGTACAATCCCTTGAAAGAGCACTTGGCTCTGTGGTCAGAGGACCTTTTCAGAGACTCATCCATTGTGTCTTGCAAGAGAGATTCAGATCCTCTTGAAGGAGGTCCAATCTCACTTTTGCTGCTTCCTTTCTATATTGTTTTACACAAGTTACTTAACCAACTTGTTTTCTTCACAAGACAATTGATTCCCTCTGGAATTACGATCTTATCTACCAATATAGATTTGCAATGTATAGTCTTAGAGTAGGGATTCTTAGTCTGGGGCCCATGAATTTGTTTTATAAAATATTTTGATAGCTGTTTTTTGGCAGCATTGGTTTTCTTGGTAATCCTATGCATTTTACTTTATGCATTTAAAACATTTTTCCAAAAAGAGGTCATAGGTTTCATTGGATTGCTAAGGGGGTTGTCAGTGGTCCAAAAACATAGGTTAAGAACTCCTGTTAAGAGTTGTCTAGGGCAGGGAAAGGTTACATGACTTGCCCAGAGTTCACTGTGTCAACAGTGTTTGAACCTAGATCTTTCTGGCTCCAAATTTAGCTCTTTAAGCATTATCACCACAATCTCTCTCATCATTGGTTTATAAAGTCCTTGAAAATGGGACTTTTGTCATGTCTTTGTATCCTTGGTGCCTAGCATGGTGCATTGCTGAAATTAGGAATTCAAAATTTCCTGAATTTCTTGGATTCATCCAAATACCCATTATACTCTCTTCCTACAATTTAAAAAAAAAAAGACCTGAACAGACTTCAGAAAAACCTGGAAAGACATACATGAACTCTCGCTAAGTAACATAAGCAGAACCAGGAAAAGATTATACAGTGGTTTTTCTCACAGTAATCTAAGACAATTTTAAAAGACTTGTGATGGAAAATGCCATCCACATCCAGAAAAAGAATTAAGGAGTCTGAATGCAGATCAAAGCACACTATTTTCACTTTTTAAAAAATTTGTTGTTTTTCTTTCTTGTGGTTTTTCCCTTTTATTCTGATTCTTTCATAGTGTGACTTAAATGGAAATATGTATAACATGATTGAGCATATATAACCTGATTAGATTACTTTGCTATCTTTTTTTTTAGGGTTTTTTTTTTTGCAAGGTAAACGGGGTTAAGTGGCTTGCTCAAGGCCACACAGCTAGGTAATTATTAAGTGTTTGAGACCGAATTTGAACCCAGGTCCTGCTGACTCCAGGGCCAGTGCTTTATCCACTACGCCACCTAGCTGCCCCTACTTTGCTATCTTAAGGAGGGGGAAGGAAAGTTGAGGAGAACATTTTACAAAAAAATAATATTGAAAAAATAAAAATAAAAAGAAGGCCTTAAGCAGAGTTTGTAAGTGTTTTGGAGTCATCAAGGTGGGAATTCTACAGATTTTTATTGTCAGATAGTCCCATATTAATGTTATTGTTTCAGTCATTTCAGCTTTGTCCAACTCTTATTGGATTTTTTTGGCAAAGATATTGGAATTAGCTGTTTCCTTCTTCAGCTCATCTGACAGATGAGGAAAATTGAGGCAAACAGGATTAAAGTGGCTTGCTCAGGGTCATATAGCTAATAAGTGTCTAAGGCGAAATTTCAACTCAGGTCTTCCTAACTCCAGATCAGATGTTCTGTCCGCTATGCCACCTAGCTACTCTTTGTGTAAGAAGGAACAAAGATGAAACAGCAAAAGTCATCTTCCTTCTATAGATGGCAAAGCAGGAAGAGAGGATTGTTTTGCTGAAGACCTCTTAGGAACTTGGTGACAGATTTAAGGATGTCGTCATTTCCTTTGTATCCTTTGGCATAAGAAATGCTTAGTAAGTGCAGCCGGGCTCACAGACATTGGTCCCAATGCAGATGTTGCTATAGTTAGTTTAGCAGGAACTTTGTGCCAAGCCTGCCTACTTTCATAGTTATTGCCATCACAATAACATCTCATCTCGGCTTAAAGAGCTCTTAAGGAGTAGAAACCTACTGTCACCCCAGGTTAAAGAAACTGCATGCAGATCCTATCTCTGCCACTCACTATGTGACTGGAAAAGTCATTTTCACTCTCTGGGACTCACTTATTTCATTTGTAAAATGAAAAAGTTAGATTATAGCCTTTTGAACTTCTTTCCAGTTTCTGATCTATGGTTCTGGGATCTTTTGCTAAGACATCAAGCATTTTAGATTTCATTGGTTTGAAAATCACAGTTAGTGTCCAAGGTGGAATGTGAATTCACGTTTTTCTGATTCCAAGTCTAGTTATATCTGATATAGACCCAATGAGAAAGGCATTTAGAGTACCATTCATCAGTTTGGCAGAAGGTCCCCAGTGGAATGTCCCAGGTATATGTGTTGGGTCTTGGGCTACTGAACACTTTTATCAAAGACTTGGATAAAAAGCATCTTAAGCTTATCAGATCTGCAGATGACATAAAGTTGAGAGGGACAAGTTGTAACATTATCATCCTTCATTCCCTCTGAAAGATGAAGCCATGGCATGCATTGAGTAAGGGGGTTGTTGTGCTGTTATCAGCCTCACTCTTTCCTCCATTCATCTGTGTCCAGTGGCCAGATATGGATCAGAAGACTGGAGATGACCTTGAATGTGAGGCAATCAGGGTTAAGCGATTTGCCTAAGGTCACACTGCTAGTAAATGTCTGAGGCTGGACTTTAACTCAGTTTCAACTCATTCAGTGCCCTGAAGTCAGAATGACAGAAAAGGACAGATTAGTGCATTGGGCTGATTGGAATAAGATGAAGTAGTGATAAATGTAAAGTTTTAGTCTTGGGCACAAATATAAAAATCAACTTTACAAATGTGGAATGGGTGGAGATATAGCAATTTGTCTGAAAAAGATTGGGGGGGTGGGGGGAAGTTATGAGTTAGCAGTGTGATATATGTCAGCTTGGAAAGCTCATGTGATCTTAGGTTGCTTCTGAGGATGAGGTAATACCAATCCTTTGTCTTAAGACCACATGTAGATTGTATTTTTGTCTGGAAGCCACAGAGTATGTAGAGAGCCATAACCAGGAATGTGGAAGGTTTTGAATCTTTGCCATTAAAGGATCATTTGAATGAGTTGGAAATGTTTAGTATGTTTAGTATGTTTCAAGTTTGTGAAGGATTGTAGGTGGAAGAGGCTTGTTCTAATGGTCGCAAGAGAGTAATAGGAGCATTGGGTGGAAATTGTGAGGTTAATTTTGATACCAGGTAAATTTTAGAAATGTCTCAAAATGGAATGCCTGGGGTGACAAATACTCCTTAAAAGTTCTTTAAGGGGCGGCTAGGTGGCGTAGTGGATAAAGCACTGGCCCTGGAGTCAGGAGTAACTGGGTTCAAATCTGGTCTCAGACACTTAATAATTACCTAGCTGTATGGCCTTGAGCAAGACACTTAACCCCATTTGCCTTGCAAAAAAACCTAAAAAAAAAGTTCTTTAAGTGGACTGGATGACCCTATGTTTTGGTTAGGAAGCCTTCATGGTATGAGTTGAACTTGTGGTCCTAAAGTCTAAAATTTTGAAACTCGGAACACTGAATCTATTCTACTGAGTACCGTTGACATGTGTGGTTTTCTCATAAGAGCTTCTGAATGTGTCAGGCTTCACCAAGTTTTAGCATTAGGAAAGGTCTTTTTGCTCCATTTGTTAGAGTGAGAAAAATGGCTTTTTTCTACACTGCGGCCATTCCCCTATCACACTGAGATAAGGAAATTGAGGCCTAAAGGGGAAAAGTGATTTGTCCAGTTGTCTATGTAGTAAGTGGTAGAGTTGTGATTTAAATCCAGGTATTTCAATTGCCTTCTTAATTTGTCCTGTATTACAGGGAGGCCATTCTTTAATGTTCTCTATATAAAGAAAAGTATGTTATTCTTCCTCTTTCTGGCTTTTGACTTTTTTTGTTTTTTTATTAGGCTTCTGGAACACTTGGTTCAAAAAGAGAGGGAATACCAGCATTTCCTACGGCTAACTCTTGAACAGAAAACTCAAGAACTGTACCTTCTTCAGTTACGGTTCAAATCTGCTGGTGAGATAATTTTCTATTTGCTGAGATTTCAGTGTATGCCAAGGGATGCACATCTGAAATGCCTGGGAAGTCTGTAAGTGCCCAGAGCTAGAGGAGGCAGAGCTGTAGGGACCTTTGATCATTTCCATTTTTTTAAAGTAGTCTCAAAAGTTTTAATAATCCAACCCTGAATCTCATGAAGAATATAATGTTAAGTCCATTGGCCTATAGTTTGAAACATGCACCTTGTTCTCTTTTTTAAAATCTGGAGAAGTCAGGTGACTTGAACTCCCTTTAGACAAGTCCTCTCCTGCCACTTCTTCACCATTTTCAACCTTTGCTTTCTTATCTAATTATTTTCCTTAAGAGTGAAAAGAAAACACAAGTAGTTGATTAGGTCTGCCTTTCAGCTCTTCAGTCACTCTTTCCCATCAGTCCACTCAGGGACCCCATTCTTAATAATTCTCTTTTCAACAACCTTAGCTACAAAAGGTCCTTTTGTTATATTTATAACTCATCCCATCTTCATTGTTTTTAGAGAACCTTCCCTTGCCTCCATTACAAACATATGTTCTGTTCCCTTCTCTTAGAGAAGTCCTCAGTTATACTGTCTCACACTGATCTCTTTTGTAAACATGGACTTTGTAATGACTTCCCTTCTTTACAGGGGAGCAGGACACTGGGGTAACACAACAACCAATCAGGCATTCTGAAGCCCAGAGCTGCTTGACATACTTTGCTTTAGCCAAATTTGTAGATGCCTGCAAGCTGCCAGAAACCACAAAACCAGCCTTGATCAGCTCAAATCTGCAGTGACAGACTCAAGATTTTGGTCCCTGGCTACCTGGACATCTGTTCCTTTAACCCTTAACTCTTTACTCAAAAGCCTCTAGAAACTATAATCACTCTCTTCCCACTTCTCTTTGAACAGCTTGGGAACTGTCTCCTGGTTCCCTTGTAAGTTCTTCTCAGATAAATGCATTTGTAATCTGATCACATTGATCCATATATGATCCTTTTGGGGCCTGGGGCCTTCCTTTTAACACTTTAGTTATATGCATTCCACTTCACAGGGTGATGTGCATTGGGGTTTTTTTTTTTAAGATTTTTCAAGGCAATGGGGTTAAGTGGCTTGCCCAAGGCCACACGGCTCAGTAATTAGGTGTCTGAGGCCAGATTTGAACCCAGGTACTCCCGACTCCAACACCAGTGCACTATCCAGATATGCATTGATATAGAAAATCTACATAGAATTTTTTGGCCCTCCCTTCAAACCAGATTAGTTTGAATTTTTTTTTCCTTTGATGGGATGTTTACAATACCTTACTGTAAAATTTTGGATTGTCATCTGTAGCTTTCACAAAACTCCCCACAAATTCTTAATTTCTTACGCTGCCTTGTAACATTGAAACTTCAATAGGGAAAATCAAGATGTGGTAACCTTCTTCACGGAATCACAGTTATTCTATTTAACTCAATAAACATTAAGTGCCCATTATTTCTGAGGACCCTATGCTAGATGCTGGGGATGCAAGGACAAAATTAAACAAACCAAAGAACCTAATCATTCCTCAACCTGGGATATGTGTGTTTGAAGCCTGGGATTGGGGTCACAAAAGAAAGTACCCTATTTGTGTTTGGTGCTTCCTGGTGATTAATAAAAGGATCAGTGCCTGGTTAGTTTCAGTAGGTAAGTCTGGAATACCTACTAAATATCTAATCATCTACCCCAGGGCTCATTCTAATGTTGAATCATCTTCTCCAGGAATATGAACTGCCATGCTTTGGGCATCCATGGGATCCTCTGCCTCATTATGTGTCCATTTAATTTTCTTTGTCTTGCAATATTTATTCATAGATGTCTGGACTCTTGATCCCATTGATTTGATGTCCTCTGAATTTTCGGTCATTTTAGTATCTCTCCTTCCCACCCACCCCCTTCCCACCCCCCCCCCCATCTCCCATAGTACTGTATAAGTCAGAAAGTACTTTCTAACCCCTTCCTTTCCACGAGAGCTGAACTTCACCTGTCCTGCCCCAGTTACCTGTTTCTCTGACTTCACTTTATTGTGGCAGAATGCTGTTGACACTGCAGCCTAAGTAAACTTCTTGGGTAGAAATATCTAGCATTTGTCTAGAGTCAATACTAATGGGATTTGAATCCAGGTCCTCTGACTCCCAAGGTCAAGTCTTTCCATTGTACTACAATGCCTCTTAATGATGGCATTTGATGAGCTATGATAGCCAAGTCCTATAGCTTTAATTGGTTTCCATTAGTTCCAAGTTACATTATATAAAATTCATTTTTTTAATTCTGTCACAGATAATATGGTTACTCCAACACAACTTCCTGAATCACAAGCACAAAGAACAGACAGTGAGCTCACAGACTGGTTAAAACTACAAGGAGCTGATGCTAATATAATCGGAAAGGTAAAATAACCACAAAATTATGGAGATCTTAGTTTTAGACGCCAATTCCCTCTCATATATTTGATTTTTCTTTCAGATTGTTGAAGAGGGTTACACACTTTGTGACATACTTAATGACGTCACTAAAGAAGACTTACGATATCTTGGACTTCGGTAAGAACAACCTCAAACTAAAGCTGGAAGAAAATGAGTTAATCTAGAAAAGCTAGAATTGTATACAAATTACAGATCCAAGTGTATACAAATTAGAGTGGGGATGTTGAGATATAAATGTCAAACTCAAAAGAAATGAGAAACCATTATCCCTTATATAAAGATCCTGCTGGTCACATATTGACTCGGAACAATCAGAACAACAACAGCCATGGGCCATTCCAGGTGGTTGGTCAAATCCCTAATTCCATTTTTATTTTGTTCAATATTTTCCAATTACATTTTAAACTGAAGTGTGGCTTACCAGAATGCAGTCTTCCGGTTTCACTTTTAAAGGGGAAGAAATGAATTCCATATGGAATTCTTTAATTCTCTAGGCATTCTTATGTAGTATTTTATAAGCCATTGGTGGACAAAAAAGCATGTACTTAATTTTAGAATGGGTTTTTTTCCCCCCTAAACTTGGAATAGATTTTTTAACCTAGATTCCCCTTTATCACCGTATTTTCCTGTCAGCATATCACAATTTGGGCTAGCCTGGTTAATGGTATATTTCTGAAGTGCCCTAATTAGTAGTATTATGTGGATATCTAATGGTGCTCACAGACCATAAGCACAGCAGAAGACTTGGAGATGGGGAGATCTGTATTCACATCCAAGAGTCTCAGTTTCCCAGTCTATAAAGCAATAACCTTTCAGGGCTACTTTGTACTTTACAAACCCCAAGCTATATAAATATTTATATCTTTAAAATATCTAAATATTCAATAAATATTAAATATATAAATTATGTATATATAAATTATATACCTATAAATTATATCTTTTAAATCTATTGCACATAAGATTATATTTATTTTGAAGTTGTAGGTGTCATATCACAAAAATCAACAAGCATTTATTAACTAATTACTGTGTGTCAGGTCCTGGAGAATAGTCCTTGACCTCAAGGAACTGATAATTTCATGGTACATAAATATGAGATCAAGTCGCTCGCTAGGAGGTGGTTTTACAAGGAACCAGGGAGCTGGGAAAGTAGTTTTGAAGGAAGGAGCTTTGAAGAGGTGGTGGTGATGGTAAAGGGGGGAAAGCATTTTCAGGCAGGAGACAGTACAAACACAGGCAAGTATAGTTGTGGGAATGGTGGAAGATTACTCAGGAAAAGCTTTCCTGCTTTTTATTTTAAATGCCTTTTCTTGCCCTATCACTAAAGGAGATTTGCACTCAGTGATGAACCAGGATTTTTCTTTTAAGACCCTAAATTTCTAGATGAGCCACTCAAAGAGATGAAAATGATAGCTTCATCAAACTGTTTTATGACTTCTTAGGATGAAAAGAAGTTATTCCTATTTTGGATACTCATGGATTCAGGGAACTCAAATCTTCTTTTGGTTCTGTGAAGAACAGTTATTTGAAATCCTCTTCCTCATCCTTTCTAACAGCTCTAGTCTCTGGTGCCCCAGTCCCACATTTAACTGCCTAATGGACTTTTGGACTGGATGCCCTGTAGGCATCTCAAACTCACAACCTTGCAGGCAACTTGGATTTTAACTCACTCCATTTATCCAGTCAAGTTGCCAAATTTTGTTTCTGTCAACTCAATCCTCACACAGCCTCCACCCTGATTCAGGCTCCTAGACAGTAGCATTATCTACCAACCTCAAGTCCCTCTCCACATCTCCCTGTGGCCATGGAGCAGATCTTCCAAACAGCAGTTGAATCCACACTGCTGCACTCAAACTCAAACTGGCTCCCTGGTTAAGTTCTTGTTTGACATTCAAAGCTTTTCCTAATCTTGTATCTTTGCTTATTCCCTTTTATAAAACAGTTACACACCTCTCTTCTTGAAGGATAGGGGGAGAAAAGGCAGAGGGACTCAAACAACTATTTAAAATAAAAAGCAGGAATTTCCTGGCTAATCTTCCACTATTCCCACCATTATTCATGGGAAGTATGGAACTGGCTAGTATGGGGACAGAAATTGATGTCATTAAAAATAAGTATATTTCAGTTAACTCAAAGTAAATTTATTGCACCACACTACTACAGTATGTGTTCTTTATATGCTCATTTGTAATAAGTAAACACATTAACTAATGTTTAAATTAGGGATCATGTTTTAGAACACAATTATAAAAACAAACTGAGACTTTTTTTGACATGTCAAAAGTTACGAATGACCTAAGTAATAGGTATTTATCCATGTTTCAAAATAACTTCTTAATGGGAACATTTCTTTAATCTTCATAGTGGTGGTCTTCTCTGCAGAATTTGGAACACTATCTCAAAGCACAGACACCAGACTTGTGGACCCTCACAAATCAAAGATTAGGTTTAATTACAATAAAAAACAACAAAAACAAAAACTGTGGGAATGGGTGAGGTAAACATTCCACATTTTTAAAATTCCTATAAATATGTATACAAATGCTATTTTATGCAGTATTATATAATTGTTTATTCAATTAATTTTAAACAGATAATTATTTTGCAAAAATGGACTCATTTAGTATATGTAATAATGCATTTATGTAAACTAAAATAAATATACACACTATATATATATATACTTATGTATGTGTATATATATGTATAAATAAATAAAAATTGTGTCACATCCAGCTAAAGGAAAGCTTAGACATGAATTTTTTTTGAATAGTAACTAACTGAAATATATATATATGTATATATATATACATATATATATATATATATGTATATATATGTATATGTATGTTGCTGGGAGAGTAAAAGAGGAAAAGGTATTATAATAAAATAACCATTGGCTGTGCTGCACTTTTCCAAAGACAAGCTATTAATATAAAACTAACAATTGGCAGAGGAACATTTCTTAATGTATCCATATACCTGAAATAAAACTAAATATACTAATTTTCAAGATTACCAAAAGAGGTAAAGAATTTGTTTTTTTTTCATTCCCAATCATGACTGTGACTGGGAATGGAAATTCAATACTTCATATTTCCAAAAAATAAAAATGAAGGTAGATGCATGTTCTCATAAAATTAGTCATGTGTCATTTGACAGAATTTTTCACTGTATTATTGTAAATTATGCATTAAAGACTAACACCCTACAATATATGCCATTCAGTGATGCTACTAACTAATCTGGGCATGGCAAAACCATTTTTTCTCCCTCTTATCAGCTTTAGTTAGGGTTTCAACAAAATGCTAATTAAAAAAGGAAATTTAAATAGGTTTAGTTAAGCATTTTGTGTGTAAGAGGAAAAATCCATTTTTTTCCTGCTAAAGTTGCATTTTCCCTAGTTTTTCTAATCTCCATCTTTTAAAAAGGCAGCATAAACTATAAAAATAATCAAACAAAGTTAATTTAACTGGTTCTGTTCCTTTAATTAAACATTTAACATAATGTACAAATATAGCATGGATGTAACAAGTTACCCTTGAATTTAACATATAGTTAATATCTTCTAATGACAGTTCAAAAATGTTTGTTTTTGGAGGTTCATCCCTTCCTTAAACCTCAACAATTAGTTTCTCAATGCTGACAAGATGAAATTCCATTAAAATGCCTGATCTAAGTTTCAACACATACTTCCTTCTAGCTGACAGATTTGTACTTGATCCACTGATTTGCACCTCTAACTTCAAAAGGTGGCTCCTTGGAGTAGATATGATAGCCTAATTCTTCCAAAGGTGGCTCTGGATCAGCTGTAGCAAACTGGGCAGCGTCCTCGATCTCTTTCCTTACTTCCACATCAATTTCCTTTAAAAAGTCAAGATGATTTGAACACTCAATTAAATCATTATTTACTGAGTATTTTCTATATACAGAGATGTGATCATCTGCTTGTTGAGGTATCTGGTTATTTCTACAAATTTAAAAAGCTAATAAACTCATACCAAGAACTAGATTGTAGCAAGATTTTTTCAGTTAGGGTTAATCTGTCAAACCATTTTTGAAAATGATCAATTACTTGCTGTCCCAGGGAAACTTTGGAAGCAAACTGTTTATTGAATAGCAAGCAGTCTGTCAATTGAAATATTTCTGTAATTTCACATAAGAATCCGAGATGCTGAACATTTGCTCTAACATCAAGGTTTTCTTAAATACTATCTGTCATTTAAGCAATTAGCAGCAGCTTAACAGTTTTCACAGTTAAAAATATAAAATGGTTGATTACTTCCTTATTCTTTTAGACTTGATGAAGTTCTTTTCCAGGGTTTAGGTAACCTCAAGTCTCTTCAAGGAGTTGGCCTTAAACATTCACACTCAGGAACAAAGACAAACTCACTCAAAGAAGAATAAACGACTATAATTTGATCTTACCTTTAATTCTTCTATGCTAGCAAGGTTATTGTTCACCATTCTGTCCTTAAGAAGCATGATAGGATCACTCTTACTTCTCACTTCCTGAATTTCTTCCCGAGTTCGATAACTGTGTCATAAAACAAATTATCTTTATGAAGGAAAAAATATCGTCTTCCAGGATAGGAGATAATGTCTTCCAGGATAGGAGATAATAGGTTTATAAAATATAATTCACATACAAAAATGAATTGGAACATATTAAGGAAAAAATTCTTAGAAAAATTTCTATTTTCTATAAAAATACAAGGAATCATAATTCAAATTGTTGACTGCATTTTGATTTGTTAGAAAAACCAATAATTCAAAGGAAAGAGAACCTGACCTAAAGAGTGCTATAATTGAGGAAAGGATGAAAATTATTGCTACCATCATATCCATGTATTCTGGTAATTATCTTGGTTTTTCCTAATCAATCTCCATGTGCTAATTTCCTGAGGTTTGTGATTCTGAATTTATGAATATAGGAGGACTTAAGAGTGGCCCTTCACCCTACATGTGGCAAGTGCCCCCTATAAAAGCCCCCTTTGATTTATCATCAAAGAGGGGTATAAAAATAGTGGCTAAAGAATGTGATATGCAGGGGGACTTACAGGACACAGCGAAGATGGCAGTGAGAAGCTAGCATGCTCCCAGAGCTTTCCCTATATAATGCTAAATGAAACCTTTCCAGACATTAAAGATTCAGCCAAAAAAAAAAGATTTAAATGAGTTTTCAACTGTAGGCATTGAAAGTCTGTCTCTTCTGGGGAAAAAAAGGAAGTAAAGATCAGCTAGGTGGGAGAGCAGGAAAGAAAGCAGGAAGTTTTTAGCTATAGTGAACCCCAGGTCCCAGCAGCTAGCCTACAAGCCAGCAAAACTGGTTACAACCCTGGGAATACTGGAGAAAAAGACTGGACAGGATTGGGAGCAAACCTCTGCATAGGCAGAGCTTGGATATAAAGAAGGAAACAAACCTCTGCATAGACAATGCCTGGGCGGTATGGGCAACATCTTGGCCAGTGATAAGTCAGGGATTAGACCCAGCCCCTGCACAGAAAGCTCAGTTCTACACTTCCTATACCCCAGGAGCAGAGCTCAACAATCAAAATGAGCAAAAAAACCTAAAAGACCGCTAACAGTGGCAAATCCAAAAACTCAAAGAGCTTAAAAAAAAGAAAAAAATGGAAAAAAGAAATGAGAACCATGCAGGAAATTTATGAAAAATTGACCTAAGAAATCAATTCCTTGAAAAGTAAAAATAGGGCCAGCTGGATAGAACACCAGCTCTGGAGTCTGAGTTCAAATCATTCTCTCTTAGGATAGTTAAAGGGTTGAATACAGTTGAAGAGACTGTACTTAAGAGGATATGGATGTGGTTGGTTATCATCCTTCCTTATAGAATGAGACCAAAATGACATCACTATGTTTGAGACAAATTACAGTGCTTCCAACTGTGGCTGATCAGACCAACAGAACTCAGAATGCTGTACCACAGGCTGAGCACAAATAATCCAGGTGAACATCTGTAGTGTTTACTCTAAAATTAAATATCTCATGTTTTCTTTGGGCCTTGCTCATCGAGCTCAGCATTTTCTCTGATGAGGGTACCCTATATTGAGCAGTCTTGTGCTAGTGTCTCCCATGCCTTACAATCAATTCTAAAATTCTTGAGAGACATTCAGGGTGTCCCAGTACTTAAAATATTTAGAGGCTCTGTGCATAATTAAATCAGAAGTAATTTTACTTTACTAGATACCCAGAGGTTTGTAGTGCAATAGGGACACGGGGTAGGAGCTTACTTAGAGGTTTGTCATAAAGAGATTAAGAAATAATCCTGCCTTAATCTATAAATTAGTTAAATAAGGTGTTAGTATTATGGATGGGGTGATAAAGGGACAGTGGGAGAGAATGTACCTGAGAGGGTTGCAAGGCTATGGTTGAAGTACTCTAGAGACAAAGAGAGTATGCTGGGGGGGGGGGGGGGGGCCAAGTTCCCCCATAAAACCCCCTACTTTGATTTATAATCGAGGAGTATAAAAATAGTGGCTAAAGAATGTGATATGCAGGAGGACTTACAGGACACAGCAAAGATGGCAGTGAGAAGCTATTTTCTATAAAAATACAAGAGGTATAAATGGTTCATAAAATAATTTAGCTTTGCATGATGCTTTGGCTCATGAGGATTGAAAGGGGAGAAAGATTTAAAGTGATTTTAATTTGATGTGGTTCATCACTTTTCTTTTTAGGTTTTTGCAAGGCAAATGGGTTAAGTGGCTTGCCCACAGGCCACACAGCTAGGTAATTATTAAGTGTCTGAGGCCAGATTTGAACTCAGGTACTCCTAACTCCAGGGCTGGTGCTTTATCCACTGTGCCACCTAGCCACCCGCCCCTGGTTCATCACTTCTTAAGAAGTATAATGAGACATCACTTCTTAAGAAGTATAATGAGACAAATGGGGAGGGTACTTAGTAACTACGAGGCATTTCTGCTTATTAATCAAGCAATCAATGTTGAGAATAGTACTTCTATCAGGTAGATAAAAGGAGTAAATTTTGACAATACAAAACAATAAAAATATAATAAGGACTATACAGGAGAAGGCTAGGCATTAGTGGATAAGTAACACCAAATACAGATGCACAAAGAAGAGAGTAAGTGAGGGTGTGAATCTTGAGTAAATCCTAATCAACAGATTTGGCCCAGTGAAAGAATAACATACATTCCCAATTGGGTTTAAAAAATTTATCCCTTCCCTTTAGGGTACTACAGGGAAGTAGGGCAGAGAGGAAAAGAAAAGAGAAGAAGGCATGATAAAAGGGAAGGTGAAAGTAAAAGAGAAAGTTAACAAAGTTAAATTTAAAAGCAAATTTAAAGGGAAAAGGAGCAAATATCAGTTTGACTGCAAAATATTTGATTTGAGGGAATAATAAGGGTTAAGATTGTGAAGGAATTTGAAGGCCAAGATTAGAAACTTACTGAAAGGCAAATAGATTTGAGAGGGAAACTGACATTTTTACACAGTAACATTGCATAAAACCCTAGAAACAAAATAAGGTATTGCAGCTTGCTCCTCCTCCTCTCCTCTTCCTATTTAAGTCACTATCATTGGCGTAGTAGATGGATGATCCACCCACCCCATCTTCCATCCATCTATTAATGGATTAATCCTACTTATTTGTTTATTTAACTGCACAATGTCTGAACAACTGATATTCTTTGTCTACTCTCGGAATTCTCAAACACTTAAATGGTCATAGATCTAATTCAAGAGACTTTGAAACATTCCAGGGTGTGAAAAAATGCCATCTTCAAATGTGACCATACAGAGGATAGACCTCATCAAAACTCTGTAGAAGTGGCATTAAAGATATCAGAAATATGACCTGTAAAAAAGATGAGTCACAAATGCTCCAGTGCTATCTGGGCAAGATTTAGAGGAAGGGCCTCATCATGTTGGGATCATCACAAGTTTTATCTTCTAATCTGCATCATTGGGTATATCACTGGAAATACCCACAGTGAAAGCACACATCTATTTCTTAATTAAGAAGGGTCATATAATTTCCAGAGTTGAAAGAGGACTTCATTTGAAGTCAGAAGACTCATGAGCAAAATCCTGGTTCTTCTATTTACTGCCTATGACTAGATGATTTTTAAGGTCCGTTACAGCTCAAAATCAAGGACCTTAAGAGTTTATATTTCATTGGTTTCCTATATATTTTGCATTGACCAATAGCTAACATTATTTTAAATATTTAAATGTAATTTGTTTCAAAAATAGTTTTAAATACACTTAAATTTGGAACTCAATCTTGCCTCAACTTTACAAAGTAGATTCCATTTTACAAACAAAAACTTTAGTCAATTAGTCTTTAAGGTTAGGTTCCTCAATTCTGAATGAGCTGAAGAACTAGATCAATAATAATGGTTGCCCACTTGACAGACTCATTTTCTTAGTCTGTCACCTTTATTAAACAAAGAGGTATCCTTGAGAGGTAACTGGCAGAGCAGATGGATACAGATTAGAAAGAAACTCAAAGTCAGGAAGATCTGTTGTCTGTGTGACCTTGCCTCCCAGTGGTCCAGATGACTAATCTAAAGTTGCACAGAGGTGCCAATCTCCATTGGTATGGGAACTTTCAAGTAAGAATTAAATCATATATTCAATTTAAAAAACCCAAACTGAAATAAAACACTAACAAAGTTCTCCTAAAGATAATTTTCTTTCTTAGACCTTGCTTAAGATAATGTCACAAGTTAGATTATTTTAAAAATATTTTGAGTATTGATTTTTTCTTGCAACTAAACTAGTATTTTTTTTTACTGTCAGCTTTAACGATTGCTTTTGCTAATATTTGATACTTAAGACATAATTTATTCAGTTCAATGAGGGAAAAGCCTCAGGTAATTGGAGCTATAGATCGGAAAACAGTTGTTTGAATTTTCACTTTTCAATGTAACACTGATGACAGGTATATAAATCCTGAAGAACTTGTCTCAAATAGCTGTTTTTTAAATGTAATTAGAGATCATATTTAAAGAATCCCTCTTATACCTGACACCAGGGTCACTCATGCTGTGTCCATGATAACGATATGTCTGTAGTTCCATCAGCATGGGGCCCTGCAAGATGAAGAAAACGTGATTAAAAAACAGACTTACACTAGCTGGCCTCTGAGGGCTCTTTCTTCTCAATACCCATCATCCTCATGTTTTCTTTCACATTTGCCATAATCAGGCCTGTTTAAGAAGTCACAGCAATGGGAGAGTTGGGAAGTACATCAGAGACTCTAAGGGGAAACCACTCTAAGTTAAAGCAATCTCTTCCATTTTAGGATAAAGTTGATTATTAGGGAGGTTTTCTTAACTCTTTGCAACTTGCACCCAATGGTCCTAATTTCATTCCCTGGTCATGAAGCAAACTGCATTCCCCAATCTCCCTCTATAGGCTAGAGTTGTAATGAACTTCCAAAGTGATCTAGTCCAAATTCCCATTTACCTGATGAGAAATATAAGGTCCAGGAAGGACCTTGTGGATCCTGTGACCCTAATTTCAGCATTCCTTTCCACTTTTAGTACTTTCAATTGTTCTTCATGTCAGGATCTTGAGGTCTTTTATTAGCCTGGTGATTCTGATTTGGATTTTCCTTAGCATACTAATATCCTTGCTCAGAATTCACCTAGAACTGAACTGACCAGGGTGTAATGGAACTATCCTTTCTACTTGAGAATTCTATGTCTCCTCTCATAGCACTTCTTGGAGGGTTGATTTAGCAGATCTTATTGAGCTTTGAGATAGCCCACATTTCTTCAGCCAACTAATAGTCACACTATCTCCACCTGTCTTATATTTGTGAAGCTGACTGAACCTAAATGCAAGAAAAATGTTTATCCTTGTAAAATTTTCTTATTAGATTCAGCTCTACATTTTAGATTGCTAAGATCTTCCTGAGTTCTTTTTCATCCAGATTAATAAGTCATACAGCATCATGCCAAATGAAAATCAGGTAAATGTGTTATCTATACCATCTACTTTCTCATTGTGGTCAGAATCAAGTCCAAAATAACTCCTCTTAATTGCCCTCTTCAACCTCTTGAAGACTATAATTATCAAGAAAAGCCAATAACTATGAGTTGCTCTGCTTCTGGAAGAGGGAAATAACTCAACCTCCTCCTGTCCCAGTGTAGATTTCAATGACAATGACTGTTTTGGGTGCTCTCCTTAGATAATAAACAGTTGTCCTTCCCTCCCTTCTGGAGCCATAAAATCTTGGTGTTATTTTTGGTCAAATTTGATCAATTTTTCTTCCTTACATTAAGAGTCTCTAGTTCATCACCTCTTCAAAAGCTTTGCCACCTTGGACAAATACAAGATAGTCATTCTCTTGGAATGTAACACCTGAGTATTCCACTTCTATAATTTAAAGCTCTAAGATTCCTCCAGCAATAATTCCCAGTCTCTACAGTTCCACCTTTGACCTTATTTCTAACCCTATTTTCTGATCTCACTCCAATCTCCTGTCATTTCATTTGTCACCTCCTGCTTTTTCTGACCATGATCTTTGCTTTGTCCATTTTCCCCTTCAAAATCTTGCCCCTAAAGTGAACTAGGTATCACTCTTCAGTCTAAAAATAATTTGTTCCCTTACTCAACCCCAATCCATCAATCTCCTTCACTTCTATTTGCATACTGCTGAATATCATAAAGGCATACAACCATAGGGCTTACAAATAGGTCTGGATCAGACTAGTTGTTTTCCCTTTGTTCTTGAAGAGGACCTGCAAGTGAACTGAATTTGACTGAAGCAGGGCTTTGCAAGATCAGCCTCACTCTCTCCTCCAGAGTCATGAGTGCAATGGTAAGACATAGGTCAGGGCACAGGAGATGGTCCCAGATGCAGTGGGAGACAAGACCTTGGGTCTTTTAAAGCTAAGATCTTTCCCAGACTTCAGCTAAGATGAATCTATTAGCCTACTTTAAAAAAATGGAAAAAATGAAATAATCAGTTTGGTAGTATTTTTGACAAAGGTCTTACTTCTAAAACATACTGAGAACTGAGTCAAATTTAAAAAAAAAACACAAGCCATTCACCAGTTGACAAATGGTCAAAAGATATGCAAAGATGAGGAAATCTAAGCATTCCATGGTCATGAAAAATTGCTCTAAATCACTAAGTATTGGAGAAATAAAAATTAAATCATCTCTGAGGTACCACCTCACACCCCTCAGACTGACCAATATGACCAGAAAGGACAATGATCAATGTTGGAGGGGATGTGGGAAATCTGGGACACTAATTGTTGGTGGAGCTGTGAACTCATCCAGCCTTTCTGGAGAGCAATTTGGAATTTTGCCCAAAGGGTCACAAAAATGCACATACACTTTGATACAGCAATACCACTACTAGGACTGTACAGAAGAGATTATGAGAAAGGGTAAAAACATCACTTGTACAAAAATATTCACAGTAGCCCTGTGTGTGGTGGCAAAGAATTGGAAATTAAGTAAATGTCCACCAATTTGGGAATGGCATAATAAACTAAGATATATGTATGTGATGGAACACTATTCTATTAGAAACCAGGAGGGATGGGAATTCAGGGAAGCCTGGAAAGATTTGCATTAACTGATGCTGAGTGAGATAAGCAGAACCAGAAGAACACTGTACACCCTAACAGCAACATGGGGGTGATGATCAACCTTGATGGATTTGCTCATTCCATCAGTGCAACAATTAGGGACAATTTGGGGCTATCTGCAATGGAGAATACCACCTGTATCCAGAGAATGAATTGTGGAGCTTGAACAAAGTTATATAATTTTTCGGTCTCTTATACTTTATTTTACTTCCTTAAGGATATGATTTCTCTCTCATCACATTCAACTTAGATCAAAGTATACATGGAAACAATGTAAAAACTAACAGACTGCATTCTATGGGGGTGGGGGAGGGAAGGCAAGATTAGGGGGAAAATTGTAAAATTTAAAATAAAATTTTTTATAACAATAAAAATAATCAGTTTGGGAAGGGAGTACATCCAGGGTTTCTGGTCAAAATAGAAATAATTACAATCTCATCTTTTAAAAAAAACACTTGAATTTGACTGTACTATCCTTTGGTTCTATACCTCTTGCTTTTTATAAATAAATTCAGTAAAGTCAGTCTTTGTCTCCAGCTTTTCACCACTTGTTCATGTCAACCTTTAGCAAGTGAAGCTCTATTGCCCCCCCCCACCTAGACCAAAAGCCAAATCTCACATTTGAGAAGTCTATTTTAACCATAGCTATTCCAAATTTTCAACTGAGCTATCATGGGCACTTCAGTGAACCAAAAAAGTGGTGGAGCAGGAACAATCTAGCATAGATTGGCACATAGGTGGTGTTTAATAAATATTTTAATTTGTTGATTAACTAATAGGATTACTTTCCAGTGCTAAGATCGACAAATACAATGTGGAATCAAAAGAAGAAAATCCAATGGCCTTACCTTTCCTGATCTACAGTAGGCAGCTGCAAATTTTGTTGCCTCACGGACACATAGAATATCCATACCATCTACCTGTAATAAACAGTGTAAAATTAAGTCTTGAATTCAGTACAATTTTACGTTTCCTGGTTATTCTGATAAGATATAATTAATAAAAGTAATTAGTGTTCTTACCCTTATTCCTGGAATAAAGTCTCCCCTTTTGTAATAATCAGTGCTGGCTGCAGCTCTCTCTACAGAAGTTCCCATTCCATATCGATTATTCTCACAAATGAAAATACAAGGTAATTTCCACAAAGCTGCCATATTGTAAGCTTCAAATATCTGACCCTAAAAAAATTTGCAGGTCATTAGGCAGTATGTCCATTATATTATTATTTAGATTTTACCCATAACTCCTATTTATATAATCACTTAAGAGGCAAGCAAAATGTCTACTGTCTCATTTTATGAGCCACAAGAATCCTGAAAGAAAGCTTTTATCCTCATTTTATAGATGAAACTGAATTTAAGTGCTATGCTAAATCATTCATCTGGTGTCTGAGGTTAGATTGAACTTAAGGCTCCTGATTTCAGATGTAACACTTATCTATCCACTAAACCATATACTGCCTCTCTATCATTCTTAAAAGTTGCTATTCTTTATAAGATAAAAATCCTTGGGGCGGCTAGGTGGCACAGTGGATAGAGCACTGGCCCTGGAGTCAGGAGTACCTGAGTTCAAATCTGACCTCAGACACTAGTAATTACCTAGCTGTGTGGCCTTGGGCAAGCCATTTAACCCCACTGCCTTGCAAAAAACCTAAAAAAAAAAAAATTAAGAAAAAAATTCTTTTTAAAACTCAACTGTTTTAAAATCAAATTTTCAGAACAAAAATTATACTGCTCTGCAACAAAGTAACTGATCCAAACAATTTAGCATCACCTATAAAGTCAGTTCTTAATATAACTTGAGTGGACCTCATGGGTCAAGCCCCATAACCCTCCACTCTAGCCTAGGCAGAGGTGCTTAAAGCAGAGATGCTGTTGCTACAGCTACCCTGGTGGGAGCTGGAGCAGGGTCAATATTGTGTAATTTGAATTTACACAAAGCAAAAACTATCAGGGGCAGCTAGGTGACAAAGTGGATAGAGCAGCCCTGGAGTTAGGAGGACCTGAGTTCAAATCCGACCTCAGAAACTTAGTAATTACCTAGTTGTGTGACCCAGGGCAAGTTGCTTAACCCCACACACAAACAAAATCAAAAACTGTACTTTCTCAGAATAACAGAATTAGCTTGAGAGAAGTTTTGCCAAGCAAGCAGGTCCCAAATCCCCAAAGAAGATAAAATCTCCTGTAAGGGATATTTCAAAGTTGTGATCTTAAGTCTAATCTCTGACACACCTTTGGAATGATATACATTAAGAAAATATGAACACTAACCTGATTAGCAGCACCATCTCCATACAAAGTCAAACAGATCTCATCTTTTTCATTGTACTTACAGGCTAGGGCAATACCAGCTCCCAGAGGTACCTAAAATTAAAAATAGAACTGAGTCACAGTAAACCATGAGAAGGCATGAATATCTGAAATATATCCTGTACACAAAGTTTGGGGTAAGAACAGCAACATCACAATGACATTTTCTTTCTGATTCCATTAAAATAATTTTCAGAAAATGGAGGAAAACAATGAATAAATGCAATATAATTTTTTTTTCAGAAATGTTACAACTGTGAATGTTAACAAGAATTATTAAGACTTTGCAGGGACATCTAAAAATAATGAGTAGAAAAATCATTTATAGAAGTCTGGAAATAAGCCCAAGTATTCATCAATCATTAAAGTAAAATCATTAATGTTATTCTTGTTCTCTTCCCTAACTTCTCTCTTGATTTGGGCCTATCAAGTAAGGAAATCTCAGGTAATGGTGATTAACTCAAAGCAGATAATAAACTAAACTAAATATAAATTAAGAGTTAATTTTATAGCCCTTTACCACTAAAGGAATCTAAAATTCATCTATTCTAATCCCCTTATTCTGCAAATGAAGAAAACAAAGACCCAGAGAGTTTTAGGTGACTTGCCCAAAATCACAAGTGGCAGAAGCAAGATTCAAAATCAAATTCTAATACTAAATCCAAGAAATCAATCAATGAGCGTTAAGTACTCATTTACTGTATTCAAGACACTGGGGAAATAAAGATACAAGTGAAATTATCTTTACCCTCAAGGAACTTCTATGGTAATGGGGAGACAAGTAACACTTAAATATATAAACAAGACAGGGTTGGAAGGGGGGACCTGAGAGGATTGTGGAGAAGGTTGGGTTTGAGCCCTCTTAAAAGAAAGCAAAGGCAGAACTTGGGAGGAAGCAAGCATTATTAGGCATCTATTATGAACTAGCCCTGTAATGTAGTTGATATTATTATCCCCATTTCATAGGTGGTCTCTGTACAGAACCCCTGGTGACCCAAAATACCTGAGCTCCAACAATGCCATTGCCACCATAGAAGTTCTTGGCATACATGTGCATTGATCCTCCCTTTCCTTTAGCACATCCTCCTCGTCGACCTAGAAGGAAAAGATACAAACATGTCTTTACAGGGCTCTGTTTTTTAGACATCTAAGTACAATTCAATTCATTCAACACATGCCTATTTACTTCTGAACCCAACCACTTAGCATCAGTTCCCTGCTAACAATGGGACCTTCAACCAGTTCCCATTCTCCCTCTAGTTTCTACTTCAGAAGGGGTCCAGAAAGCTGGTTTCAATTACCACCCATTTTCTCTTTGTTTCTACCCAGCTTCAGATCAGGGTGACAAGGAAAGGAACACAGAGAATAGAAATAGAATTAACTTTTGATGTTTAATTGTGTCTGACCCTACATGATCTTATAATTCATAGCACACACTTCCACCTGAGGAGTTCCACCTTCCAATGTCATATCTTGTTAGCAAGTTAATCCTTTACATGAGATTTCCTTGGCAGAAGTGTTTGCCACTTCCTTCTCTAGAGCAGACAATACCCCTAGCATTTTCTACCCTATCTTGTCAGCCATAAATTTGGGAATTTTATTTTTTCCTCCTTAGTCATTTCTCTCTCTCATACAATGACCTCCATGATTTCTGAATCTATGACATTACAAGACTGTCTATCCTGATATGTATCCTACTTCTATAGCTTGTATTTTGTCTAAAGAGTTATTCCCTAGGTCATATTGATCGGAACATTTGCCAGACCATGACTCAGAGGCTGCTCAACCAGTCACATCTACCAAAGCATTGCTTCAAGAGTTTCATATTTCACAAAATGTGGCACTGGGGATTGAGTATTTTTAAAATCTTATTAAAACTTGAGGGTCTGTGTGGATAAATCCAGGATATATTTCAAGAATTACACTTTTTATGCCATAATTCAAAGTAAAAAAACAGGGGTATACAATGAGGGAAATAGAGATGAAGCTACTTATTTTCCTACTATAAAATAGCACATAATCAGAAGTAAATATAACATTTTAAATGAGCATATTAAGTAAAAGGAAATGTAATGACTAAAAGAGAAATTACTCAAGATATTTAAACTTGACAGATGGAATATCTGGGCCTAACTTTCAATAACTTTTTCCTACATGGAGGAAGTTCAAGTATGATTGACATTGTGTCCACAATTTATATTTTATGAGTAAAATTAGGACACTGTCAAAGACTTCAATTATTAAAATGCAGAGCAAGATGATACATATCCTTTTTTTTGTTATTTGTAAATATATACTACTTCCCGACTCACTTACCCCAGAGAACCTTCCCTTATAAAAAACTATTTGTTTGTTTTCGCAAAGTAATAGGGGTTAAATACTTGCCCAAGATCACACAGCTAAGTAATCATTAAGTGTCTGAGACTGAATTTGAACTCAGGTGCTCCTGACTCCAGGGCCCTAAACTATTGTTTTTAAAGAAAAGTTTCTGATTTTAATTCCAGTAAAGCCAATAATTTCAGTGGGAAAAGTATAGAATCTGGGTCATTATTTCAAAATGTATCTTTTTCATAAATATATTTAAAACAAACCTGTAAGCTCTGCCAAAATTTCTCGAACAGGAAGTCCACGAGTATAGGTAAAGCCATGAGCTCGATAGGCCGTAATCACATGATCTGTAGGATTTATACCAGCTTCAAGTCCCACACAACAAGCTTCCTGTGTTAAAGAAAAAAGGTTACTAAAGCAAATTTGAAAATATCTAGCACTCTCTCAGACTACTCAATATAGTTCTAAATAGAGGTAGAACATCAACAATACTGGTAAGTAACAATTCTCAAATCTACAGAACAGAACTGAGTCAAGCAGAACAGAATTGAGGAGTCAAGCACTGTAAGTCAAAAAGTTCTAAAAATTAAATACATACAAAACAGAATTTTAAAAAATACTTCCTCTACTTCTATCTCAATTCCAAAGAATGCTTAATAGGAGAATTTCAAAGGCAAAGACACATTTCAAGACAGTTTTATAAACATATAATGACTTAAAGCTATTAGTTGTATAACTTAGATCAATGTATACCATGGAAACAATGTGAAGACTAATTACTGCCTTCTTGTGGGGAGTGGGAAGTAAGATTTCTAAAAAAATTTTTAAAAATTAGTTGTATAAATAAAGGTAACAAAGGCAGATAGAGAGCAGTATGTACAAGGTAAGCCTTAACACCCCCTCTCCCCAACAGGTTCCTAAGCTGAAGAAAAAAGGAGAAACAAAAGGGCAGGAACTATGGAAATTTGGTACAATCCAAGAACCAAATAACTAAATAAATATACTGAATTCTAAGTTGTATTATGTTTCTTAAGTAAAAGATATAACTTTTAAAAATATTTACTCTATAGTCCCTTTTCATACTAGGTTAACAAGTTTCCCACTATTGGTTTTTGACTTAATTTCGTTGTCTACTGGTTGACTTATTTTTCTTGGGGGGGCGGGCGGGCAAGGCAATGGGTTTAAGTTACTTGCCCAAGGTCACATGGCTAGGCAATTATTAAGTGTGTGAGGCCAGTTTGAACTCAGGTCCTCCTGATTCCAAGGCTGGTGCTCTATTCACTGGGCCACCTAGCTACCCCACTGGTCTTTGTTTCAAAACAGTTAAATAATAACTAAAAAACAATCAGTTCATTAGTTTTCTGTAGGGAGGCAAAAAAGACAGTTGGCTCAATGATCAGTGCGAATGGCTTAAAGAATTAATTCAGGTATCATCTGACTTAAACTAAAAGACCCTTCCTTCATACTTCCACATGAACTTGAAGAACCTGGATGAATTCCCAATTTAACAGATGTTGATCTTAAACCTTTAATACTCCTTCATTAAAAAGTCTTAAATTAAGTCTTAAATTTAAAAAGCTTTTTTACAAACATAGATAAAATCCAAAACTATGTTCTCACCCAATTTCTACTCACCTGACCATCATACAAGTGACAGAAACCACGGATGATCTTTTGCTTATACAGCTGATCTGCTTTCAATTCCATTCGTCGGACAGTCTGCATGGTCTTATAATACTTGAGTCCTTCCTCTCTTGTGAGAACTGCTGTGGTGGGAGGGCCCTCCTCTAGTCGATGAATGTCACATTTCTAGAAATTTCATTTATTTCAATGGAAATGCTCCCAACATTCTAAAATTAGCTCAGATAATAGTCAAGTAGTTACCCTCAAAATGCTTCACAGTATTTCTGAACTCCTGTTTTTCTAAACTCATGTTAAAGTGATTTAACTATTTAAAAGGAAAAATGACCTCCCAGACAAATTTAACTAAGAAAATTGAATCGCTCCTTGACTATCAAAGAAAAATTCACTGAAATGTCTTGATCACTTTCTTCATTAAATAAAGTCCCAAAACTTGTTATTATGAATTCATTTTTACTATATAGCCATTGAGAGCTGTGATTTGTTCTCCCTGGAAATAGGGAGAATAAATTATAATCTTAGTTATGAGCAAACAATTCCCCAAAATAAAAAAAGTAAAGAGATTATTTTGATTAATTTACCCACCATTTATTAAATACCTTTTCTGAGGCACACATGCTACTCAATGTTATAAAATAACTATACCAATAAAGTGAAAAAATTCTCAAAAATTCAGTATGATACAGCAAAGCATCTTGCTTACCTTAATATCAAATGAAGCATCATTTGCAAAGTTACGAGCTGCCAATACTACTCTTCCAGCCTACAAAACAAAACAATATACAAGAATTTAGTTTTTAGTTAGAAGGGTGAAAAAATAGCTACTAAGTTTGGAAGAGTTGTCCATGTTTTCCTGGCCTACCTCCATTGTACAGATAACTAATAGCTAGAACTCTGTTATCACAATCATGGTTCCAATAAAGTTATGATTCAATCTTTCATATTCAGAATCAGTTTCCTATGGTGTGGAATGGGACAAAAAGCCTCAAAAATTATGTAGTCAGTTTATTCAATGAGATAAAGATGCACATAAATGAAAAAACATGTCAAGTCAGTACTAAAGATCTTCTTTTGGTCCTGTTTGCTGTTCAAAACAAGCAAAAGACTTTACAAACATGATGTGCAATAGACACAAAGGCATGTCATTACTACTCTATAACACTTGTTATGATCACTTAACCTGAGATCCCTAATAGGATAAAAAGATTTGTTACCAACTATCTCACAAGGTTGTTATAAGTGCTGCAGAAATGAAAATTATTATTAAATATGAATTTGAATATTGGATACCAAACTTTTGGTTCAACTCAGGGAGGAAAAATAACAATGCTGGGAAGAAGCATAAGCAACTAATTTTAGCTGCTATCAAATTATTTATGAAGCCAATAACATTTTTATGGTGTGAAATGAATTTCTAGAATAGTCATACAAATTGCTTCTTAGGTTTCTCTGGAAGGTCTCAGGAATCTTAGTCCTCAAGGCACTGAGAAACCTCTATGTCCTCAATGTCAATGCCACACATGGTACCTTATTTATTCTATGTAAGAATACAAGATTTTAGGGGTGGCTAGGTGGCACAGTGGATAGAGCACTGGTCCTGGAGTCAGGAGTACTTTGAGTTCAAATCTGGCCTCACTTAATTACCTAGCTGTGTGGCCTTGGGCAAGCCACTTAACTCCATTGCCTTGCAAAATCCTAAAAAAAAAATACAAGATTTTCTGAATGGGGTTTAAGAACATATTAGATCTCTCTACATTTCTTTCATCTCTAAATTTCTATTTGTTGAAACATTCAGAACTAGACAAGATGGTCAAAGTTAGTTACTATATTTTGCTACTACCTATTTTTAGAACAAATTACACAGAATATTTATAAATAAGTTCATACAGTCAAATGGAAGAAAGCCAAGAAAGATAAAGATGATGTTTACTGTATATCTACTTGAAAGTTTTCCTACTGTGTTATGATTCCTAAGGAAACTCGTATGTGCAAATGCTGACAAAGGTCGAAGAGGACAGAAGTATTTAGGGTAAGAAGCTTCAAATCAAGTCAGTGTGGAGATATTTCTGATCAGCAAATTATTAAAAATAAATGTAATCTGACCACTTAATTTTTCTATTTAAACAAGCATAAAACATTTTTCATTTGAGACTTTTTGGAAGAGACATCAACAAATGGCAAAAATCTGTTTAAAATACTAAAACTTTAAAAATTCACTTTGGTTCATGTAAAAAAAAGGGAAATTATTTCAAAAATCCAAAATTCTAATGATTCCCAACTTTTACCCATTTTGGACTATTTAAGAAATAGATGATTAAAAATGGGTTAGACCTCATATAAATAAGTTTTTTTTTCTATGAAGGAGGTAAATCAAAATTACAAACAGATCTAGTACTGGTGTGACAGTAAATTAAAACCATTCAAGCAAATGAGTCTACTAGTTTAAATCTTGGAGATTTAAAACTAAATCTTGAGATTAGTAAGAATCCTGGGAAAGATCATAACCATTCAAAGACAAATTCAGAGAATTATTAAAATACAAGTAATTCGTTGTAGGCTCTATAACCAGAGTCACCTCCATTTTAGTAGAAAGATTGGCACAATGAGTGGGTGGAAATAGTCTGAAATGCCAGTGGTTTCCAGGTATACCGTGTGACTTTTCCTTCCACAACAAAATACTAGTCCCACTTGGGAAGTCACAAACTGCCCCTAAATAAAAAATGATCAGATTTCAGAGATTTGAAAACAACAGCATGTCCTATTAACTTTTAAATTCAAGCCAGAATTTAGAAACCATCACTATTTTCCACATTAAAATGATTGCTCTTTAAAAGTAAATTTAAAAAACGAGCAAATCAACAACTATGTTTTGCATTAGGAAAATTTTGTGTCTTGAAATAACTAATAGTGGATTTTATGACATGATTTATATGAAATCTTCCATTAAATCCTATTTTCCTTGCCACATCATAGCATACAGGTGAATTATCATAGATTCTTTGAAGTCTAGTCATTTGAGTGAAAAAATTTCTAACAGTCATACTACAGCTGAATTAATTTATTAAATGTAGTTAAAACTACACTAAGACTCTGGGAACATGCTATATATGAAATAATTTCCTTAAATTTACATTTCTTTATATTTAAAATATCGGTATAATTGGCTAACTAAACATATATATATATATATATATATATATATATGAATTTTATTTTTTTGCAAGGCAATGGGGTTAAGTGACAATGCAAGATCACACGACTAGGTAATTATTAAGTGTCTGAGGCCACATTTGAACTCGGGTCCTTCTGATTCCAGGGCCAGTGCTCTATCCATTGCACTACTCAACTGCCCCTATCTAAGGGATTTTGTATTAAATCATGTTGATGGATCTGAATTATCATATTTTTAGTTTCTATCAGTATAGTACAAATAAATGTGAAGTGCTATATTTGTTCTTAGAGGAGTATTACTATCATTATGTACAATGTTCTCTTGGGTTCTGCTCATTTCACTCCATATTATTTCAGACTTTCCATGTTGTTCTTTACCTTTTATACCCTAAATATCCTGGGAAACATACGCAATAGTGAAATTGCTAGGTCAAAGGGAATATAGTTTTATAACTCTTTAGGAAAAATTCTAGAAAGGTCTTCAAAATTATTGGATCAAATCCTTCAATAGTTAACTAGTGTCCCAATTTTTCCATATCCCTTCCAACATGTTACTCTTCCCTGCTATCATTTTAGTCAATCAGATAGAATTAAGATAATCTCAATGTTGTTTTAATTTTCATTTCTCTAATCAATAGGGATTAGGAACATTTTTTCATGACTAAATATAGTTTTGATTTTTTTTAATCCCAAAATTGCCTGGTCATATCCTTTCATCATTTATCAGTTGGGGAATGATTCATATTCTTGAATAAATATTTTTATATTGAAGACATGAGACCTTTATCTAAAAAATTGTTTATATACTTTTTCTCCCAATTTTCTCTTTACCTTCTAATCTTGGCTACATTAATTCAAAATCTTTTTAATTCAATGTAATGGAAATCGTCCATTTTACATCTCAGTGTTTTCTATGTCTTGTTTATTCATAAATTCTCCTCCTGTCCATCAGTCTTAGAGGTTATATGTTCCATGTTCTTCTAATTTTCTTACGATCCCTAGATCATGTATTTATTTTCGACCTATCTTGGTAAATGATGCAAGATATTGGTCCATGCCAAACTGCTTTCTAAGTTTTCCCCAACAATTTTTACCAAATAATGAATTTATCCCAAAAGTTTAAATCTTTACATTTTTTAAACATAAGGTTATTATCATTTGCCACTGTGTATTTATTGTAATGTTGACTGTTCCACTGATTCACCTATTTCTTAGCCAGTACCAGATAGTTTTAATAATTACTGCCTTACCACAGTTTAAGATCTGATAGCTCCCTTTACATTTTTTAAAAAATTAATTCCTTTGACATTCTTCACCTTTTGTTCTTTCAAATAATTCTTATTTTTTTGAGATTAAAATACTTTTTTAATTGAGATGGTCTTCAATAGATTAGGTAAAATTGTCATTTTTATTACATTGGTTCTGCCTATCCACAAACAATTAAATTTCTCCCAATTATTTAAATCTTTCTTTACTTGTATAAAAACTATTATAATTGTGTTCGTGTAGTTCCTGGGCTTGTTTTTGTTGATGTACTCGCAAATATTCCACATTATCTACAATTATTTTGAATGGGGTATCTCTTACTATCTCTTCTTACAGGACTTTGTGGGTAATATTTCATGTCCTGCTACTTTGCTAAAATTACTTTTTCAACTAACGTTTTAGTTGAAACTTTAGAATTTTTAAAGTATATCAACTGATTATCTGCAAAAAGTTTTTATTTCCTCACTGCCCATTCAGATTTCTTCAATTTCTTTTTCTTCTCTTATTGCTAGCATTTCTAATACAATATGAAATAATATTGTTGACAATGGACATGCTTGTTTCACTCCTGATCATATTTGGAAGGCTTCTATCTTATCACCATTATGTTTTTCATGGTTTTAAGTAATGTTTTGTATCATTTTAAGGAAAAATCCATCCATGCTTATACTTTAAAGTGTCTTTATTAGGAATTGATGTTTTATTCTGTCAAAAGCTTTTCTTGAGATCTTTGTTAACTTTTGTTATTGATAAAACAAATCATGTTAATAGTTTTCCTTAGGTTACACCATCTACATTCCTAGCATAAATTCCACTTAATCACATTGTAAAATCTTGGAAATCTGTTATCTCCTACTAGTGTTTTATTTAGGATTCTTACATCCATATTCATTATATAATTATAATTTTCTTTCTCCATTTTTCTTCTTCCTGGTCTAGGTTATTAGTGTATTTGTTTCAAAGAGGAGTTTGGTAGCACTACTTCTTTGTCCATTATTCCAAGTAATTTATTTCATATTTGGAATTAGTCATTTTTAAATACTTAGAAGAATATGCTTGTAAATTCTTCTGATTCTGATGCTTTTTTCCTTGGGAAGCTCATTTATGACCTGTTCAATTTCTTTTTCTAAAACAGATTTTTAGATATTCTATTTCTTCTTCTGTAACCTAGATAGTTTCTATTTTTGTAACTATTCTTCCATTTCACTTAAACTGTTAAGTTTACTAACATATAATTGGGCAAAATAACCCCTTATCACTGCTTTGCTTTCATCTTCATTAGTGGTATATTCAATGATCTATTTCAATGTGTTGTTTTTTTCTTATAAAACCAACTCCTAGTTTTATTATTAATTCAGTGCTCTTTTTTACACTCAACTCTAATATTCTCACATTAATTTTTAAGATTTCCAATTTAATTGGGAATTTTTAATTTTTTCCCTAGTTTTTTAATCTGTACACCCAATTCATTGGTCTGTATTTAGAGATATAAAATTCTCTAATTGCTTTTGCCCCACCCCATACATTGGATATGTCTCACTATTGTCAAGAAATTGTTTCTGTGATTTGTTCTTTAACATTAGATTAAAGACTCATTCTTTAAGATTAGGTTGTTTAATTTCCAATTAGTTTTTAATCTTTTGCAATATCCTTTAGTCAATATAATTTTTGTTGCATTGTGATCTGAAAAGGATGCATTTAATATTTCTACTTTTCTACATTTAACTTTCAAGATTTTAATGCCTTATAGTGAATTTTTATAAAGGTACCATGCACCATAGAGAATGGTGTATTCCTTTCTATTCCTAGTCAATTCTCTCCAGATATGTAACATCTCTAGCTTACCTAGATTTTATTCACTTAACTTCTTTCTTATTTATTTTTTGGTAATCCTGAGACGATTAAAGCCCCCCACTATTATGGTAACACTACATATTCTCACCTAAAATTTATTTAACTCTTCCTTTAAAATTTTAAATGCTATAGCTTATGGTAGATATAGGTTTAATGATATGGTATCTTTTATCATAATGTAGTTTCCTTGTTTATCTTTTAATTAAATCTATCCTAGTTTTAATTTTTTTTCTGAGACCATGATTGCTATCTCTGCTTTTATCACATTGGCTAAAGTACAATAAATTCCACTCTAGCCCTTTACTTGAACTCTCTGCTATTTCTGTTTTATGCGTTAGTTCACCCCTTTCATATACGTTTATGATTATTAGGTATGTTTCTCTCCATCCTATCCTCTTTTTGCCCAATCCCTCCTCACATTTTTTTATTTTCTATTACATCCTTAATCTGCCTTCTTTTTAAGAATACTCCTTTAATTTTTCCCCTTATCCTTCTTTTCCTTAACCTCCCCATCTCTCTAAGAATTACTCCTTTATCCTCTCCCCACACCCTCAAAAAAAATTTAGAAAAAAATTGATACCTTACCTCACTAGCAGCTCCCTAAAGTTGCAGTAGTTGGGGGAAAAAAGAATTAAAAAATTATTTCACATAATGAAAAAAATCTAAAAAAACAAACCTTGAAAGGGATGAAAAGGATCCAAACTCATTAGGGTGACTACCCTCTGCAATCACTTTTGATTAACTATACCATATTTTGGCTTGTGCATATTTTATGTTTCAAAAAAATTGACTAGTACTGAATTTCTTTAAAAAAAAATCATAAACCAAAAGGGCATAGTCTTTCCAGTATTAAAGCTAGTAAAACCAGCTTCAAAATTATCACTGCAAAAAGAAACATTAAAAAATATTAAAAATCCTAGCAATTTAACAATAAAGTACTCCTTAGTAAAGTACAACTATATTTCCTTTCAATGCCATGATACTCTGCTAGTGCTCTTATAACATGTTCTCTAAGAGTTAATATTACTGCTAATAAAAGCTAATAGTCAACACCATTAACTCTGCATATAATTTGCTTTCAGTATTTCAGTAAACAACTGCCAAGGCAGTTCCCAAATAAATGAACACTTAAACACTCTCCATTAAAGAAGGCTTTGAATAAACAAAAAAAAGGTGGAATGATACTTTACCTATTCTACTTAGTTGCCCCATCCTAACCAATCTGAATTTTATTAAGGAAAATTTAAAAAATGAAAGGTAAGAAAACAGAGTAGAATGTGACAGAAGAGTGACCTGTTCAGAAATAGAATAACATATATATATATATATATATGTTTTTTTTCTCTGCTGCTAACTGCATGGGCAGCATTAATGCCTTATTACTTCAGCAGTACTGGTAATATAAACATTTGTCTAGAAATGCAGCCTCAGACACTTAATAATTACCAGACTGTGTCTGAATCCAGAACTGAACTTAGGAAGAGGAGTCTTCTTGACTTCAGGTCCTGCATTCTAACCACTATGCCCATTAAGAAGTCTGGGAGAGGGGCAGCTAGGTGGCACAGTGGATGGAGCACCGGCCCTGGAGTCAGGATGATCTGAGTTCAAATCCAGCCTCAGACACTTAACCATTACCTATGTGACCTTGGGCAAGTCACTTAACCCCAATGCTTTGCAAAAAACTAAAAAAGACACCTCAGAGATACTATTTTAAAAATAGAAAGAAAGGAGATTAAGAGAGTAAAAGTAGGGCAGCTAGGTGGTGTAGTGGATAAAGCACTGGCCCTGAAGTCAGGAGTACCTGGGTTCAAATCCAATCTCAGACACTTAATAATTACCTAGCTATGTGGCCTTGGGCAAGCCACTTAACCCCATTTTGCCTTGCAAAAATCTAAAAAAAAAAAAGGTCTATGAGTCAAGATTGTAAGTAATAAATGTTCCTGGCAGGGCTATAGTTGAAGTGAATCAGCTCTGGAGTAGTGAACAGTAGAAAGACAGCCTCCAGGGAGTTTGAACAAAGCCCATCATCAAAATTATAAACTACCTAGCCTCATAGGGGAAGAGATCCTAAACCCAGAAGGATCAAGAGTTCTCTCTGGATCAGAGAATGGTTGAAGGAATTCCTGCCTAACCCAGTCCTCCCTACCCCAAGGAGTAAAGGAATTTTTAGTTATTCTAGGCAATACAATAGGTTCATAGACTGCGGGCTGGAAGAGACCTCAAGGACTATCTAGTCCAACTCTCCTAAGTGAAATGCAAAGTCTAAGGAAGTTAAGTGACTAGTCCAAAAGCCACACAGGTAGGTAAATCTATGAGGTGGGATTAGATTTCAGGTCCTCAGACTCCACTGCTTTAAAAGGGTAAAAAAAGTCTGTCTTTTCCTTCTATACCATTTAACACGGGCAAAAAGAGAATTGTAGACAAACTAGGGGAGATTTTCCCTCTCTCACCCTTAGTACTAGTTTTTCTTAGAGTACTAGTTTGTTTTGTGGGGTGGAGTAGGGAGATGATTGCATCAAACTCTAGGAGGATTACAAGTTATATAGAATCTTAAACCCATGTTTGTCCTAGGTTGCAATCCAACTCAAAGGTCACAAAGATGGACTAGCCCCAACCAAACTGGTGCCTCAGAACTACACAAAACAGACTTCATTTTTTTTATTAAAAAAAAACTCAGGTCCTCTTAATTTTGTTTCCTTTAAAATTTGTTGTAAGGTATGGATAACCAAAGGAAGGAAGCAGGGGAAAAGTAGATGGATGAGATCAAGAAAATAGGATAATAGGCACAAAAAAAAATTCCAGATGGAAAACCAAGGGATCTTTTTCCTAGTTCTAAAGAGTAAGCAAATGGTCCTGACAACAACAACGAAGCAAGGCTGGCAGGACCCTGAAATGCTTTTAACGTGGACACCGATGTTCTCCGGCAGCCCCGGGAGACGGACGGACGGACGGACGGACAGGCGGGGCCCTGGAAAGGAAGGCCCCCAGCCCCAGCTCCTCGGAGTATCGCCGGGGCTTTAGGGAGACCCTTTCCCCACACCCTGCCCCGGCCGCCTCGGTCCCTCCGGCTTCCGCGGATGACCTTGCGAGGGCCGTGAGGCCCCGGGGGCGGAGCCCGGGGCTGGGACAGCGGCGGCGCCACCCCGATATCCTTCCCCCCCGCCCTCCAGCGCCGGGCCCGGGATGGGCTCTCCCTCCCCTTCCCAGACAAGGCAGGCCGGTCCCCCGACTCCCGCCTTCTCACCGGCTTGGGGGAGGCGCCCGTCAGCACGCGGGAAACGACGGCGAGCATTTTCCGCATGGAACGGTGACCCGAGCGGCGGCGGCGGCGGCGGCGGAGAGACGGTCAGCCCCGGGCAGACGGAGCCGGAAGCGGCCGTGTCCGGAGTCTCCTTCAGAAGGTGGCAACAGACGGAACAGAGCGCGAGGGAGGGACGGAAATGACGACACTGCACGCGACCCTTCCGAGGCCACGGACCAATCAGGAGAGCGCACGGGGTTAGACCCGCCCTCTCCATGGCTTGGGCTTAATTGGCTGGAAGGCTTCCTAACCTGGATCTTTCTGGAAGATCCCGCGATTAAATTTTGAAAGATCCGCGAATTTGGATGAGGAGGAGGGGGGAAGCTAAGGAAATCAATAATTTGTGATATCTTTTGTAAGAATATGGCTTTCATTTGTAGGAGTGGTGTGCGGAAGGAGGGAGGGGCTGGATGTTTTATGCGTCCACGTGGTTCTGTTTACCCCGGGCTGGAAGGGAGGCCAGAAAAGCTGTCTCCAGGTCTCTTTCTTGCCCTTGCTGTACCCGTTGGTCTGACAAGTCACCTACAGGTTCCTTGTCATTAAACTACTGAGTTTTCCCTTCTAAGTGTTGCAGGCTTAAAAGGCTGAGGAATTTGAGAGAGCCTCTACCCAAGGCCCCTTGGTGGCTCCTCTCTCGCCTTTGAAAAGTACGCAGGGCCACCAAATAGCACCGTCTACTAGAGCAGCAGCAGCAAATCAAGGCAATCTCAAGAAATGACCAATTGGCAGCATTGCTGAACCCTTCTATGCCTTCATATTTTGATTGATTGATTGAAAGAGAAAAATTGATCTGTGGACAGAATGAAACATGACAGCATCATAACAACAATAACAATTGCTAGAATTTCTATGGGGCTTTAAGTTTTGCAAAGTGCTTTACAAATACTATTTTCATGTGATCCAGCAACATGCCAGATTTGGTGGAGAGTTTCTGTTTTAAATTCGCCAGATATCATTTCTACCTAGAACCTGCATTCCTCCCACTGTATAACTTCATTCAAATTGTACTGACAGCATGGCTTTGAAGTTATTTTCCCTCAGAACAGATCATTTAATTGCCTGAATCAAACTTCATTAGCTGGTTTGGTTAAAAAATAATCCACACATTTTTGCAGTTTTCCTACCTGTCAGGGTCTTTGGCTGTTATTTCTCATATTAGCACACCATTTTGCAATCATTCCTTTAGCTGCACAATGATTTAAGAGTTGGAGATTAGCATTTGGATACAGATTTGTTAAGATGATACTGATAATTGCTATCCTCATCTGACAGATGAAGAAATTGAGGTTGAGAGAATTTATGTGAGTGACTTGCCCAGGACACTCAGTTAGTAATTGTCTGAATTGGGTCTTGAACTCAGATCTTCCAGAGTTTAAATCCAACATTATAAATAAAAATTATAATGCAATATAAAAAGTACAATATAAAAGCCAGAAATATTCAACATTCTTTATAAGTTATAATGCAATTAAAATAGTAATTAATAAGAGAGCTCAAGCAAAGGATACAGGTTTAAATGGAAGTTATTAATGATGTCTGAAGTGATAAATAAATTAAAAAAAAGACAAGTTATAGTGAATGAAGCAGAGCACAAGAAGACTATTGGTGGAAGAATTCATTAAAAATTGAATTTTGAGCTAATTCCTGGTTCAAATTGCTTGTAGATGACTTTCAGCTTCAGAGTTGTCACTCTCTTCATCTCTTTAATACTCCATTAACACATTTACCCTAATCTCACTAGCCATTAATATTTTGTTTAATTTACCATAGTATCTACTTACAGTGTGAGAATTACAGGGTCTTAGAAAATTCATAGTCTTTTAAAAATGTTAGTTATCATCATCATCATCATTAGCTACTACATTCTCTTCCTTAAGGCCTCCTCTATCTCCCTTAACTTTAGTTCAAGTGCTTTACTACTATTGCTACTTCTCTTCCCTTCCCTCCTCCCCACCCCAAGTCCTTCTCAGACCCTTTTGCTTGAGTCCTTCCTCACCTTCTCACCTTGAATTATTTTCCTTCTTCAGCTCTAATCTTTTTCCTTCTTTCAATATCTCTTCTAATATTCCCAGATTTCTCCTCCCTAAATTCAAATTCTTTTTACTTCTCCTTCCTTTTCTTCTTCTTCTTCTTCTTCTTCTTCTTCTTCTTCTTCTTCTTCTTCTTCCTTCTGCTTCTGCTGCTTCTGCTTCTTCTGCTTCTGCTTCTTTTTTCAATTCCACAGGCCCCAAAACACCATCTGAGGTGTTTAGCTTGAGTCTTTTATCTTTCTTCTTTCCCTTCTCCTATATTCTCCTTTGTAAGCCTAAACATAACTGTAAATGTTGGCCCATGCGGTCACTTTCAAAGCATCACCATCTGTTGGCAATTTTACAAATTCATTGTATCTGTCTTTAAGAGGAACTAAGCAGTTTCTCTATGTGACTGTCCCTGCAAGCCTAAAATTCCAAGTGATAATAAACTTCATGGTTCTAGATTCAAGGTCTCATGAGATCTTGACAAATTTAAGCCCAGTAGTAAATAAAGCATATGCTCATTCTGAGAGGGTTATTTTATAGACACCAGAACACTATTTCCATCAAATGAACCAAGAATAGGAGTTTTCTATCAAAGTCACTGTGCTACTGGCCAAAAAATAAAGAAGTGAACCAAATTCAACACATTAAAAGGAGATCTCACTCAAATATTTAATTTTAGTGTCTCCATGGCAGTGTTGTATAATGCTCTCACAGCTGTGTTTGGGAAAATTACAAAATGAAAGCTTTAATTCTTCTTTTTTCCCACTACTTCTTAGCATTGGTGTAAAGATGAAGTCATGCAGACCTTGAAGTCAGTTTTTAAAATCATGTTAAATAAGAAAATTTAATGGCAACTACTATTGGACTACTAAGCCAGGTGCTTTAGAACTTGTCATAATGATTAATCTTTTAGCTTTGATATGGATTTGTTGAGAGGCAGTGGGGAGCAGTAAGTAGCATGAAAGTCTTGGAATCAAGAAAACTTGGGTTCAAGTTTTACCTCTAACAAGTCCAGGAGCAAGTCAATTAACCTCTCAAGATGAAGAACAGGATTCAGATTTTCGAGGCAGTGATAGTAGGAGTAGAATGACAACAGATAAAAGAAGCTGAATATCCAACCTTGGAGGGTAAGATGGAGAGTATGAACATCTCTGTATAAGAATAGGCTAGAAATTGAAGCAAGGTGTTGCCTTTGCCCCAGGGGTAGATGGGGTAAATCAGGTCAGGATTGCCATTCTAGACTAGGACAGGATACAAAATAGATGGTAATAATGCCTTTTCTTTAATGTAATTTCTACTGATAAAAAATTATATCAGCTTCTGAAATTGAACCATTTGACAGTGCCAAATACTTTTCTGGAAAGAATATTCTTTTCTAGTTCTTCAATAGTTGTGGCTGAAGCTGTAGATGTAGCTAGACTGCATCTCCACAGGAGTTGCTTCCCTAGATGATATCAATGTAAGAAGTGGGTTGAAAGTAGGACTAGTAGTTTGGATGTTGCTGTCATTCCCAGGACTCTTGTGCTTATCCATCTTCCACTTGATGATAGTTGGTCAGCAGTTGTGGGTGGTGGTGATGATGATAAGGAAGTTAAAGCTTTCTCTACTAAGATTCTCCTCTCAATGATGGCTGTGGGTGTTGGTCTAGAAGCAGGTCTAGTATTTTAGGGAGTTCTGTAATTCCTAAGGTTCTTGCATTTAGGGTCCTGGGCTGTCTCCATTTATTTCTGAGGGAAGATAGTATTCACATATTCATGGGTGGTTGATTTTCTTGGGTAGTTGATTTTCCTATGCTTCTTCCTGTCACTCTCTTAGTATGACTTGCTCCTTTTTTACTAGAAAGTAATTTAAAAGTATAAACAGAGGGAGAATAAATGGTAAGTTTTGAAAGATGTGTTCAATGATGGTGGTCAGTGTACTTTTTAATGACCTTTTTTTGGAAAATTGCCATTTATTCTTAGTTAACATATTAAACAGTTAAGCATATTAAAAGTATATTATTTGCATGACCTGAGTCTCCTTATCTGTTAAATTAGAGTGTAACACTATATATGAGCCCTTTTATTTCTAACATAAAATAATTCTAGAATTGTAGTTTTTGTTATTTTTGTTTTTCAAGATATCTACTTAATGTGAAAATGTGGTATATCCACATAGAAAATTCTATATTTTTCATTGTTGTCTCTAGAGGGCAAAGGTGACAAATGAGGTGTTTAATAAGAAGTAAAATAGCAGAAGTAGAGAACCCATGGCAGAGGTGTCTCCTAGTGCATAGCATTCTAGACTTCAGGTATATCTTGGAGATATTATGAGTTCCATTCTAGACCACTCCAACAAAGTGAATGTCACAATAAGGCAAGTCACTTGAATTTTTTGGTTTTCCCATGCATATAAAGTTATGTTTCCACTATATTGTAGTCTATTAGGTATACAAAAGTATTATGTTACAAAAACAATATACCCATCTTAATTTAAAAAATAATTTATAACTAAAAATGTCAACCATCTTCTGAGCCTTTAGTGAGTTGTAATCCTTTTTTTAGTAAAGTATCTTGCATTGATGTTGATTGGTGCTGACTAATCATGGTGATGGTTGCTTAAATTTGGGGTGACTATGGCATCTTCTTGAAATAAGGCAGCAATGAAATTTGTGACATAAATTGACTTTTCCTTTTACAAAATATTTGTCTGCAGAATGCAGTACAGTTTGATAGCATTTTAGCCACAGTAGAAAATTGGAGTCAGTCTTCCCTATTGCTACTGCTTTATGTAATATTCTTTAATATTTTTGTGTTTCAGGGAATAGTAAGGCTTGAGGAAAGGAAAAGAGATGAGAGAATGGCTGATTGGTGGAGCAGTCAAAATACACACATTCATTAAGTTCATCATCTTATATGGGTGCTGTTTATGATGCCCCAAAACAATTACAATAGCATCATCAAAGATCATTGATTACAAATCACCAAAATAGATATATAATAATGAAAAAGTTTGGCATATTATGAGAATTATCAATATGTAACAAAAAAATTAGGCAAGCTCATGACACCAATAGACTTCCTTACTGCAGGATTGCCCACCAGCTTTCAGTTTGTAAAAAAAAAAAATGCAAAACCTGCAAAGCACATGAAAGAAAAGCACTATAAAATAAGTTATGTCTGTATATTTCTTACTGTTAATTGTTAACTCCTACTGACTTCATGTGGTAGATTAGTGATAGAATTAAGGATTTGAGCAGAAATAAAGAATTCAGAGAGAGACAATGACTCAGAGATATGCTGGACATAAAGTTTATTTAGTTTTGTGCAAAGATGTTACAAGTGGACTGGTCCTCAACACCTCACACCCTTTACCAAGATAAGATCCAAATGGTTACAGGACATAGACATAAAAAACAATACTATAAGCAAATTAGAAGATCAAGGACTAGTTGAAAGGGGAACAGTTTATGACTAAGGAAGAGTTGGAGAACATCACCAAAAACCAATTAGATGATTTCGATTACATTAAATTAAAAAGCTTTTGCACAGATAAAACCAATGTAATCAAGATCAAAAGAAATGTAGTAAATTGGGAAACAATCTTTACAACTAACGATTCTGACAAAGAACTCATTTCTAAAATATACGTAGAACTGAGTCATATTTTTAAAACAAAAAGCCATTCTCCAATTGACAAATGGTCAAAGGATATGCAAAGGCAATTTACAGATGAGGAGATCAAAGCAATCCATAGCCATATGAAAAAATTCTCTAAATCATTAATTATTAGAGAAATGCAAATTAAAGCTTCTCTGAGGTACCACTTCACACCTCTCAGATTGGCCAGTATGACTAGGAAGGGTAATGATCATTGTTGGAAGGGTTGTGGGAAATCTGGGACACTATTACACTGTTGGTGGAGCTGTGAACTCATCCAACCCTTCTGGAGAGCTATTTGGAACTACACCCAAAGGGCAACAAAAATGTACATACCCTTTGACCCAGCAATAGCACTACTGGGTCTATACCCTGAAGAGATGAGGAAAAAGGGTAAAAACATTACTTGTACAAAAATATTTATAGAGCAGCCCTGTTTGTGGTGGCAAAGAATTGGAAATACAGTAAATGTCCTTCAATTGGGGAATGGCTTAGCAAACTGTGGTATATGTATATCATGGAACACTATTGTTCTATTAGAAACCAGGAGGGACGGGATTTCAGGGAAACCTGGAGGGATTTGCGTGAACTGATGCTTAGTGAGATGAGCAGAACCAGAAAAACACTGTACACCCTAACAGCAACATGGGAGTGATGTTCAACCTTGAAGGACTTGCTCATTCTATCAGTGCAACAATCGGGAACAATTTTGGGCTGTCTGCAAAGGAGAGTGCCATCTGTATCCAGATAGGGAGCTGTGGAGTTTGAACAAAGTGCAAGGACTATTCCCTTTAATTTAGAAAAAAACAGATATCTTATTGTCTGATCTTGTTACCTCTGAGAATTCTCTTCTCTTTAAGGATATGATTTCTCTCTCATCACACCCAATTTGGATCAAGGTACAACATAGAAACAAAGTAAAGACTGACAAAGTGCTATCTGGGGGGGGGGAGCAAGATTGGGGGAAAATTGTAAAACTCAAATAATATCTTTAATAAAAATAAATTAAAAAAAAACAAGTGGACTAGTCCTTTAAGAGAATAAGCAAAGCAGGGAAACTATACTAAGGCTTATATAGTGGAAACAGGGTTTGGTATGCATGCTAAGAGAGACATGTGTAAGCAAACATGATAGTAAATTATTGAGTAACATTCTGTTATCTCCACATTCTTTGTCAGGATAGTGAGATAGTGTCTTTCAGCTCAAGGGCAGTATGGAGAAGTACAAAACATCAAACTTTCCTAGAGATGTGACAAAAATATAACATTTCTTTAGGTTACACAAGATGGACTTCTATAGATAGAAAGTCAGTATAGGGACAAATTAACTATTTGTTGTCTGCCTAGCATTTCTCTTCATCAGTTCTGGATTCTGAATAACCTATCACAATATAAAAATTAGAGAAATAAAAATTCTATGTTTTATTATGGTAAAGCACAGGATCAAAAAATAGAAACAACCCTGAGCAAAAAAATAGAGTTTTTCATAAAACATTTATAGGAAAAAATTGTCAGAGAGTCAGAATATTTTATTTAATTTTTTTTAACATATAACAATCTTTATATTTTCTTAGGTTATAGAAGTCATACAGGCCTAGTCAAAAAATTCATTAACTCACGCTTCCTTGAATTAAGATTGAACAAACTTTTAACAAAGTAAGTAAATAGGCTATTACAAATTTAAACACTGAATTTATAAAATGTTTTACTAAACTACAAAGTTATATTTTTAAAAAGGTACGATGGGCTGATCAATGAAAGGATTGTCACAAAGATAACCAAAGGTTCAGCATCAGGGAATTTTTCCACAAATATTTTGGAAAGATTTAAAGATACTGTATTTCCTGCTTCCTTTCATTTGGTTTCTTATCTCAGGAATGTCAAAAAGCTTCTGTCAATGCTACTATTTGATGAGTCAGGTTTTAACCTGGTGACCTTAATATTAATAGGAAATAGGCTTCAGTTAGTCAAATATCCAACAGAATTGACCTAATGAAATTGAATAAAAGGAAATTAAAAAAAGATTTTTGTAACTACCCAATACACCTTTCCCCCTTTCCTGTTTGCCCCTACCATCTTTTTTTTACTGACAGTTCTGTTACTGTTTTCCTTCTTCCCCATTTTCACTGTATTCCTGTCCCACGAATGTTGCCTGACTTTTCTAGTAGCACATGGGTTAGTGACTACTAAATTTTGGAAAGAAATGCTTTCTTTCACAGGACATATACTTTTAGACTTTTTTAAGTTTCATGATTCTCCAGGGAAGGGGTTGGAATAAGCCATGAACCTAGCATATACCCCCTAATTTTTTTGGCTTAAATCATTAACCATAAGACTTAGAACTAGAAAGGACCTTGGAGATTAAGAAGATTTTTCATGAAGCTTTCTGTTTTATAGATGAGGGAAATGAGATAGTATGACAAACATCTGGTCACTAAGGAACTGGCAGGAATTTTAACTCATCTATATTGACTAACAAATGAAATGTTGACTCCAGTATGCTATGTTGCCATTACATTTGGCTTATTAAAAGTCTTTTTTTTCCTATTTGCTATTTCTTGATAGTTGTAATAGTTTGCATTGCTTTTAAATGTAGATAGCTAAGGGGCAGCTAGGTGGCACAGTGGATAGAGCAACAGCCCTGGAGTCAGGAGGACCTGAGTTTAAATCTGGCCTCAGACACATAATAATTACCTAGCCGTGTGGCCTTTGGCAAGCCACTTAATCCCATTGACTTGCAAAAACTAAAAAAAAAAGTAGATTACTTTTTGAACAAATTGTGTGTGTGTGTGTGTGTGTGTGTGTGTGTGTGTGTATGTTTAATAGGGGGCAGTCTTGGAATACAAACTTCCTTTTGAACATCTCAAATTGAATGTCCAATAAGTATTTCAAACTGAACATATTCAAAAGAGAATTAACTATTTTTTTCCCAAACCATCTCTCCTTCTTAACTTATCTATGACTGTCAAATTTACCACTATTATCCCTGTCACCCTGGCTGACAAGCTAGTGATATCCTTGTGTCCTCACTCACACTTACTTGACAGAACCGATTTGTTGTCAAATCTTGTCCTTTTGACCTTTATAGAAGTTATCATAGAACTCATTTCTCCATTGACACAACCACCCTAATATAGGCCTTTATCACCCCTCTCCCCTGTACTATTACAGGGGAGCAATAGTACAAAATTCAGAAAATAAAACTCTTTAAAATAAATTTATGTCTATAATCCAGTTTTTTATTTTTTATTTTCCCTATAAGTGGATTCCAATTCAATTTAATAGTTATGACATAGATTCATACAAAAAAATGAAATAAAATTTCAATAATTATTTTCTACAAAAAATCCCAACTAGTATGATAAATTTATGATTGATGTAATGCAAAGTCCTATCTAAGGGTAGTTTTGGGATGCAAACAGAAGTCAGATTTTAGAAAGTACTAATAACGGTTTTATATATTAAAATGTAGTTTATTCTAACTGACATATGGCATGTAATGATTGTACATGAAGCTACAAATTTACTATGCACAACTTGCTATTCTTCTAAATATGCAAGAGTTATGCCAATTTCTCCTCTCTTTCTTTCCCCAACCCCTTCCCTAGAAACGGTTACAATTAGGTAGAAACAGGCATATATGTATATACATATTGTATAAAATAAATTTTTCTATACATGCTTCTATTTATCAATTCTTTCTCTGGATGGTTAAGAATGATTTTTTTTTAACAACACTATAGTACTCTGAATATGAACATCAAATTTTTTTACTATTTATATTTGGATTATTTTTCCTTTGCTTACTGATTTTTATTTTGTTTTATTTTTAACAGCTTATTATTATAATCAGGTTTGGATCCCGAATTGTGAGTAATATTGCCCCAGGCCTCCTTATTGTTATTTTTTGAATTCTGTCTCCAGGCTCAATCTCCAGGACTCCTCTCCCCTGCCAAGCCACAAGTAGGTCCCCACCTGAAAATGTTTTCTCTCTCTCCTTGCCCTAGGACCAGACTCACCAGGCCCGCTCCTCCTCCTCCAATCACAGCCTGGGACCACTTCTGGTCAGCATGTTCTGGATACAATGTATGTGTGGTGGTAGGGACGGGGTCCCCCTTCAATCTTCCCTCTCACAGTGTTTGCTCCTTAGGTGAAAGTTTGTAAGGTAAGCAATGAGGTGGAAGTTCATGAGATGAAAGTTTGTGAGACACAGTCTACTTACAACAGAACTGCCCAGGCCTGCTGTTCCCTCAGGTCAAACCTCAGCTCCTGGGGGGTCCTGTCTTTTCTGAGATCCTCTCAAGTTGTTTTAAGAGAACATCTGCTTTAACCCTTCATTTCTGCTACTTTATGATCATTTGGTGGTAATTTTCTGTTTGTGGAGGAAAACTGAAAAGCCTAAAAATTTCTGAGCTCTTCTATCATCTCTCCAGAATGCCCCTCTTTAAGTCCCTCTTTGATAAATACCTTCCACTCTTAGATTTAAAAAAGATCTTAGACCTAAACTTGATTCACTGGTTAGCAGTAATCAAAACATTAAAAAAATTCTAATCAAACAACACAAATACATTCATAATCTCGTGTGCCAGTTCAAAATGATTTGTTTCACAGTTTCCACCTTCATACCTCCCTTGATGGCATTACCTTACCAGCATCATTAGTATAGTGGAAAGCCTGCCTCTGATATTTACTACTTATGTGATCTTGGGCTAGTCATTTACCCACAGAGACCTGCTTCTTCATCCCTAAAAATGGGGTTTTACTAATAGGTTAAATGACTTCTGAGATCCTTGTAGCTTTAAATCTATGAGCCTGTTATTCCTGTTGTCATTTCAGTGGTATATTCAAACTGACCTTTCCAATACAATTTTCCTTTCAATTGTGTTACTGTGATTTTCTTTTATATGATAACTGTGGTGGTGATTACAACTTCAACATTTTGGATGGAGGCCCCTCTGAAGGCTGAGGAAATTTCATGCCAGCCTTTTCCAAAGTGTTTAACAATGAAGAGTCCTCAAGTTATCTAAACAATCATCATAATTAAACATGATTCATAATGCTTTGCATTTATTACATCCCTCTTAATAGTCCTACCTGTTGCTTCCTTCCTGTCTTTCCTTCCTCCGTGCTTTTAGATGTATTTTCTGTGTTTGCATACTGAAGAGCTAAGAATTAAAGGAGAAATTAAATGTGTACTAGATTGGATTTGATTTTTAATTCTGACTTCCTAGCTACAAGTTGCTTATTCTCTCTTATTCTTAATTTTCTTATCTGTAAAGCAGACAAAGTAGTAAAAATATTATTATTACTTTTACTCCTTGTTTCCAAAGGTTGTTATGAGGAAAGTACTAGGCAATCCTGAAAACCTGTAAAAATGTGGAATGAACCCATTGAGATAAACTTAATCAATTCCCTCATTTTGCAGATGCTATCTCATAAGATTGTAAATGGCAGAACCTATATGTGATCCTAGGTCTTCTAACTCCAAATTCATTACTCTTTTCATTATGTCATACTGACTACTCTGCCTATGCACAAAAATCCTTGTGTTGAAATTTTATCTTGTTCTAGTCCCCCTTATCACCCCCATCCCTCCACTTAAAATGGTAAAAAAGTACATAAATAAATCATGTGACCTACTTTTAGAAAAAATAAACTATTTTACTGTAATGATGTCAAAGCTGGAATTAATGATTAATTGCTTTAATAAGGAAAATTATCAAAGGTCATGACCCTCTGGGTTCCCTGAAATTTTAAATGATGTATGGGAGCTTCCATAAGTAGGTCCAGGTATAAATGTAATAATGGAAAGATTATTTTGTGAAATCTAGTTCTTAATGTGTTACACTTATTACTGTTTTGTTAAATTTAGAGATCTCAGTCCATGAATTCCCAAACCCCATCCCCCCCACCCCTGTCACCAGGTCCTGTCTGTTCCCCCTCAGAAGATTCCTTTGCGAAATCAAAAGGGGGGGGAGTGCAAGAGCAGAGAGGGTAGTGAACCTTCCTAGATGGAAAAATCCTGTTCTGTCTTCCCTTTCTGCTGAACCAGCCTGCTCCCCCCCTCAGAAGATCCTTTGCTGAATTAAAAAGGGGAGAAGAAGGCAGCAGGGGGATGGTTAGAGAATAGGCAGAAAAATTCTTATCTCAAAAACAATAGAAAGAGAGACAGTAAAAATGCCTGCAAGAGGTTTTGAGTATCTCTTGGTTGTTGTTGATGCATTTTTAGAATGGGTAGAAGCAAATGAAACAGCCTTGGAAGTAGTTAAAAAAATTCTGACTGAGCCTCTGCCAGATTTGGCCTCCTGGTAAGAATCAGGTCAGACAATGGCCCTGCCTTTACAGCTAAAATCTTTCAAGGAATACTCCAGATACTGGGAGAACTTGACTGCTTTTTGAATGTTTAGAAAGTAACCCTATTTAATGTATTCTGATGACCGGGATACTCAAAGTAGATTTATGTGATATATGTGTAAGGAAAGGAGCTGATTGATTGTGACCCCCCCCCCAATCTAGATTGTGAAGTGGATTCACTTGGAGATCTAATTAGGTAAAACAACTATTTTATATTATGGGACTTTTAATCAATTTTCTTTTTATATCAGATATCAGGATGGTCAGCAAAAGGAAATGCTACTGGGTAAATGTCATGTTCCTGCAGCCAAGGAAGCCAAGATGTCAGGTGACAAGGATGTGCAGCCAAAGGGGTGGATTCTCAGTATAGCGTGAGGTTGGACCCTTTTGACTTGATTTCCCCAAAGTAACATTTGGATAATGTCTCACCTGGAAGAATAAATCTGGCCTAAGACATTTGACTGCTCACATGACCTCTACCTGGACAGTGATATTCAAAACTTCTATCTATAAGGGAATTTTCCTTTGATGTCTTGGATCTTTATGGCTACTAAGCAAACCAGAAAAAGAAGTTTTAGCTGAATTGGATCTAATAGCTAGAGATAGGTTAGGTGTGTTAGGTGTGTGGCTCTGGCACCTGCTATTAGCTTTATGTTAAGATAGGAATTAAGTTTCTTTAATTTTTAGAAGGGTTATTTAGGTAATAAGAAGAATGGGAAATTCTTAGGATAATTACAGTTTTTAAGGCCTAGTTTAAGGAAAGAAATATGAGTCAGATAAGTATATCAGGAAAAGGAAAAGCAATGGTATATTTGGGATTTTTTTTTTCAAAAATTTCATTTTGGTTAAGGATTTTTGAGCCATTATTGTAATAAGAGCAAAGGCTAAGATTGGTTTATTTTTAAACTATATGCTGGGTACTCTGAACTAAGATGATTGTTGAATGTATATGTTACAAGCTTAAGTCAGTATGATAATTCTCATTGGGAGTTTCCTCATATAATAAAACACTAATGAAAGTTTATTATATTAACGTGAAGTATGTGCATCAATATGGCAATAAGGCAAAATGTAAATTGTAATAAACTTCAAAATCTCATTATCTTGTGATGAAAACATGTGTTTTAAACTGAGTAAAATGTTAAGCATATTCTTTACCAGAAGACAAAGTCTCAACTAGTCACCTGAGCTGGAGAGGACTTTTTTGGAATGGATTCAGAAGATGCAGAAGGACAGCTGATATCTCTAGGAGAGAAGAGAAGAGAAGAGAAGAGAAGAGAAGAGAAGAGAAGAGAAGAGAAGAGAAGAGAAGAGAAGAGAAGAGAAGAGAAGACAAGAGAAGAGAAGAGAAGAGAAGAGAAGAGGAGAGAAGAGAAGACAAGAGAAGAGAAGAGAAGACAAGAGAAGAGAAAAGAGAAGAGAGACACTGGAAAAGTTCATCTCTGCCATTTCTCACCTATGTATACATTATGTAGTCAGGGGATCTGTTTTTGTAACCTCTACTTGATTCTGTAGGTTTGACACTTCTACTTAGGCCTTTTCAAAGGAGGAGAGGCAGGGTGCAGATGTTCTCCATTGAAAGAAAAGGAGGGAGACTATTGGGTGGTATGTTTATACCCTATCTAAGGGGAGTCCCATCTCTGATTTAGCTGGACTGTACAACTTAAAGAGATAGGCGAATTGAGATGTATTGATGATACCTGGATCCTTTGTAAAGATGCTTATAGTTCATGCTTATCCAGGTTATGAAGATGATAACTCAAGGGTTTGAGTTATTCTGAAGAAAAGAGGGAAATGAACTACAACATTAATATTTGTATAATCACTGTGTAAAAGGGGTCCTTGATACTTTTCTGGGCCATGAGAAACTTTTCAGAAATATAAATATGGACTTCTGGCCAAGATGGTGGAGAGAAGACAGGCACAGTTCTAAAGTCTCCTGATCTTTCCCCATCTATGATATGAGACAAACTTCTTTTTTTAAAAAAAATATTTTTATTAAAGATATTGAGTTTTACAATTTTCCCCCCCCAATCTTGCTTCCCTCCCCACACCCCAGAAAGCATTCTGTCAGTCTTTACTTTGTTTCCATGTTGTACCTTGATCCAAATTGGGTGTGATGAGAGAGAAATCATATCCTTAAAGAAGAGAAGTCTAAGAGGTAACAAGATCAGACAGTAAGATATCTGTTTTTTTCTAAATTAAATGGAATAGTCCTTGCACTTTGTTTAAACTCCACAACTCCTTATCTGGATACAGATGGCACTCTCCTTTGCAGACAGCCCAATATTGTTCCCGATTGTTGCACTGAAGGAATGAGTCCTTCAAGGTTGAACATCACTCCCATGTTGCTGTTAGGGTGTACAGTGTTTTTCTGGTTATGCTCATCTCACTCAGCATCAGTTCATGCAAATCCCTCCAGGCTTCCTTGAATCCCCATCCCTCCTGTTTTCTAATAGAACAATAGTGTTCTATGACATACATATACAACAGTTTGCTAAGCCATTCTCCAACTGAAGGACATTTACTTGATTTCCAATTCTTTGCCACCACAAACAGGGCTGCTATAAATATTTTTGTACAAGTAATGTTTTTACCCTTTTCCCTCATCTCTTCAGGGTATAGACCTAGTAGTGGTATTGCTGGGTCAAAGGGTATGCACATTTTTGTTGCCCTTTGGGCATAGTTCCAAATAGCTCTCCAGAAGGGTTGGATGAGTTCACAGCTCCACCAAGAGACAAACTTCTTAACAGAAATCCTATCCACAAAACCCAGAAAGAAAAGCCAGGAGAAAGAACATCTACCTCAGGATTTGTCTTCCACAGCCATGGGTGAGTCTAGGCGCAGAGGGCAGATCAGCTGCAGATCAGCCTGATAAGTGGCTGGATTGAAGCCGGAGTCCAGGACCTGCTTGATCAGCAGTGGGGCTAGACCACAGGGGCTTGGGTCTACTAGGGAGCAGAGGCAGTGGTGTTGGTGCTGACCCTCTGGAGCTTGCCGACAGAGCTGGGGGGAGAGTTCTGGTGCAGGAGACCTGCTGACACTATCCCTGGACTCCTCAGGTCTGAGGAACTCTGAATCCATGCCTCCATTGGGCTGAGGCCTCTTCCCAGAACAAACACAATTACAGACTACTTCTGTCCCAGGTACAGGTGTGTGAGCAGAAGAACCAGCCCAGCTGACAATAAGGAGAGGAATGACCTCAACCCAGACTAGAGCCCACCACTGACTGAAGTCAAAAGGATTTAACAGCTTCAATCACTCCCACCAGGCCAAGGGAGAAGGCCTCAATCAAGGTCACAGACAATCCAGGGAAAGCAACCAGCACCTCCTACTGGCCAGCCAGAGAAATTGCGCTCAGTGAGTAAAGCCTCTAGGGATCCCAACACCAAACCCCTGTGAACCAGCCCCTCCCCAACTCAAGGTCTTAGCAAAATGAAGAAAGGTCAATGGAAAGGTGGATCCATAAAAAAAAAAATTCTTGGAAGGAAAAGACCCTAATTCAGAGACCTAGAACCTCTGAAGAGAATATGATCTGGTCTCCAGTACAGAAAGACTTCCTTGAAGAAATAAGGAGGGAGTTTAAAAATCAATTGAAAAATTTGGAAAAAGAAACGCAAGAGAAGATTAACACCTTGCAACAAGAAAACAAATCATTGGAAAATACAATTGGACAAATACAAAATGAGACTAAATCTCTCAGATATTCAACTGGGCAAATACAAAAAGAAAATAATTCTCTCAAAACCTAAATTGGTCAAAAGTTCTTTCAAAAGTAGAATTGACCAAGTGAAAAAGGAGTCACAAAAGGTAAATGAAGAAAACTCCTCTCTAAAAAAAAGAATGGAGTCTGTGGAAACTAATGACACCATGAGACAGCAAGAGCCTGTTAAACAAAATCAAAAAATAGAAGAAAATGTAAAATACCTCATCAGCAAAACCACTGACTTCAAGAATAGATTGAGGAGGGGCAACCTGAGAATTATTGGACTTCCTGAAAACATTGAAGAGAGAAAAAAAAGCCTGGATTTGATATTATAGAATCTAGTGATGAAAAATTACCCTCACATTGTGGAACCAGAGGTCAAAGTAGTTATTGAAAGAATACATCAATCCCCTCCAGAAAGAGATCCTAAAATGAAAACACCAAGGAATATTGTAGCCAAATCCCAGAACTGTCAGATAAAAGAGAAAATCCTGCAAGCAGCCAGAAGGAAACAATTTAAATACCAAGGAGCCACAGTAAGGATTACACAGGACCTGGAAGCATCAACATTAAGGAAGTGAAGGACCTGGAAGGAGATATTCCGAAGAACAAGGGAGCTTGGAATGCAGCCAAGAATCCATTGTCCTGCAAAGCTCAGCCTTCTCTTTCAGACAAAATGGAAGAATTCCAAAAATTTCTGATAAAAAGATCAGAGCTAAATAGAAAGTTTGGACATCAAACAGCAGGTTCAAGAGACACATGAAAAGGTGAATAAAAATGGGGGGTGGTGGTAAAGAGGAAGAAAACCTTGCTATCCAATAAGTTGAAAATGGCTATATCCCAGCATGGGGGAAAAGATTCTCATAACTCTTGAGAATTGTAACTCTAACAGAGAGACTATACCAAGCCAGAAGTGATAGACATTCATGACCTATCCATGAGACTGCTATCCAATAGGATGAAACTGGCTATAACCTCACTTGGGAAAAAGACTCTAATAACTCTCAGGAATTTTAATTCTATTAGATAGAATGTACTTAGTTAGAAGTGCTGGATACTCAGAATTTTCTATGACTTAGATAGAATGATTTAAAAAACACTACCACCTTAAAAAAGGGGGACAGGAAGGAGATGGGAGGAAGGAGGGGATTGAATGGGGTAAATCTCATTACACTAAGAAGTACAAAATGCCTATGGTAATAGAGGGGAAGAAGGGAGGAGATGAGAAACACCTGAATCTTCTTAGCAGACTTGGCTTAAAGTCAACTTACACACATACTCAGTTAACTTAAAAAACATGTAACCTTTCAAATACTAAAAGGGGAAAAGGGAGGGGGATGGAGAAAGGGAGGGTGAGAGAAAAAAGGGAACTAACAAAAGGAAGGGAAGTGAAAAGGGAAAAAGGGGAAGGGGAAAGAAAGGGGAGGGCCTGGATATAGGAGGGTAAACACACTGAAGGGGGTGGTATTCATAAACAAAATACTGGGGAATACAGATAAAGGGGGGAAGGGGGAAAATACAAACAGAGGGAAGATAGCATGGAGGGCAATAAAGAATTAGTAATCATAACTTTGAATGTGAATGGAATGAACTCTCTCTTAAAACATAAGCAAATAGCAGAGTGGATTAAAAACCAGAATCCTACAATATGCTGCTTACAAGAAACTCATTTGAAGCAGAGAGATACATATAGAGTAAAGGTAAAAGGTTAGAGAAAAATATATTTCACTTCAGCTCAAGTGAAAAAAGCAAGGGTAGCAATCCTTATCACAGATAAAGCGGTTGCAAAAAAAAGATAGCGTTAAAAGAGATAAGGAAGGAAACTTTATCCTCCTAAAAGGTACCATAGACAATAGCATCCAAATTCTTAGAGGAGAAGCTGAAAGAACTACAAGAAGACATAGACAGCAAAACTCAACTAGTGGGAGATCTCAACCTCCCGCTCTCAATTGTAGATAAATCAAATCATAAAATAAACAAGAAAGAAGTTAAGGAAGTGAATAGATTGTTAGAAAAACTAGATATGGTAGACTTATGGAGGAAACTGAATGGGGATAGAAAGGAATACACCTTTTTCTCTGCAGTACATGGCACTTATACAAAAATTGACAATGTACCAGAACATAAGAACCTAATGATCAACTGCAGAAAGGCAGAAATAGTGAATACATCTTTCTCAGATCACAATGCAATAAAAGTCATATGCAATATTGGGCCAAGGAGACATAGACCCAGAACCAATTGGAAACTGAATAACCTCATTTTAAAGAATGAGTGGACCAAAAAACTAATTATAGAAAGAATTAATCATTTTATCCTAGATAATGACAATAATGAAACAACATACCAAAACCTATAGGATTCACTCAAAACGGCTGTCAGAGGATATATTATATCTTTAAATGCTTACATGAATAAATTAGAGAAAGAGGAAATCAATGAACTAAATATGCAACTAAAAAAATTAGAGAAAGAACAAATTAAAAAACCCCAATTAAATACCAAATTAGAAATTCTAAAAATTAAAGGAGAAATTAATAAAATCAAGGGCAAAAAAACTATTGAATTAATAAATAAAACCAAAAGTTGGTTTTCTGTAAAAAAACAATAAAATTGATAAAACTTCTGGTCAATTTGATTTAAAAAAAAGAAGAAAAAAGCCAAATTGCTAGTATCATAAATGAAAAAGGTGAACTCACCATGAATGAGTAGGAAGTTAAAGTCATAATTTGGGATTATTTTGTTCAACTCTAAGCCAATAAATTTGATAATCTCAGTGAAATGAATGAATATTTACAAAAATATAAGTTGCCCAGGTTAAATGAAAAGGAAATTAAATATCTAAATGACCCTATCAGAAAAAAAATTCAACAAGCCATTATTGAACTCCCTAAGAAAAAAATCTCCAGGGTCAGATGGATTCACAAGTGAGTTCTATCAAACATTTAAGGAAAAGCTGATTCCAATTCTATGTAAACTCTCTGGAACAATAGGTGAAAACAGAACTCTACCTAACTCTTTCTATGACACCAATATGGTGCTGATACCTAAACCAGGAAGAGTTAAAACAGAGAAAGAAAAGTATAGACCTATCTCCCTGATGAATATAGATGCAAAAATCTTAAATAAAATCTTAGCAAAAGTACAAGTTATCACTAGTATAATACATTATGACCAGGTAGTATTTATCCCAGGAAGGCAGGGTTGGTTCAATATTAGGAAAACTGTTAGTATGCTCAATTATATCAATAACAAACCTATCAGAAATTATATGATCATATCAATAGATGTTGAAAAAGCTATTGACAAAATACAGCACCCATTCCTAATAAAAACACTAGAGAGTGTAGGAATAAATGGACTGTTCCTTAGAATAATTAGCAGTATCTATCTGAAACCATCAACGAGCATTGTATTCAATGAGGAGAGGCTAGAGGCATTCCCCATAAGATCAGGGGTGAAACAAGGGTGCCTGTTATCACCACTACTATTCAATATTGTATTAGAAATGTTAGCTTCAGCAATTAGAGAAGAAAAAGAAATTGAAGGAATTAGAATTGGGAAGAAAGAGACAAAACTCTCACTCTTTGCAGATGACAAGATGGTCTCCCTAGAGAATCCCAAGAAATCATCCAGAAAACTACTGGAAACAATTAGCTATTTTAGCAAATTTGCAGGATATAAAATAAACCCTCATAAATCCTCAGCTTTTCTATATGTGTCTAGCAAGATACAGCAGGAAGAGCTAGAAAGAGAAATCCCATTCAAAGTAATCTCAGACAATATAAAATCCCTGGGAGTCTATTTGCTAAGACAGACTCAGAAACATTTTGAAAACAATTATAAAATACTTCTCACAAATTAAATCAGATTTAAATAACTGGGCAAATATCAACTGCTCATGGATTGGTAGAGCCAATATAATAAAAATGACAATTCTACCAAAACTAAACTACTGTTTAGTGCCCTACCAATCAAAATTCCAAAAAATTACTTTAATGAGTTAGAAAAAGTTGTAAGTAAATTCATATGGAGAAATAAAAAGTCAAGAATTTCCAAGAATTTAATGAAAAAAAAGTGCAAAATAAGGGGGCTTAGCCCTACCTGATCTAAAATTATATTATAAAGCATCAGTCATCAAAACTGTTTGGTTGGCCAAGAAATAAAGTGGTGGACCAGTGGAATAGACTAGGTGCAAAAAGCAGGAGAAGATTACAGTAATCTGCAACTTGATAAGCCCAAAGAGTCCAGCTATTGGGATAAAAACTCTCTCTTTGATAAAAACTGCTGGGAAAATTGGAAGTTAGTATGGAAGAAACTTAGATTAGACTAACACCTCATACTCTTTACCAAAATAAGATCCAAATGCATACAGGATTTAGACATAAAAAACAGTACTATAAGCAAATTAGAAGATCAAGGACTAGTTTACCTGTCAGATCTATGGAAAGGGGAGCAGTTTATGACTAAGGAAGAAATGGAGAACATCACCAAAAACAAACTAGATGATTTCGATTACATTAAATTAAAAAGCTTTTGCACAGGTAAAACCACTGTAACCAAGATCAAAAGAAATATAGTAAATTGGGAAACAATCTTTACAATGAAGCGTTCTGACAAAGGACTCATTTCTAAAATATACAGAGAACTGAGTCATATTTTTAAAACAAAAAGTCATTCCCCAATTGACAAATGGTCAAAGGATATGCAAAGGCAATTTACAGATGAGGAGATCAATGTAATCCATAACCATATGAAAAATTGCTCTAAATCATTAATTATTAGAGAAATGCAAATTAAAGCTTCTCTGAGCTACCACATCACACCTCTCAGAATGGCCAATATGACCAGAAAGGATAATGATCATTGTTGGAAGGGTTGTGGGAAATCTGGGACACTATTACATTGTTGGTGGAGCTGTGAACTCAACCAACCTTTCTGGAGAGAAATTTGGAACTACACCCAAAGGGCAACAAAAATGAGCATACCCTTTCTTTGATCCAGCAATACCACTACTGGGTCTATACCCTGAAGAGATGATGAAAAAGGGTAAAAACATCACTTGTACAAAAATATTCATAGCAGCCCTGTTTGTGGTGGCAAAGAATTGGAAATCAAGTAAATGTTCTTCAGTTGGGGAATGGCTTAGCAAACTGTGGTATATGTATGTCATAGAATACTATTGTTCTATTAGAAACCAGGAGGGAGGGGAATTCAGGGAAGCTTGGAGGGATTTGCATGAACTGATGCTGAGTGAGATAAGCAGAACCAGAAAAATACTGTATACCCTAACAGCAACATGGGAGTGATGTTCAACCTTGAAGGACTTGCTCATTCCATCAGTGCAACAATCAGGGGACAATTTGGGGCTGTCTGCAATGGAGAATACCATCTGTATCTGGGGAAAGAGCTGTGGAGTTTGAACAAAGTTCAAGGACTATTCCCTTTAATTTAGGGAAAAAAAACAGATATCTTATTGTCTGATCTTGTTATCTCTTTTTGTTTCTTCCTTAAGGATATGATTTCTCTCTCATCACACTCAATTTGGATCAATGTACAACATAGAAACAAATTAAAGCCTGACAGATTGCTTTCCATGGGGTGGAGGGGTGGAGGGAAGTAAGATTGGGGGAAAAATTGTAAAACTCAAAATCTTTAATAATATAATAGATACTCATAAAAAATATAAATATGGCTAGGTGCTTTGGGTCTGAGAATAATCTGACAGTACTCAAATGCTTGATGCTGGTGGGTCACAAGATATACTATAAATTTGTTTGAGATTCACAAAGCACCCTTGTTAACCTAATCATCTTGCTGTATCTGTAAAATTCCTGCTTTCTTCTAAGACTGCCTCCCCTTCCTGCAGATGTAGCTGGAACCATTAAGATAGTAAATTCTACTTGCTTTGAACCTGTGGGAAGCCCGTGAATATGTGACTCTCTCTGTCATGAGAAACATGTTAACACATAAAGCAAGATCTATACTAGGCCATATGTTTGCATATGTTTGACAAGGAAATATATCTAACTGCTATCGCTGCTTCTGTATCCTGCTTGCTCACAATACCCCTTGCTCAAAATACTATAAAAACCTTGTTCTCTGCACACTTGGTACTATGTACTTTGAGGAGGTATCCCCCATATAGTCATTGGTAATAAAATGTACTCCCCAAAATTCATAGCTTGGTTTCCATCTTGATTCTTTGGGTTCAGCACTCTACATACAAATTAAATACATATGGTGACAATATATATAGCTTTGTCATAAATATTACTCAGAAGACAAGTAATATGATCTGGTTATTTCCACCTGTTTAAAGATTTGCTCAATTTTGTTGTAATCCACAGTCAAAAGCTTTAATGTAGTCAATGAAGCAGAAATAGAAGATTTTTCTTGAACTCCCTAGCTTTCTCAATTGTTAAGCTAACTTTGACAGTTTGGCAATTTGAGAGCTCTTTGAAATGTAGCTGTATTTCTGGTAATTCTCAGTTCATCTATTACTGAAGTAGTCTAGCTTTAAGAATCTTAAACATAATTTCACTGGCACATGAAATGAGAGCAATTGTTTGGTAATCTGAACATTCTTTAGGATTGGGACATATACTGACCTTTTCCAATCCAATGATCACTGCTAAGTTTTTCAAATTTACTAGAATATTAAGTGTAGCTTTAACAGCATCACAGAATTTTGAATAGTTTAGCTAGAATTCCCCCACCTCCACTAGCCTTCTTGGCAGTAATTCTAAGGCCCACTTGACTTCATTCTCCAGGATGTATGCTCTAGGTCAGTAACCACACTTTTGTGATTATTGGTGCTGTAAAGATCTTTCTAGTATAGTTCTATATATTCTTACCACCTTTTTCTTAATTTCTCCAACTTCTAAGTTCTTTTTGTCATGTCTTTTTATTTTGCCCTATTTTTGCATGAAACATTTCTTTGATATCTCTAATTTCTTGAAGATCTCTTCTTTTTTTTCTGTTTCTTGCATCACTCATTTAAAAAAATCTTTTCTGTTGTTCTCTTACATTCTGCGTTCAGTTGGGTATATCTTTACCTTTCTCCTTTATTTTTGTTTTCTTTTTTTCCTCAGCCTTTTGTAAACTCATGAGAGGGGGTGGAGCCAGGATGGCAGGGTGAAGGTAGCATTCCCTGAGAACTCAGATCCCCCAACTCCCCCCCCCCCCGCAAAAAAAAAACCAAAGGATGGCTCTAGCCAAAATTTAGAGAGGCAGAACCCACAGAAAGACTGAATGATACATTTTCCCAGTAAAAGATAGCTTAGAAGTTCCGTCGGAAAGGTATGCTTCACCAGGACTGGGGGTTGGAAAAAAAGCCAGGGCACAGCCCAGTCCAGCGAAGCCCAGACCAGTGCAGCCCAGAGATCACCAGCAACAGCTTGAAGGGGCGGTGAGAGAACTTTGTTGCACCTGAGGGAGCATGGAGTGAGGAGCACCAGCCACAGAACCTGTAGGGAGAATTGGGAGAAAGCAGCCAGCACCCCCAGAAATGATAATGGAAGTCTACAGAGATTTCTCTGCTCTCCTTGGGGTAGTACTCTGCTATTTACCAACACTCAGACCTAGGTTGCAGTTTGGGCTTCCATACTAAGATAGCTGGATCCCGCCTTATAGCCCCAGGGCAGAGGGCAGTGCTGCAGTCATGTACATATCAAAGCACAGGGTAGAGAGCATAAGATCTTGGAGGAATAAAGGTCCCAGTGGGGTGTCCCCCCCCCAAAAAAAAGCCCCAAAGCCTTGGAAGTGCTGTAAATTAGCTTTGGGCTGAGGAAATGAGAAAACAACAGAAAAAGAAGAATTTGACCATAGAGAATTACTTTAGTCCCATGAAAGATCAAGACACATACTCAGATGATGACAAAATTGAAGCTTCCATATCCAAAACCTCCAAGAGAAATAGAAAATGGGCTTAGACTGGATGAGCACAAAAAAAAGACTTTGAAAAGCAATTAAGGGAGGTGGAGGAAAAATTTGGAGGAGAAATGAGAGCGATGCAGAAAAATCATGAAAACCAAATCAAAAGCTTGGTGAAAGATACAAAAAAATTACTGAAGAAAATAATATGTTAAAAACCAGTTTAGGCCTAATGGAAAAAAGCAAAACAAAAGGTAAATGAGGAGAAGAATGCCTTAAAAAGCAGAATTGGTCAGCTGGAAAAGAAGATTAAAAAAGCTCTCTGAAGAAAATAACTCCTTCAAATGCAAAATGGAACTAAAGGAAGCTGATGACTTTGCAAGAAATCAGGAAGAAATAAAACTTTTCCAAAAAAGACAAAAATTAGAAGAAAATGTGAAATATCTCATTGGAAAAACAACTGACCTTGAAAACAGATCCAGAAAAAATAATTTAAAAATTATTGGACTATCTGAAAGCCACGCCCAGGAGAAGAGCCTAGACTTCATTTTTGTAGAAATAATACAGCAAAATTGCCCTGAGATCCTAGAAGCTGAGGGTAAAATAGAAATCAAGAGAATTCACTGGTCACCCCCTGAAAGGGATTCTCAAAGAAAAACTTCCAGGAAAATTATAGCCAAATTCCAAAAGTCCCAAATCAAAGACACAATTCTAAAAGCTGCCAGGAAAAAAAGACAATTCAACTACAGAGGCTCCATAGTCAGGATTACACAGGATCTGTCAGCATCTACATTAAGGGCTTGTAGGGATTGGAATATAATATTCTGAAAGGCAAAAGATCTTGGTTTACAACTGAGAATCAATTACCTAGCAAAACTGAACATCCTCTTTCAGGGAAAAAGATAAATTTTCAATGAAACAGGGGACTTTCAAACTTTCCCAATGAGATGACCAGAGCTGAACAGAAAGTTTGATCTCCAAGTACAGGATTCTGGTGAACAATAGAGGGAGTGGAAGAGAGGAACTAAGTATGAGGAACTTGATGATGTTGAACTGTTTGTATTCCTGCACAGGAAGAAGATATTGATAACTCATATGAACTCTCTCATTTACAAGAGCTGTTAGAAGGACCATATAGGAGGATAGGACATAGGAAGGAGTGGAATATAATGGTATGATGTGGTAAAGGGATGTAGTCAATGGGCAATAGGGGAAAGTACTGGGAGGAAGGAAAAGGAAATGAAGAAGCTGAGAGATTTCACATAAGTGTCAAAAAAAGTTTTTTCAATGGACTGGAGGGTGGAAGGCAAGGGGGAATGAGTGAGCCTTCATTCTCATTGGAAATGGCTAAGAGAGGAAATGACATACATACTTAATAGGGTGAGGAAATCTGTTTTTCCCTGGAGGATGGGAGGACAGGGACAGGATGAGGGGGAATAGGGGGCGGGAAGGGGGGACTAGATGATAGAAGAGAGGAAAGATTGAGGGAGAGGGTACTCATATGCAACATACTTTTGGACAGGGCCAGGATGAAAGGAGAGAGAGAGAGAGAGAGAATAGAATAAATGGGAGTGGGGAGAAATAGAGTGGAGGTACAGCCAGTAATAGCAACTGTGGGAAAAATATTGAAGCAACTTCTCTGGTGGACTTATGATAGGGAAAGCAGCTCACCCTAGAGCCAGAGCCATTGAAATCAGAAAACAGACTAAAGTACATTTTTTTTCTCTCTATTCTTCAGGTTTCACCTCTTCGGGGGGGGGTGGGGTATGTTTACTCTTATAACATTCAATTTACATCAATGTATGGCATGGAAATAATGTAGAGACTGTCAGACAGCCTTCTGGTGGGGAGGGGGAAGGGAGGAGGGGGGAAAAATTGTAGAATTCACAGCCTTGCAAAAAATGATGGGTACATATTACTATTGTATATAATTGGAAAATAAATAAAATGTTAAACTCATCAGACAGTCATTTTGATTTTTTGCTCTTCTTTTTGTTTACAATGTTTTTTTTGTTGCTGCCTCCTATACAATATTGTGAACCTCTTTTGATAGTTCTTTAGGCGTTTTACCTATCAAATCTAGGCCCTTAAATTTATTTATCACCTCTACTTTATATTCATAAGGGATGTCATTTGGGTTCTACCTATACAGTCTGTTTTCCTTGAAATTTGTCTGAATTTTGCAATTAAGAAGCTCACGACCTGAGCCAGTCAACTCCAACCCAGTACCATTTGCCCTGCAACACCCCCCCCAGAAAATAATAATAATAAAAAATGTGCTTCAGTCTGTGTTCCAATACCACCAGCTCTGTCATGAGTCATATTCTTTAGTATAAGTCCATCACAAAAGTTACTTCCATATGTTTCTACCATTGCCATTGCTGATCACAACTCCCTCCATTCATACTTCTTCTCTACTACCATGAACTATACTCTCTCTCTCTCCTTTCACTGTCTCTGCTGCAGGGTAGCTGAGTGGCACAGCAGACAGATCCCTGACCCTGGGGCCAAGAGGCCCCGAGCCCACATACCACCCCTTAGGCCCAGCATCCACCCAGCCCTATGGTCCTGGACAGGCCATCCAATCCTAGTCCCTTGCAAGAAGTAAAAAAGAAATATGTAATATCTGACCACTCTCCCCCCATGGTCCATCCTCTCCTCCATCACTCACATCCCCCCCTTCCCCCTGTCCCCCTTCTCTCCTTCTTACTACAGATGTCTATACCCCATTGAGTATATATGCTGTTTCCTCTCCTAGCCACCTCTGACAAGAGCAAAGATTCCCTCATTCCCCCTCCCCTTCCCCCCTTCCATATCATTGCAATAGCTCATTGTAATACAGAAAAATCTTATTATATGAAATATCTTAGCCTATTCTTCCTCTCCTTTTTCTTTCTCCCATTACATTTCCCTTTTTTCTATTGACTCCATTTTTATACCACAATATATCTTCAAATTCAGTTTTCTCCTGAGCTTCATCTGTAAAAGGTCCTTCTACCTGCTCTATTAAATGAGAAGGTTCATATGAATATTATCAGTATCATTTTTTCTATGCAGGAATACATGTAGTTCATCATCATTAAGTCTCTCATATTTTCCCCTTCTCCTCCACTCTCTATGCTTCACCTGAGTCCTGTATTTGAAGATCAAACCTTCTGTTTAGCTCTGGCCATTCCAACAGGGAACATTTAAAATTCCCCTGGTTCATTGAAAGTCCATCTTTTTCCCTGGAAGAGGATCTTCAGTTTTTCTGGGTAGTTGACTCTTGGTTGCATTCTAAGCTCTTTTGCCTTCCAGAATATTATATTCCAAGCCCTATGAGCTTTTAATGTAGTTGCTGCTAAGTCCTGTGTAATCCTGACTGTAGCTCCACAATATTTGAATTGTGTCCTTCTGGCTGCTTGTAATATTTTCTCTTTGACTTGGGAGTTCTGGAACTTGGCTATAATATTCCTAGGGGTTGTTTTTTTTGGATCTCTTTCTGGGGGAGATTGGTGGATTCTCTCCATTTCTATTTTGCCCTCTGCTTCTAGGATAACAGGGCAATTTTCCTGTAGTAATTCTTTGAAAATGATGTCAAAGCTCTTTTCCTGGTCATGACTTTCAGGTATTCCAATAATTTTTAAATTATCTTTCCTAAATCTGTTTTCCATATCAGTTGTTTTTATAATGAGATGTTTCACATTAGGAGAAAATGTGTCATTCTTTTGGTTTTGAAGTATTGAGTCCTGATTTCTTGTAAAATCAGCAATTTCCATGAGTTCTATTCTTTGTCTGAAGGATTTGTTTTCCTCAGAGAGCTTTCTTATCTCCTTTACCATCTGGCCAATTCTGCTTTTTAAAGCATTCTTCTCCTCAATAACTTTTTGAACTGTTTTATCCATTTGACCTATGCTGGTTTTTAACATGTTATTTTCTTCAGCATTTTTTTTTTGGATCTCCTTGACTAAGCTGCTGACCCCATTTTCATGTTTTTCCTGCATCTCTCTCATTTCTTTTCCCAATTTTTCCTCTATCTCCCTCACTTGATTTTCAAAGTCTTTTTTGAGCTCTGTCATGGCCTGAAAGCAATTTCTGTTTTTCTTGGAGACTTTAGATGCAGGAGCTTGTACCTCCTCATCTTTAGATCGAGTGTTTTGATCCTTCTCAGGATAACAGGCAAAGTATTTCTCAATGGTGTTCCTCTTTTTTCTCTGCTTGCTCATTTTCCCAGCCTGTGCCTGGTTTTGGAGTGCTTTCTGAGCTTTTGGGACACCCCCACAAGGGTCTCGGTGTGAGGTTCTGTCCTCTCTACTGGTCTGTTAATGACCATAAGTGCCCCCCTCTGCCATGGGGCTGAGGTGGGGGGGCCCTGCTGTTCTATGGGGGGGCCTAGACTGCTATCAGGATCTGCATGTGGTCAGAGCCCCAGAGTCCTGTTCCAGGGACAGAAGACAGAGCTTGGCAGTCTCTCTTCACTCCCCTCCCTAGGCTCAGTGAGCTCATGCCCTGGGGGCTCCTGCTTACCAGTTCTTCCTGCTTCTGGGCTTCCCTGGCCATGCTGCTCACTGTGTGCCCTGAGGGCTTGGCTTCACATGCTCTCTCTGGCAGAGGTATCCCCCCCATTGTTCCCCCAAGTTGTGCCTGCTGCTCCCTGGGGTGTAAATCAGGAAACTGCCCTTGCTGCTGTGAGCCAGGGCAGCGGCATCCAGCACCCTGGGGCTGCCTCCAGGAGGCTCAAGTTACTTTGCTCTGGTGGGCCACCCCTCTGGTGAGCCACACTTCTGACCCATGGAGTAGAGCCTTTCCATTCTTTTCCAGGTTACCTTGGGCTGGAGAATTGCCCCACTGGATCCCTCTGTGGATTCTGTCTCTTGAAAATGTAGTTCAAGTCCTTAGTTTATGAGTTTTTCTCCAGAGCAACTGAAAGAAGGTCCTCTTCTGTTGCCATCTTGGCTCCACCCCCCCAATACTTATTTTCTAATAGAATCCATAACTAGTTTCACTTACGAATTCCAAGGGAAAGAGTGCTTGGTGACTCCCTAACTACTTAAAACCAGGACGACACAAACCCAGACACAAGCTTGAAGGACACACAAGAATTGAATTAATACCAAAAATAAAAATTTTAATTTAATTATCTCTTCTACTTTGAAATTTATCTAAGAGAGACTTGAATTGTGTCCTTTGTCTCACTGGCATTTCATTGGTTATTTTGCTTGTCAAGGGTAATTCAAGTCTCTTTTGGTTTGGACAGGAGTTTTCTTCCTTTGGCTGGTGACTTTTTGCAAATATGTAGTCCAGCCAGGTGAATTTTGAAGGTCCCAAGGGAATAGGGTCTGATTTAGGCCTGGATGGTAAGACTAGTGAATGGCTTGAGGGCATGACTTTAGCAGTAAAGGATTCTGTGACAGCAGAAATGGTATTTGGTTTTTGCTGGGGTAGTTTAAGGTAAAATCTCATATTCTTCTTCTCTGAATCAGGTAAAGGTGTTGGTATGGCCAGTAATTGTGCCAGAGAAGAACATTTCATTTCGTGAACATGGGGACAACCATATGGAACCCAAGAGGCACATATTAAACAGATTGTATAACTAGCATAAATATAATGTCCAGGACAATGAGTAGGTCTGGGACATCCCTTCCTCTGCCATAGGCAAACCTGATTATAGATATCTCTTTTAATTTTCTCCTCAGGTATGGAGCTGACGATTTTATCAACAATTTGAGTATTAAGAGTTATTGGCCCCTCAATGGTGTATGGCTTGGTGTCATTTAAACACCTGGGAGTATCTCTATTCTGCTCAGTCTGGGTCTGGTATTGATTCCCAAGTTGAGCCTCATCTGACTGGTCAGAGTCAGATGCATCTTCAGCCTGGTTGTAATCGCTTGTTGGAATCTCAGTAAATTGCATGGGGCTAGGATGATTCCTCTTTTGGTAGTACTGTTTAGTTGAATCTTTTGACTCCTCACCCAGAAATCTTGGTAGTATGCTGTATTCTTCCTTGTCCAGTGGCATTGGAGCTTGGTGGTAAATATTAGGGGGAAGAATGTCTTGCATATTACAAAAGGGTGGAACCTCTAAATACTGATTATATTTTACTATAATAGGTATAGCTTGACAATCTGGGCTTGGGTATATATTCATCAGTCTTGGTATAGTAGGCGTAGTTTGGAAATCTAGAGCAGGGTATACAGTCATCAGCTTTGGTGTAGTGGGTATAGTTTGACAGTCTGGGTCAGGGGAAGTATTCATCAGCTTTGGTGTAGTGGGTATAGTTTGACAATCTGGGTCAGGGGGAGTATTTATCAGCAAATTCTTAGTTGGGGATTGACAGTGTGATGGAATCCTGTCAGGTTGGTAAATGAAGGGAAGAGATGTAACTTGATTTTTAGGATGATGCTGGGGAGGAAGTTTGGATTTGGTCTGCTGCTTAGAACCCAATGTATATTTGGCCTTATGATGAGGACCATGTTTGACCTTGGCCTGACCTTTTGGCATAGCATCTAAGGAGAAATTTTGGTTGGGGCTCATTGATGCATCTCCACACTGGAATATGTCTATGGAATCTGTGGTCTTACATTTTAGGTCTGGTCTAATATAAACTCCATGGTGATCAGGGTATGGTGATGGCAGCTTACATTTGTCCTTGATCTTGTCATCATGGTTCTGTAGGGATTCAGTCTTATGGTAAACAGGAAAGGACTTGTTTGGAAAGGGTCGACGTCCAAGGCAGACCATCTTCTCAGTCTTGGACTGGTGGTCTTGTTTTGGTAACGCTGTGATTTGCTGTGGAGGGCATGATATTACCACTGATTGGGTCTTGCGAGGAAGGGCTTTTTGAGGGGTCTGGACCAAGAGTGAAGCTGAAGAGAAAATAGTGAGAGGGAATTCATTCATTATTATTATTATTATTATTATTATTATTATTATTATTCAGTCATGTCCTACCCTTTATGACCATTTGGTGTTTTCTTGGCAGAGATACTGGAGTGGTTTGCCATTTCCTTCTATAGTTCATCTTATACATGAAGAAAAGGCAAAAAGAATTAAGTAATTATCTAAATTCAGATTTGAATTCATTAAGTTGGCTCTTTCTGACTCCAGGCCCTGTGTTCTAACCACTATGTAACCTAACCAGTGGGAGGGAAAGGAGCTACTGTCCTACTGCTGAATAAGAATAACAATTGAGGAGAAGGAAGAATAGGACAGAGATCTAACAGTAGTGATATCAGCCTTACATTCCTATAAAAGCACTAATACTCTTTTTTTTAAACATCCACACAAGAACTCCTTAGCCCTCACAGAAGATCAATATTATTATCCTCATTTCAGTTAATAATCATTGGCACATATAAATAATAAAAGTTAATGATCATGTTATATTTTAAAGTTTGCAAAAGCACTTGACATACTCTCTCTCATTTGATCCTCACAACAATTCTAGGTGATAGGTGCCATTTTAATATCCATTTTACAGATGAGAAAACTGAGGCACATTGATGGAGCCACTTAATAACTTTTATACTTACAAAGACCTTTTCAGAAATAACCTGTGAGGTAGGTAGTGTATTAGATAGATTTTTTTTTTAAATGGCATAGGGAATGCAGCAGATATCACTGATATTTAGATGGAAGAGCCAAAATTCTACCACAGAAAACTAAAATGGAAATGATTAAGGGGTTTGCAAGGTTTGCTGGTTTCTTGACTCACATGTTCTTTCCATTGTTCTGCATTGGTCATGAGGAGCAGAGGGTTAGGTTCAGATGGATAAGCAACATATCACATAAACACATACACACACACACACACACACACACACACACACACCTGCTTACAAGGAGAGATGGGATGAAATCCCATTTGAAATGAGTAAAAAAAAAAAACCAAAGTTCTCACCTTTGGGATGTGTCTTGAGTTTTTTCTCCATTTGTCCACTGAAATATTTCCTTGAAAATATAATATATTAATAAAGTAGGCAAACAACTGATTCCAGTGACCCTTTAAACAGGCTACCAAAAAGCAACTCCTCACTTGACTACAGCCTTGGAATCCTTTTTTTCCCTTGCAAGGCAAGGGGGTTAAGTGACTTGCCCAAGGTCATACACTTGGTAATTATTAAGTGTCCAAGACCAGATTTGAACTCAGGTCCTCCTGATTCCAGGGCTGGTACTCTATCCACTGCGCCACTTAGCTACCTTGAATACTTTTTATCAATCAAGGATTCTTCAGATTTTTCTTTTGTATCACAGTTTCTTGGGCAAGCCTAAGGAACCCTTTTTAGAATGTGTAAATTTTTCTTTTTAGAAGATGCTAACTTTCTGAGTTTTGTGAAAAGGAAGAAAGAAAGGAAAACATCAGGGAGGTGATGCCATGACAAGCACATGAATTAGGATTTGAGTGAGGGGGTGCTATGCTAAGTCATCAGCCTCACTTTCTCTTCTGGAGTCATCTGGGTCCAGTGGCCAGATGTAAATCAGGACAACTGGAATTGGTCATGGATGTGAGGCAGAGTTAAGTGACTTGCCCTAGATCACACAGCTAATAAATGATGTGTCTGAAGCCAGATTCAAACTGTCTTCTAAGGTCAGTGCTCTATCCACTCTACCATCTAGCTAAATGGTGTCATGGATACAGCATTAGGCCTGGAGCCAAGAAGACCTGAGTTCCAACTCAATCTCAGACCTTCACTAGCTGTAGTTTCCTGGGGAACCTCACTTAATTTCTGCCTGCCTCAGGTTCCTTGTAAAATGGGGAAAATATCAGCACCTGCCTCCCAGGTTGTGAGTGCAAAGATGAATGCCTGGTACATTGTAGGTGCTACAAAAATATAGCCATCATCACCATCACCATCATCATCATCATCATCATTATTATTATCATTATTATTATCATTATTAGAGATATACTATACCTCAAATGCAATGGGTTGTATAGATGGAGTTAGTTGTTGCCTTCCAAATCCTTCACTTTTTCGTTTCTCCACCCTTCTTCATCCTGCTCATTCCCCAATGAGATTATTAAATGCTTATTTTGAAGGGACTCTTACATTATTTCTATGAAGAAAAAATTACACCTAGCTTTTCTGGGGCATTTAACCTTAAAAACAATGAAGTTCTCGTGGCTAGTTGGCGCAGTGAATAGAGCACTGGCCTTGGAGTCAGGAGTACCTGAGTTCAAATCCGGCCTCAGACAATAATTACCTAGCCATGTGGCCTTGGGAAAGCCACTTAACCCCACTGCCTTGTAAAAAAATACTAAAAGAAAATAATAATAATAATTCAAGAACTTTAGGTGCGGCTAAGTGGCACAGTAGATAAAGCACCGGCCCTGGAGTCAGGAGTACCTGGGCTCAAATCTGGTCTCAAACACTTAATAATTACCTAGCTGTGTGGCCTTGGGCAAGCCACTTAACCTCATTTGCCTTGCAAAAAACCTAAAAAGAAAATGAAGTTCTGAACCTAGAATTTTAAACAGTATTAAATGATTTCTGTGGCGCTTTTCCATAACTTGTTTCTAGATGAACAATGCAGCTCTATTACCTTTTATTTTTCCCTCTCCCACATTTTCTAGTGTAGACTCACTCTATCTATTTTTCCAGGAGGCATCCCTTTTAACAAAATATAGAATTAAACAGACTTCAAACTTGTTCGTTCTTCCCCATTAACTGCTTCTCCAAAAGGGCTGCCATGATAAACTGCATCTCCTACCTAGAGACCTTTGTTTGATAACTTATCTCTCTTCTTTGGGGCTGTGTTTCATCATTATATTTGACAGGGCTACTTTTTCCCTTAACTTCTACAACTAACTCTAAATCTAAAGTACTTTCTTTCACAAAAAGATTCTACAGGCATATAGGTTCAAATACCAGCAATGTTACCTTCAAACTAGTTGGCATCCATTTCATGCTTTTATATTCTCAAAGGACATTGAAATCAATTTTATTGTGAAATTGTGGAAAGTTTGAATAGTCAAATAGAGACCTTAACCTACCTCACCTGCAGTCTAGTTCATTTAGTCCTCAAAAGTGAGAAGTAGGAATCAGAGTTGGTCAAATGTCCCCATGTCAGAGGAGCCTGGATCAGTCAAATATCCAGTGGCCACTAGGGTTTCTCTTTAAGTGGAGACTAAATTAAATAGGAAAAAATAACAATAATTCAATCTCTTCTGTAAAACAGTTTCTATTAAGAGAAACTTGTATAAAAGGATGCATTTAAAATCAACCAAATTTTAAAAATACACAGTAGGACTAAATCCTCTAAACCCACTGATAAGGTAATCTGATCTCACACTGACATCACAAAGCATCACCTGTTCATTATTGCTTGTCATTAAATGATGACTTAAGAGGTAACACTTGCCTTATGATAGGTATTCATAGTAATCAGGTCTAATTTGAACATTTAACTATATTTAAAATGAAACTTTCTGTTCATTCTTAATTCCTCTTAATTTATTTGATGGCTTCTTCAGGTCTTTTCAACATAAGATTCAATATTTCAAGAAGCAGAGAGTTTTAATTCTTGTCCCACCTGTAGTCTCATTTACAAAACATGTAACCTTTGTAAGAACTGGCAATATCTGTTTTCATGATTTGACATGCCTATCCTCTCTCCACTTCAGCCACCACATCAGTCCAGTGCTCTGGAGAGCTTACTGAGAACTAACTGTGCCTGAGAATACAATTGATAAAAACATTTTAATGTTAGATAACCTCAATATTTGGGGTAATCTATTTGCCCAGCATGCCAGCCTTTCAGGTACATGAAAGTATTATTCTCATTTAAAGATGATTTTTAAAATTCATTTTAATAATTTCATAGATATCCCTAACCCTGAAAAGTCATTTGAGAATATCACACATTGACTTGAGAATATTAGTTTATATTAGATAGTGAATAAGAAAATGAAGTTTTCTTATAAGTAAGTTCTCTCGAGCCTGTATGAGGATGTGCCTTCCTCACAAATTTACCTCCCCCCCCCCCACATTCCATAGGTGATTTGGCAGCATTCCAAAGACTCCAGGGGCCAGCCACTCCTTGGAATACACAGGTAGTACTGGGGAGAACTGGCTATTCTCACAGTATTGACCTTATTCAATATGCCCCTTATGGCATTTCCTTGAAGTTTTCAAACTGCTCCCATATTACTGTTAAAGGAACTCCCTCCCAACTAAATCAGCATCTAGCCTTCTCTGTTCTCCACTGATAAATACTCTGAGGCTCCAAGCATTGGTGGGAATCTCACCCATGGAGAGTTGATTCTGCCTGGGACTTTTCTTTCTCTCTCTCTCTCTCTCTCTCTCTCTCTCTCTCTCTCTCTCTCTCTCTCTCTCTCTCTCTCTCTCTTTCTTTCCTTCTTTCTTCCTTTCTTTCCCAAACCGGGACTTAACAGAAAGGCTGGACAAGAACTTGGGATCCCCCCAGCCACGGACTGTTCAGAGTTGGTGCTCCCTCGAATTGGTGATGTTATCTTTATCTTTTTCTTCTACTTTGATTATAGTATTACTAACCCATTGTCTTTAATGTATTAGTTGCTGTATTGGATGTTATTGTAATCAATCTACTCCTTGTGTTGTGTAATTAAAATACTTTCATTTTTTACAAGTGTCAGTGAGAGTGTCATTTGCAGGAATGAATCCGAACCTCATTTAAAATCACAATACATAAATTGTATTAGCTGGCAGGATTCGTTGTGCAAATGTTATTTAAGAAAAGTATAGAGACCCCCATCCCTGTCGAAGTACCGGGATGGGAGAAACCCACCTTTTCTTCTTTAGCAAAGGTTTGGGCTCAAAACACAGGCTCCTGTGAAAATTGGGAAAGCTGCTTTAGGGATGGAAAGCCTGGCCAACTTACTAAGCGCTTAAGTAAAATTACCATAGAAAAGGGAAAGGAGATGAATGGCATTTGTAGGTATGTCAGGCTTTGGACAAGAAGGAGGAAGAGAAAGTTCAAATGGAGAAAGAATTGATTGATTTACAGGGGTAAATGTATATAAAAAAAGAAAAAAGAAGAAAAGAGGGAGATTGATAAAAAGAAAGTTCATAATATGGTGGGGGATGCAGATACATATGATTTGGTTTTAGTTGGAGCAGCCCGCTTATAATACCTTAATCCAGAGGGTGCCCCCCTTGGAATGATATTGCTTCTTAGTGAAACAGGCAAGCCTCTGGCAGAAGTTTTGGACAAAATCTCCCAACTGAAGAACTTAGGCAACTACACATATACTGATGGCAATAAATCTCAATATAGGAGTGATGAACATGCTGCTGGTCAGTCTGATTCTCAGTCTCTCATAAGGTTAATTAATTACTAAAGTTTAGTTCTTTGTTCTGTTTTGTTTTGAAACTGGGGTGAGACCTCTTTGATGGATGACAATCCTAGTATATTTAAAAAAAAAGAAATTTAGGTAAAACAAGTTAAAATAATGATGAAGGTAGGCCAATTACCCAAATAAGGAGTACTCAGTGATGACTGTTCTTTTTCTCCCAAAGTACATATTAGTACATTTTAAGGGGGATAACTCTCAATTTACCTGATGAAAAATTATTCTTGCAAAAGTACAAGGACCATCACAATCTGTAAAATTTTAAGTATACAAGGGAATTAGGGACATTGAAAAAATCTTGCCCAAGAATTTGTAAATAGAACTATGCCTATTTAGATGCAAAAGTAAGGTTCTAAATAAATCATTGGATCTGGTCGTGAACAGTATGTGTTAAAATAAAAGAAGAAGAGGAAGGGGTGAATGAAGTCTGAAATATGCTTAGATAGTATGTTGAGAGAAAATGCAAGTTGTATAGTCTGAATACTGGATTTAAGGACCTGTGAAGAGAATAATGAAAAGGGTGCAAAGAAAAATGAGGAGGCACAGAGAAGGTTGAGTTCTTTTTAATTTATGAAAGTTAAAGCATGTAGAATGAAGGTATGAGTAAGTTTGACTTTATGAATAAGATGTTGGTTTTGGAAGTTTTGAAAATTGATTTAAAATCGATGTAAAGTAGGAAAGAACATAGAGAGCTATGAATCAACTAATAAGTTATGGAATTTCTTCTGGGATTGGGCAACCCAGATTTGTACTAAATTGAGATGTGTTCTTAAGGATGATTGGAGCAATTAAAATTTTTTTTTTAATATATTAGACTGCTACCTGTGGGAGAGAACTATACTCCTTTTGAATGATTGCTAGCTGCATATTGGGCATTAGTAGAAACGGAACAGTTCCCTTTAAATCATGAAGTTTTGTTAAGGCCCCAAATAACTATTATGAGCTGGATAAATGGAGATTCTGATCTCTCATATGATAGGACATGCACAGAAGTCCAGTATAATTAAATGGAAATGGTACATACAGAACAGAACTAAACCATGAGAATCTGGTGTCTTTCCCCGGCCTGAGAAAGTATCAGAATTAACCTCAGTGCAGTCTCCACTGACCACTCCCCCTTAAGGCAGTTTCACCAGTCAAATGGAATCAAGGATTTAATACCTTGAGTACTGAACAAAAGAAACACACTTGGTGAACTGATAGCTCTGCTAAATATTTAGGACAAATTAGGCATTGGAAGGCTGTAACAAATAATATTTTAGAAAGAACAGGAAAGCAGTCAGTGGGCAAAACTGATGGCTGTATGTCAAGTATTGAAACAGGAGAAGGGGAAGCAATGTCATATTTTCTTTTTCCTGGGTAGTGGCAAATGGCCTGACCACTTAGATGACCATGTGACATGCAAAAAAAAATTGGAATTTTTATGGGAAACAACTTTGGGCTTATGAAATGTGGAAAGATAAATGTATTTAGGTCCAGTATACTAATGTCTCAGTCTTTCATATAGATACCCATGCCAGTGTGTGGACACTCTGGAACATGAGTATAATGCCCAAGCTGATGAACTCTTAAAAGCAGAAGAAAAATCCCTGTAAATGATGCCCCTGGAGAATAGGGACGACTTGACGCTGGGAAAATGGATTCACATTACTGCAGGTCATCTTGGCACTCTTGAATCTTATGGGTGGGCATTGGCTAGAGGAATTAATATTCCCTTAGATATTTTTAAACAGATAACTCCGGAGTGCCCCCAATGCCAGCTCTTCAGTCAGTGCTCTGTACCTCGGACTGTAACTGGAGAATTGGCTGGAAGCACTTTGCCTGCCCAAATTTGGCAGATAGATTATATAGGCCCATTGCCTCTAAATCAAGGGTGCCAACATGCCTGTATTTGTGTAGACACCTATTCAGGAATATTAATTGCTTGCCCATATAGACGAGCAACTCAAAAGAATACTTGTAAGACTATTGATATTATTTCCTTATATTATGGCACCCCCATGCAAATCCAAAGTGATAATGGAATTCATTTTAAAGGAAAAGAAATTGATATTTACTGTGGGTATAATAATATCAAATGGATATATCACATTCCTTATTATCCACAGGCAGCTGGACCTATTGAAAGAATGAATGGCTTATTGAAAGAAAAGTTGAGGAAAAAATTAGGAGGCAATAATTTGAATAAATGGAAGGAAAATCTATTTGAAGCTTTGAAGCAATTGAATAGTAGACCATTGGCTGATGGAGAAGGTACTCCATTGTCCAGAATGATGACTCCTAACTTACAAATAAGGAAAGCATCTAACATTCTTACCATACAATGGTGGAAATTTCATAACAATGCTAGGGAACCTTGGAGGGCCTCACTTGGGTTCGCAGGTTATGATTTATATGTAGTGTATGATGTGGAAACAAAACCTCAAGGCCAATTATTATGTAATACCGGTATTGGGGTCAAACTACCTACTGGATATTATGGTCAGCTATTCTCTAGATCCAGCTTGGCCAATAAGGCACAAGTGCGTGTACTAGGAGGAGTGATAGATAATGATTATAGAGGAGAAATTACAGTTTGTTTACATAATCCCTATGTGTCTGAAACCTACTTCTGTAAGACCAGGGAGAAGATATGTCAGATGGTTGTATTACCATACCTCATTGGACACTGGATAAAAAGAAATCAATCCCCTGATAAAATTACCAGAGGGGATCAAGGATATGGTAGCTAAAATGAAATACACTGGGTACCTGAGAAGATAATCCCAGGAACTAAAGTATGGATAAAAAGGCATCCTACAGAAGCTCCTAGGACAGCTGAGTTAATAGCTCAAGGGAATAACAACACAGCTATTGTTTGTTATTCAGGAGGTAACTCTTGGTACTACATTCCATTAACCCGGATGTTTATTCACAATTAAGTGTCTCATAGGCTTCTGGCTTTATACTGAAGCACAGACTTGGACTCCGGGAGCTCAACTAGCAAATTCAGGAATCCAGATCCGGTTGACATGGAAATATGCCACTAAATCTAGACAACAAGGAGATTTCATCTGTCCTGCATATAGCAAATGTAATATTGCTAATTGGACTATTGCTAATTGGTCTACTACTGATGCTAAATTTTATAGAGCCCCATTACCTATGTCTGCCCTCCTAACAGGACCTTCTGCTATAACTATTCTTATCTCTTCATTGGTTAATATCTCATGTTGTATTACTCCTCTCCACTTTATGCTCCCAACATTACGGGATAAAGTAATAAGACAAAGATTAACTGAAAATTGTACTACATGGAATATAAATAACTCCACCCTTAGTATAACTATTCCCCTTAATAATCAATATTTGTTTTTTGTCAGTGCTTCTGTAATAACCAATTGCGATACTTTAGTACATTATTCATTATTATTGCCCAAAACACCACCCACCGATCATCCTCTATCTGTTGTTCATGTCCCAAAATCATGTATTAATGCCTCTATTGCTCAGCACAGAATTGTACTTCATTATAATGTGTCCTTTCCACCTTTATTGCCTTGTACTAGATTTAAAAGAGCCTGGTATGACACCCTACTTGGCGGGGCAGGAACAGGTTTGGGTATAGTAAATTCTATACATCTTAAGACCCTGGCCAGCAGACTGCACAGTGCTGGATGGGATGTAGCTCAAGCTTTGACAATTAATGCTAATTGGTTGCCCACGAGGATCCTGCCACACCAAAATATTTTAAAATACCAAGGCCAATTCTAACAAGTTTTTAATGATAGCATTCTAGCTAATATACGGATTGATGCTAATATAAGTGCCCTGTTTAATTGGACCAAATGTTCTTTGCAGAACATGTACACTTTAATACAAAAAGAGAATGCTCAAAGGTTATTACAAGGAGATACCAACATTTGGGATGTAGCATTACCCTATATGGCAAATTATTGGAAACAGATCAAGCCTGAACGAGCTCAGTGTACCTCCCTTTGGTGTAGTGGAACTGTAGTATATTATCAAGTTCATATATGGAAAATGATGTGTCAATTCCATGTGATTCCTTTTGTGTTACATGATTATTTTGCTTTACCATGTATAAATAGTAACTATATAGATCAAGACAATATAACTTATACTTTACAGGACTGTACTTTCACTAACAAAGGCATCCTGTGTGAGATGATGAATAGGTGGTTGGAGCCCTGCCTTCTCTCACACTCCTCTAACCTTTGTGACTTAACTGTCTATCCTCTTTCTAACTTTTCAATGTTATATGAAGTATCTTCTCAACACATTTGTTTAACCTCTAATAATAGTACTGATTTAGCTTCTATCTCTCAGAAACCTCCCTTTTCTGGATGTTTTACTAACTTCTCTTTTACACTGGCAGGGTGATGATTTTTACTTTTCCCCTGATACAGATGTTGTTGTTAAGAATTTGACTTGGGTACCCAAATTGTTATCTCTTCCCCATACTTCTTTATCTTTACAACCTTTAATTGCTATTCGAGTCTGATCAGCGCGCTTTGAATGAACATCCAATACAGACTCACACAGTTGCAGGACATTTAGTCGAGGCCTCTCATTTAGTAACTTCTGATACTAATCACCATTGGTATGATTTCCTGTTTAAATCAGCAATTACTACTAGATATTTTAACAGTTTAGCTATTCCTATATTGTTAATGATTGTATTGTTATTATTATGTATTTGTACTTTTTATAAACAAATTTGTAATAAGTTTACTCCTATAGTCCCATCCTCATTCATTTCTCGTGACCTTAAGTTCTCTGGAGCCTGTATGAGGATGTGCCTTCCTCACAAATTTACCCCCCCACACATTCCATAGGTGATTTGGCAGCATTCCAAAGACTCCAGGGGCCAGCCACTCCTTGGAATACACAGGTAGTACTGGGGAGAACTGGCTATTCTCACAGTATTGACCTTATTCAAAGTAAAATCTTCCGGGCCCCCTATGGCATTTCCTTGAAGTTTTCAAACTGCTCCCATATTATTGTTAAAGGAACTCCCTCCCAACTAAATTAGCATCTAGCCTTCTCTGTTCTCCACTGATAAATACTCTGAGGCTCCAAGCATTGGCGGGAATCTCACCCATGGAGAGTTGATTCTGCCTGGGACTTTTCTTTCTCTCTCTCTCTCTCTCTTTCTTTCTCTCTTTCCTTCTTTCTTCCTTTCTTTCCCAAACCGGGACTTAACAGAAAGGCTGGACAAGAACTTGGGATCCCCCCAGCCACGGATTGTTCAGAGTTGGTGCTCCCCCGAATTGATGATGTTATCTTTATCTTTTTCTTCTACTTTGATTATAGTATTACTAACCCATTGTCTTTAATGTATTAGTTGCTGTATTGGATGTTATTGTAATCAATCTACTCCTTGTGTTGTGTAATTAAAATACTTTCATTTTTTACGAGTGTCAGTGAGAGTGTCATTTGCAGGAATGAATCCGAACCTCATTTAAAATCACAATACAGATAGTTATCAATAAATCAATTAAGCATTTATAAAGTATCTCTTGTCTGCCTTGTACTGTTTGGGCAATGGGGCCACAAAGAAAAGTAAAATTATGATCTAACTGAAGAAGACAGTGTAAAAATAAAAATATAAAGTAGATAAAAGATAATTTGGGAAGAGTGGAAAAAGGGGAGATACTAAGAACAAGGAAGATGGGGTGTTCATGTTTGAAGGTAGATTTAGTGTTTGAATAGTTACAGATTTAGAGTTAGAATGACATAGACCAGGGGTGTGGAACGTCTTGCTGGCAGGCCATTTTAGTCTGTTATTGTCAAGGGGTTTGAAATTCAATAAAACTAGTAGCCTTTTAGGGGGAGAATTAAATGTTGCACCAAATATAGCCAGTGAATGATGTTATAAATATACAAGTGGCCCTTGACAAAAAAAAAAAAGGTTCCCTACCCCTGACATAGACCATCAAAGTCCTTCTTTCTCCTTGAACAGTACCTGAGGGCTGCTTACCTGTTAAGAATTTCAAGAAGATGAATAATAGGGTATTTAAATACTCCTAATAGGATCAGGAACCATGAATCAATTAAATTACAGCTTGTGATCTCACTACCTGCAAACTTCTCCAGAAGGGGACTAAATATCCCTTAAAATAAAGAAGCTATTATTTTAAAACAAGTGGACTGAGAAAAACAGCACTTTCCTCTCCTCAGAGAACTGTGTTCTGGAAAAAACAGATATACTTTCCTTTTACCCCTGTAGCAGGACTGGAGTCTTTGATTATTCATTCAAGACAAGAGACCTGAAATTTCCCTGACATCACAAAGCAGTAGTTGTTCTATGTCAACCTGCAGTTGAAGTTTACCTCACCTATTAGCTTTATAAGTTGAACTGTGGGAGAACTAGAAGATGGGATCTTAAATGCTGTATTGCTAATAAAAAATATGAGCAGTCCTGACTTGAAATCTTTAACAAATGCTTGGTCTCCTATTGGTTCTCAACCACAAATTTCCCACAACTATCGCCACTTTCAATGCAATTCCACCTCATCACTATCAACCATTTAATTTAAAAAATACAACAGATTTAGAAAGTACAAAGCTACTGACTTTTATCTGACTGAGGACAACATTTATTCCTGGGTCTTGGGTACAAATAAAAGGAATTTTATAGTCTTGTCCCTAGGGGACTTGGAATCTCAGTTAAAAAGTAGAACCTAATAAGTTCCAAATAGGTATGGATCCATGAAAAGGTCAAATCACAAATCACAAATAGAGAAACTTGGAGCAGATTACCAAATAGGAGAAAAATGCATGCCAAACAATGAACAGAGAATCACAAAAGAAGAAATGGAGAATTTTGATAGTATGAAATTTATTTAAAAGATTCCCTCTGCACCCCCCCCCCAACTATTTTGGTGATAAAGAAAATAACAAACTTTATTTTTTTTATTCTCATTTTGTACAAATTTTTTTTACATTAATAAAATATTCTTGTTTAAGAGTAAACAAAATACCCCTCCCCCCATGAATATAGACTTGCTTGGGCGATAAAGTGAAGGGGAAAGAAAAAAAATTAAAATAAAAAAAATAGTAATAATTGTAGGTATGGCCAGGTGGCACAATGGATAAAGCACCAGCCCTGGAGCCACGAGCACCCGAGCCCACATCCAGCTCCGTAGACCCAACAATCACCCAGCCGTGTGACATGCAAGCCACCCAATCCCCACTGCCCTGCAAAAACCAAAAAGAAAAAAAAAAGACCCAAAATAAAATAAAATAGTAATAATAGTAGGGGTGGCTAGGTGGCAGACAGAGCATTGGCCCTTGAGCCAGGAGCACCCGGGTCCAAAACTGGCCTCAGACAACCAAAGATCACCCTGCTATGTGGCCCCCAGCAGGCCACCCAGCCCCATTTGCCCTGCACCCTCCCCCAAATAATAATAATAAAAAATGTGCTTCAGTCTTTTTACCAATACCATCAACTCTGTCATGGGTGGATCACATTCTTTATGGTAAGTCCATCGCAAAAGTTACTTCCATATTTTTCCACCATTGCCATTGCTGATCGCAACTCCCTCCTTTCTTATTTCTCCACTACCATGTACTGTATTTTCTCTCTCCTTTCACTCTGACTCTGCTATAGGGTCGCTGAGTGGTGCAGCAGACAGATCCCTGGTCCTGGGGCCAAGAAGCCCTGAGCCCCCATACCATCCCTTAGGCCCAGAATCTACCTGGCCCCATGGTCCTGGACAGGCCTTCCAATCCCAGCCCCTTGCAAGAAGTAAAAAAGAAAATGCGTTATATCTGACCACTCTCCCACCATGGTCCATCCTCTCCTCCTTTATTCACATCCCCACCCCTTCCCCCTGCTCCCCCCTCCTTCTTACTCCAGATGCCTATACCCCATTGAGTATATATGCTGTTTCCTCTCCTAGCCATCTCTGATGAGAGCAAAGGTTCCCTCATTCCCCCTTGCCTCCCCCTTCCATATCATTGCAATAGCTCATTGTAATAAAAAAAATCTTATTATATGAAATATCTTGGCCTATTCCCCCTCTCCTTTTTCTTTCTCCCATTACATTTCCCTTTTTTTTCTATTGACTCCATTTTTACACCATATTTTATCTTCGAATTCAGCTTTCTCCTATGCTTCAACTATAAACACTCCCTCTACCTGCTCTACTGAGAAGGTTCATATGAGTATTACCAGTGTCATTTTTCTATGCAGGAATACATGCAGTTCATCATCATTAAGTCCCTCATATTTCCCCCCTCTCCTCCAATCTCCATGCTTCACCTGAGTCCTGTATCTGAAGATCAAACCTTCTGTTCAGCTTTGGCCATTCCAAAAGCAACATTTGAAATTCCCCTGGTTCATTGAAAGTCCATCTTTTTTCCCTGGAAGAGGACATTCAGCCTTGCTGGGTAGTTCATTCTTGGCTGCATTCTAAGCTCTTTTGCCTTCCAGTATATTGTATTCCAAGCCCTACGAGCTTCCAATGTAGCTGCTGCTAAGTCCTGTGTGATCCTGACTGCAGCTCCACGATATTTGAACTGTGTCCTTCTGGCTGCTTGTACTATTTTCTCTTTGACTTGGGAGTTCTGGAATTTGGCTATAATATTCCTAGGGGTTGGTTTTTTGGGATCTCTTTCTTGGGGGGATCGGTGGATTCTCTCCATTTCTATTTTGGCCTCTGCTTCTAGAATATCAGGGTAATTTTCCTGTAGTAATTCTTTGAAAATGATGTCAAGTCTCTTTTCCTGATCATGACTTTCAGGTATTCCAATAGTTTTTAAATTATCTTTCCTAAGTCTGTTTTCCATATCAGTTGTTTTTTCAATGAGATATTTCACATTTTTCTTCTAATTTTTCATTTTTTTTGGTTTTGAAGTATTGATTCCTGATTTCTGGTAAATTCATCCATCTCCCTGAATTCTATTCTTTGTCTGAAGGATTTGTTCTCCTCAAGAGAGTTTTCTTATCTCTTTTTCCATCTGGCCAATCTTGCTTTTTAAGGCATACTTCTCCTCAATAACTTTTTGAACTGTTTTATCCATTTGACCTAAGCTGGTTTTTAGCATGCTATTTTCTTCAGCATTTTTTTGGATTTCCTTGACTAAGCTGCTGACTTCATTTTCATGTTTTTCTTGCATCTCTCTCCTTTCTTTTCCCAGTTTTTCTTCCAACTCCCTCATTTGATTTTCAAAGTCTTTTTTGAGCTCTGTCATAGCCTGAGCCCAATTTCTGTTTTTCTTGGAGTCTTTAGATGCAGGAGCTTGTGCTTCCTCATCTTCAGACTGAGTATTTTGGTCCTTCTTGGGCTCATATGCAAAGTATTTCTCAATGGTGTTCCTCTTTTTTCTCTGCTTGCTCATTTTCCCAGCCTGTGCCTGGTTTTGGGGTGCTTCCTGAGCTTTTGGGATACTCCCACAAGGGTCTCAGTGTGTGAGGCTCTGTCCTCCCTCCTGGTCTGTGAATGACCATAAGCGCCCCCCTCTGCCACAGGGCTGAGGTGGGGGGACCCTGCTGTTCTATGGGGGGCCTAGATTGCTATCAGCATCTGAATGTGGTCAGAGCCCCAGAGTCCTGTTCCAGAGGCAGAAGACAGAGCTCTGCAGTTTCTCTTCACTACCTTCCCTCAGCTCAATGGGCTCATGCCCTGGGGGCTCCTGCTTACCCGCTCGCCTGCTTCTGTTTCTGGATCTGGCCTGCCAAAAAGACCAAGCTGCTGGCTGTGTGCCCTGAGGGCTGGGCTCCACATACTCGCTCTGGCAGAGGCCCCCCCACTGTTCCCCCACTTTGCCCAGTGCTCCCCGGGGTGCAGCTCAGGAGACTCCCCCACTGCTGTGAGCTGCAGCTCCCAGTGCCCTGGGGCTGCCTCCAGGAGGCTGAAGTTCTTTCGCTCTGGTGGGCCACCCCTCCAGCGGGCCGCCTCTCCAACCCCGGGGAGCAGAGCCTTTCTGCTCTTTTCCAGGTTACCTTGAGTAGGAGAACTGCCTCACTGGGTCCCTTTGTGGGTTCTGTCTCTCAAAAGTTTAGTTAGAGTCCTTAGTTTCAAGTTTTATCAGAGAGTGCCTAAGACTTCCCTTCTTGTCGCCATCTTGGCTCTGTCCCCCAACAACAAACTTTAAACCTAATGAGTTGCCCCCAAGTTGAGGGATGGCTAAATAAGTTGTTGTGTATTTATATATCAGAGTATCATAATATCATAAGAAATGAGGAAACAGAGGCAGATCAAGATGGCTAAGGCAGGAGGTTGCCTGAACTGTCCCCAATACAATTGTCTCAAATTAAATTCTGAAGCAACAGAACTCAAAAAAGGTGAAACAGTTTTCAAATCCAATGTAATTTAGAAGGACTATGGGAAAGGATTGTCTGACTTGGGTCAAAGGGGAATGCAGCCTGTACAGGGGGCATTCAGGCAAGCGAGCAAGCAGGTGACTCAGGACTCCAGCCCAGAGCAGTGGCCAAGGTCTCTGAGGTCTTGGCTCAACAGACCAGCAGGCCAGAGGGCCAGCCAAGAGGCCTTCAGTCCCAGGGTGGCTGACAGGCAGCCAGGTCCAGACCCCCAGGGCAAGCCCCCAAGCTGACCAGGCTGGCCCAGGCAACCCCACTGCAGCGGGCCACGGTTAGCTCCTGATCTCCCAGTGTAATGGAGTGAACTGCCAGTCCTTAGAAGCCCCAGTCAAGAATCCCAGTGACTTATCTCCTAGTCCCTGGGACAAGAAACTTGGGATGTTGATGTTTTAGCACAGGAGCAGAACTCAGCTTTAAAAGTCGAAATATACTGGAAAATGAGCAAAAAAAAAACCCCCAATCAAACAAGCAAACAAAAATGCACATAGAAAGCTACAGGAAGATCAAAATAAATTCAGAAGAAAGTGGAATTGGTCAAATGGAAAAAAAAATATAAATCTAACTGAAGAAAATAAGTCCTTACACCTAAAGGGCAATAAAAATGTGCATACCCTTTGATTCAGCAATACCACTACCAGTTCTATACCCTGAAGAGATCATGAATAAGGTTAGCAGCCCTGTTTGTGGTGGCAAAGAATTGGAAATTGAGTGAATGTCCATTAACTGGGGAATGGCTGAACAAATTATGGTTTATGTGTGTTATGGAACACTATTGTTCTATTAGAAACAGGAGGGATGGGAATTCAGAGAAGCCTGGAAAGGCTTGTATGAACTGATACTGAGCGAGATGAGAAGAACCAGAAGAATACTGTATACCCTAACAACAACATGGGGGTAATGATCCACCTTAATGGACTTGCTCATTTCATCAGTGCAGTAATCAAGGACAATTTTAGGGTATCTGTGATGGAGAATACCATCCATATCCAAAGAAAGAATTGTGGAGTTTAAACAAAGACCAAAAACAGTACCTTTAATTTTTTTATAAAAGGTGTCTTATTATGTAATTTTGCTATCTCTTATAGTTAATTTTTTCCTTAAGGATATGAATTCTCTCTCAACACATTCAATTTTGATCATTGTATAGTATGGAAACAACATAAAGACTATCAGACTGCCTTCCGTGGGGGGTGGGGAGAGAGAAGTGAGATTGGGAGAAAATTGCAAAATTCAAAAAACAATTAAAAAAATTCCTGATATACATTCTAAAGCAACAGAACCCACCAAAAAATAAAAAAAAAAAACCCAACCAACCACTGAAACAACTTTTCATAGAGATATCTTGGAGGAACTTCAGGCAAAGATCTACTGCATGAGTAAGAGATTGGTATAGCCCAGTGGGGGTGGGAGAACTGGGAAGCCCAGTGAGAGGCTTTTAGCCACAGCACAGTTAGGGTCTTGGTGCAGCTCTGTCAGCAAAGAGGATCCTAGCCCCAGCTCAGAGAGCTAGGTTTCAAGCCCTGGGAAGCTGTTGTGGTGTTGGGTTGCCTTAGTACAGGGAGCAAACCAGGAACACTGGAAACATCTGCAAAGAAAGCCAGGGACCAGAATCTTGGCCCCCAGCAAAACAAATTTGGGACTATACACCCTATACCACTCTATACAGATCTCAACTGGCAAAAAAACCCTAAAAACACATAAAAAAAGCACTAACCATTGAGTTACTCTTATGATGAAGGGTGATAAAAACACTATCTCAAGAGAGAAGAATGATAAAATGCCTACATGTGAAACCTCTTTGGGTTTTAAAAACCAAAGAACAGAGGAAGAAGAAAAACGGAGGGAAAAAAGAGAATCATGCAAAAAAATTAATTGAAGAAAGCAATGATTTTTTTTAGGTTTTTGCAAGGCAAATGGGGTTAAGTGGCTTGCTCAAGGCCACACAGCTAGGTAATTATTAAGTGTCAGACCTGATTTGAACCCAGATACTCCTGACTCCAGGGCCAGTGCCTTATTCACTACTCCACCTAGCTGCCCCAACAATGATTTTTTTAAAAGTAAAATTGTCCAGCTGAAAAATAAAACTAACCAACTAGAAAAAGAAACAAAATCACTAATTGAACTAAATAAAATTCTAAAAATTAGAATTGGACAAAAAGAAACAAATGACTTTGTGAGATACCAAGATTCCATCAAACAAAATCAAAAGTCTGAAAAAAAAGAAAATGTAAAGTACTGGTTAAGAAAAATGACTGACCTAGAAAATAGTTCCAGGAGGATAATTTACAAATTTCAGGTCTACCTGAGAGCCATGATCAGGAAAAAGAGCCTGGACAATTTTATACATGGTATCATGGAAAATTGCCCAAATATTCTAGAATAAGAAGATAAAATAGACCTTGAAAGAATCCATTAATTACACCCCCAGAAAAGATACCAAAATAAAAACTCCAAGGAATATTGTAGCTAAATTTCAGAATTTTTCAGCTAAAGTAGAAAATACTGCAAGCAGAAAAAAAGAAGCAATTTAAATCCAGGGAGCCACAGTCAGGATTATTCAGGATTTATCACCTTCAACATTAAAGGATTAAAGGGCCTGGAATATGATATTCTGGAAGGCAAAGAAGCTTGGATTACAACCAAGAATCAACTACCCTGAAAAATTCAGCATGTTCTTTCAGGTGGAAAAGGAGATTTTTAATGAAAGAGGACTTTCAAATAAACATAAAAAGACCAGAACTGACAGAAAATTTGATCTTCAAATACAAATCTCAAGAGATGCATAAAAAGGTAAATGAAAGTGGGGAAAAATATTAGTTAATAAAACTAAACTGTCTACACCCTTTCATAGGAAGATAATACTTGTAACTCTTGAGTACTGTATTTCTCTTAGGACAGCTGAAAGAATATTTAAACAGAGGGTGTGGGTATAAACTGACTGTGATTTGATCAAATTCTTAGTTCTTGGGAGTTGTACTTATATTGAGACTCTGATGTGATGAATCTTATCAATCAGACAATCAATCAATTAACCCTTGAGAATTGTACTTCTATCAAGACAGTTAAAAGAAGTATATTTTCAAAGAGGGTGTGGGTAGAACACAGGTATAAAACAATTATGACAAGAAAAAGAGGAGTATATCAGTAGAAGGCATTAGAGGATAACACCACACAGAGAAGCACAAAGGACCCATTATAAAGGAGGGTATAAGGACCAAATAAATTCTATTCTCAACAGATTTGGCTCAGAGGGAATAACATACATTCCCAAATGAGTTTAGAAATTTATTCTACCCTATAGGGAAGTAGGGGGAGGGAAAAAAATAAAAGAAAAAAAAATAAAGTAAAAGGGGAAAGGTAGAAGAAAAGGGAAGAGGATCTTGGTAGAAGGGAGGGTAGATTGAGAGAAGCAGCAGTTAGAAACAAAACATTGGCAAGGAGGGAAAAGGTGAAAGGAGAAAAAAATACAAAGGGGGGAAGGATGGAGGGAAATACAGAATTAGTCATCTTAAATGTAAATGTGAGTGGGATGACCTCTCCCATAAAACAGAGTGAATTAAAGCAGAGTGATTAAAAACCAGAATCCTACAATATATTGTTTATAAGAAACACATTTGAAGCAGAGAGATACACACAGAGTTAAGGTAAAAAATTGGAGAAGAATATATCAAGGTGTAGCAATCTTGATCTTAGACAAAGCAAAAAGCAAAAATAGATCTAATTAAAAGGGATAAGGAAAGAGCAAGACATTTTGAAGCTTAGGCTAACTAAGAGATGTATTTGTGAAATTTTGTGAAAAAATACTCTTACCTGTCTGCTGCGCCACTCAGCTACAATACAGCAGAGACAGAGTGAAAGGAGAGAGAAAATACAGTACATGGTAGTGGAGAAATACAAAAGGAGGGAGTTGTGATCAGCAATGGCAAAGGTCTTATCATAAAGAATGTGATCCACCGGTGACAGAGCTGGTGGTGTTAGAACACACACACACAAAAAAAAAAGAAAAAAAAGAAAAAATACTCTTTATAGTGTTCATCAGTTGGAGAATGGCTGAGCAAGCTATGGTATTTGATTGTTAGGAAGTACTATTTTTCAGTAAGAAATCATGAGCATCCTGACTTCAGAAAAGCCTGGAAGGACTTGCATGAACTGATGCTGAGTGAAGTGAGCAGGATCAGAAGAACATTGTACACATTAAGAGCAATAGTGAGATGAGTATGATAGAAGCAACTTCTCTCAAGAGTTTAGTAATCAAAGATAATTCTTAGAGACCTGTTAAGGAGAGTGCCATTCATATTTATTCTTAATGTAGAGCAAAGTATATTATATTCACTTTTTAAAATTTCTTCTTTGCTTTTTCTTCCTTTTTCATGCCCCCCCCCTTAGTCCTAATTCCTCTTCCACAACTAAATTGAAAATAAAGGATTATACATATACAACCTATATCAAATTGTTTGATGGGGAGAGGGGAGGGAAGGGAGGGTAGTAGAAAAATATGGAACTCAAAAGTTTGCAAAATGATGAATGTTGTAAACTATCTTTGCAAGTAATTGGAAAATAAAAACATTAAAAAAAGAAAATAAATTCTTAGAATTAGAATTGGGCAAGTTGAAGTTCATGATATTATAAAATATCAAGAATTCATCAAAAAATGAAAAGAATATACAAATAGAGGAAAATGTAAAATATCTCAATGAATAAAACAACTGCTCTGGAAAACAGCTGTAAGAGAAATATTTTAAGAATTATTGAACCTCTAAAAAAAAGGAATTATTGAACTTTTTGAAAGACAAGATCAAAAAAAGAGCCTGTATAGCATCTTTCAAGAAATTAACAAGGAAAATTCCCTGATATCCTAGAACCAGAGGTAAAATAGTAATTGAAAAAATCCACTGATCACCTTCTAATAGAAATCCCCAAATGAAAATTCTCAGGATTATAGCCAAATTCTTTTTTTTTCTTTTAGGTTTTTGCAAGGAAATGGGGTTAAGTGACTTCCCCAAGGCCACACAGCTAGGTAATTAAGTGTCTGAGGCCGCATTTGAACTCAGGTCCTCCTGACTCCAGGGCCAGTGCTCTATCCATTACACCACCTAGCCACCCAATTATAGTCAAATTCTAAAACTCCTAGGCCAAGGAGAAAATACTGCAAGCAGTTAAGAAAGAAACATTTTAAATATCAAGGTGTCAGGATGACACTGGATTTAGTAGTCTCTACATTAAAGGATCAGAAAGTTTGATTTATGATATCCTGGAAGGCAAAAGAATTTGGATTTCAATCAAGAATCAACTGGATTTCCAATCAAGAGTTGACTGCCTAAAAAAAAAAAGAATCAACTGTCAAAATGAAGTATAATCTTTCAGAAGAAAAAATAGACATTCAGTGAAATAGAGGACTTTCAAACTTTCCTGATGAAAAGGCCAGAACTGTATCTCTATTTAGTGCAGTTAGAAGGAAGATATATCTAGAGGGTGTGGATATAAGTTGACTTTGATGGAATAATATAAAAAAATTTAAGGGTGAAAAGGAATATTGCACTGGGAAAAGAGGGAAGAGGCAGAATGGGGTAAATTATAGCATATGAAGAGATTTTCAAGAACTATACAATAAAGGGAAAAGGGGATAAAGGTGAACATTGTTTAAACCTTACTTTCATTGGATTTGGCTCAAAGAGGCAAAAAAATACTCAGTTGGGTATAGAAATCTATCTTTCCCTATAGGAAAGTAGAAGGGTATTGGGACAAGAAAAGGATGTGGTTGACAGAAAGGAGGGTAGATTGAAAGAGGCAGTGATCAGAAGCAAAATATTGGTAAGGTAGGACAGGGTGAAAGGAGAAAGAAGGAAAAGTACAAACAAGGGAAAAATAGGATGAAGGGAAATACACAGTAATCCTAACTATGAATGTGAATGGGATGAAGTCTCCTATGAAACAGAAGCAAATAGCAGAGTGGATTAAAAACCAGAATCCTACAATATGTTGTTTACAAGAAATATACTTGAAGAAGAGAGATATAGAGTAAAGGTAAAAGATTGGAGCAGAATATATTATGCTTCAGTCAAAATTAAAAAAAATCAAAAAGCAAAACATGGGTAGCAATCATGATCTCAGACAAAACAAAAACAAACACAGATTTAATTAAAAAGTACAAGGAAGGAAACTGTACCTTGCAAAAAGGTATCATAGACAATGAAATAAGATCAATACTAAACATATATGCACCAAATGTATAACACCAAAATTTCTAAAGGAGAAATTAAATTAATTATAGAAATAAAAAGACAGCACATCATGTGAGTTGGGGACCATGATTTTCCCCTAAACACAAAATAAAAAGAAAGAAGTTAAGGAGGAAGATATGGAGAGACTTCTGAAGAAAATTGAATGGAAGTATACTTTCTTCTTAAATATATGGCATTTATACAAAAATCGACCATGTATTAGAATATAAACACCTCACAATCAAATGAAGAAACATTAAATATTTTTCAGATCATGTTATAAGAATTATAATTACTAAAGCACAATGGAAAGATAGATTTAAAAAAGTTATTGGGAACTAAATAATCTAATCCTAAAGAATGAGTGAGATAAAGAACAAATTATACAAATGATAATTTCATCAAAGAGAATGACAGTTATGAGATAGCATACCAAAACTTAAAGGATGCACCATAGAAGTACTTAGGGGAAAATTTATGTCTCTGAATGCTTACATATAAAATAGAGAAAGAGCATAATGGACCATGCAACTAAAAAAAAAAGCTAGAAAAAGCTTTTCTCAGAAATAAAATGATCCAAGAGAATTACAGAATGCCACCTTGGAAAATGCCATCCATATCAAGAGAAAGAACTGATGGATAATGAATGCAGATAGAAGCATACTATTTGACTTTGTTTTTTTCACCTTTTGTTTTATTCTTTTATAACATAACTAATTTGGAAATGTTTCGCATGATTACACATATGAAATCTCTATTAAATTGCTTAGCATCTTAGGGAGTAGAAAGAGGGGGAGAGAGGAAGGTAGAAAATTTGGAACTCAAAATTTTATTTAAAAAGTGTTAAAAATTTTCTGTACTTGTGGTTGGAAAAAATAAAATACTATAAAAAAAGAAATGAGGAAATATGATTTCAGTAAGATGTGGAAAATCTTAGAGGAACTGCTGCAGAGTGAAGTGAGAAGAATCAGAACATCAACCAAATGAAAATGAACAATTTTGAGAACCTTTATAAAATGCTTTAGAATGAAATAAACAGAATCAGAACAATTTATACAAAATAATACCACTGTAATAATAAACAATTTTGAAAGTTGCAAGACATCATTTAAGAACCATCATTTGGAGTCTTTTGGCCTGAGAGATGACTAAATGACCATCCCTTTTATAGATAATAAATCTTATTAATAAAATGATTACTCAGAAATTGTCTCTTGAATCTTTATAATCATCACATCATTTTCCTATGGGTAAATAGCAAGAGTTGTTTATTATTACAGTAATGTCACAGGTAATCAGGAAGTCAAGATGAGGAAGGGGTGCCAGAGGAAATCTCATTGCTTTAAAAAAATTACTTGGCAGCCTGAGTAAAAGAGAAGTTGAAATGGAGAGACTTGGAATAGGCAGATCAACCAAAAGAACACTGCAATAGTCCAGGTAAGAGAAGATGAGGACTACAGTGATACTCTTCTCAAGTATCAGAGAAGAGATGGGAAACCCTATGGGAAACCCAGTATGACCTGCATCTAATCAGACAAGAAATTTGACTTCTGAGGACCTGTAGAGATAGGGCTTGATGAAACCCCAGTCTCTGAATGACATTTCTTAGTAGTCAAGTCCTGTGCCCCAATGAGAGAGGGAGGAAAAAAGTGCTATATTGGAAATGATCTTATTACTTTATAAATATTTATCTTGACAGTTATTCAGTGATATAAGGAATTTCTAGGCCACAGCATAAAAACAGGAATGATTTCATCATTATTTATTTTTTCATGACTACAAAAGTCAGTTAAGGATACACCTTACATTCTAAATTCAATTTACATGATTTTATTTGCTTAGAATTTCCTAAGTGATCATGGGCCACTTACCATAATTTTGTAGTTGACTTTCTAAAGCAAAAGCTACTAAACAACCATTCACAAAGGAACAAACAAAAGGGACAAATTATTTCCTTCAGTTTGGTGATTTCAGAGGTGTGGCCTTTCAAAGAGGACTGGAATTGGTTTTCCATTAGAAAATGGTACACTGGGGGTGGCTAGGTGGTGTAGTGGATAAAGCGCCAGCCCTGGACTCAGGAGTACTTGGGTTCAAATCCGGTCTCAGACACTTAGTGATTGCCTAGCTGTGTGGCCTTGGGCAAGCCACTTAACCCTGTTTGCCTTACAAAAAAATAAAAGAAAATGGTACACTAAAAAATAGCAGTATTTGGTTTGGGAATGTATTTCTGGATTCTTCCAGCTCAGACCTTTTGGGGGCTTTCCCACCTTATCCTTCCATGTTTTTCCTTTCTCTCCTTGCTCAGCATCTGTATCACTGGCTCACTCCATGGTCTAACTGTGGAACTGTTCGTCCTATCTCTTTGCTTCATTTCTCTCTCTCTCTCTCTCTCTGTACTTTCTCCAAATGGCATTTACCTCAGAAGCATTTTTACACCCTCACAATTTGCTCCTGCTGGACCTTCCCAACCATTCTGAGCCCTCCCCTTCCCATCCCTGATCTTGTCCCTTCTGGCCTCTGCTAATTCCTTCCCCTTCCTATCCCTTCCAGGGCAAGGAGGTAGGACTGGAGACCAAGACTCTGGGAGGTAGAGGCTCTTGAATTCACTGCTTACTTGATGTCCTTCTCTGTCATAAAGTCCAAGGATGAGTACCTCTAAAAAGGAACCTGCTGAGTGAGTGTCCAGGGCAGATCCCAGTGATGCCCTGTTGGTCAGCCTGCCCCTGCTCTCCCCGCCCCCCCCAGGCTCAGAAGAAGACTCCATGCTAATTTTGGAACTAATTTGGAACTCAAATTGGAACTCATGCTAATTTTGTCTCTAATATACTCTGCAGCAGGAAAGAGGAAAAAAAAACCTTATTGAGTTCATCTTCTGAGTGGATCCTCATGTGCTGAGGCTGGTAGCAGAGAAGGCTGTGATGCTTGAGAATGCAGGGAAACTGACACTACAGAGACTGTTCAGGGTCTGAGAAATAACCTCTGTGCATCTGCTGTCCTCAGAGGTTGGCAGGCATGGAAACCATTGCCAAAATGCTCATGGTGGGCAGGTACTCCTAAGCTTGAAGGATCAATATAATTCCCAGAGCTCAGTCCCAGCAGGTTTCAGTACTTCTTTCCACGTGGACCACTGAAGCAAAGCAGGTAAAGAGCAACGCCAGTGCTGAGTTTTAGTCATAGAGACTGGAATAACCAGGGAGAAGAGGAATAGAACACAATCCTATTCTCCTTAGAAAAGCAGAGGACCAAGTGAATGGAGGGCATGGACACTTGATACAAGAAGGAGCCCGTTTTGCTTATTATCCTGGTAACAGATTCACTTTTTGTTATAATTGTGGATTAAATGACAATACCTATGTTGGATGAATGTACTGGCAAAGAGAATGAAGCTTTGGACATAAAGAAGTTTAAATTCTTCTGATACAGTTTTAGAAAAGTGAAGTGAGGTCAACAAAGGAGGTTTCCTTGAGCTACAAAAACAGTCATACTACCCTCATCAGTTCCTTTTAGATCTGTTCTACTTGGTCTTATAAGGCTTCACATACATGGGGCAGCTAGGTGGCGCAGTAGATGGAATACCGGCCCTGGAGTCAGGATTACCTGAGTTCAAATCTTGCCTCAGACACTTAATAATTACCTAGCTGTGTGGCCTTTGGGCAAACCACTTGACCCCACTGCCTTGCAAAAAAAAATCTAAAAAAAAAGAAAGAAAGAAAGAAAAAAAAAGAAGACTTCACATACAGAGAGTTGAGAGTAAAATTTGAGAATGTAGGTTACAATGTTGTTCTGGCAGGGGATCACAAATTACCATCTTTTTCCAATTGTTTTTATGACAGAGACTTGTACTGGTAAAGTCTATGACAGGGCTTGGATTTGATGCTCTGAATGATAAAGTCTATAACTGGAATATATTCAGGTGAGCCTAGAATTTCACAAAGAAGTTATTGGTGTCAACAGAAAAATGGATATCCTTACTCTGATTTGTCCAGACCCTCAAACACTCAATGAAGTGTCAGCACTGAATGGAACTAATTCTAGTCTTTTTCAAAAGATAAACCGAGACCCAATCACTGTGGTAAGAAGATAAAGGCAAGAGGTTCCAGAGATGTTGGAGATTCTCAAGTACCATAAGACTGGAAGAATATGTTGAGGCACGAACTAAATGAGAGTAGGGGTGTATTTTCATTGCATGAATGAGATATGGAATGTCCTCAAAGTACAACCCACATAATCCAACTCATCAATTCTAGAGTATTCAGAGAATGATGATGGAAGAGCTCAGAGACCATCTCAAAAAAATGCTGGATAATCCATCAGACCTTTTGGATCTTCTACAGTTGTGCAGCCTAAGGAAAACAGAGATACAGATATGTGTTCTTTACCAAACTCTGAACAAAAGGAATAATGTAGAGAATCCCATGGGTGCAAGATGTCTTGGGCTATCTGCTAGATAACCAGTAGATTACAGTCTTGAACTCATGGAGAGGATTCTATCAGCTTCCCGTGTCTGAAGAAGACAAAGAAAACATTGCTTTCTTCTGTCCAGGGACTACAAAGTTACCTGAGTGTTGGAAAGTTAATCATACAAAATTATTGAAAGACTGACAGCTTGCTTATTCCCAAAGAGCCCCAGAGAATGTTGGAATTGGGGGAGTATCAGTGGGAATTTCTAATGAAAAGGTGGAGAAAACTGATGGACACTTAGCTAGAAAAAGACTGTCCATCAGATATGTAGACATTTTCACCCAAGTATGGGCAAAGAAAGTGAATCATCCAGTGAAGAAAACTGAATTACAGGGCAGAAGAACTTAACTGGAGGCAGATACTGTCCTACCCAGTTATAAACCTCAAACTTCCCCATAACCAACCTGACAGAGCTACCTGCCCAGGTGAAGGAATGCAAGCATGTAATGATTTTGATGGTCTGCTCATACCAATGATTTTAGAATAGAGCAGAGAGATCAGTCTGTGACAAGAGAATAAGGGAGATTAGACTAGTAGTCACTAGGCTAGGTGACAATGTTCCAGGGAAACCTGAAGATGTTGCTACCCATATCTCTAGGTCACATGTGTCATATAATACTAGTGAGCACTCAGGTGAGACATACCTTGCATGTAATGGTAGGTTTACTGCTCCACATGGGAACTCCTCATGTCTGAGTGTGTTTGTGCTTTATTTTGTAACACATTTAATGTATAAATTTGGTGCTCTTCATGATTTAGCATGTTTGCATGAACTGATGCTGAGTGAGATGAGCAGAACCAGAAGAACATTGTACACCCTCACAGCAACTTGGAGGTGATGGTCAACTTAATGGACTTACTCATTTTGTCAGTGCAACAATCAGGCACAATTTGGGGGTATCTGAGATGGAGAATACATCTGTGTCCAGAGAAAGAATTGTGGAATTTAAACAAAGACCAAAGACTATTACCTTTAATTAAAAAAAAAACCCATTATCTTATTATGTATTATGCTATCTCTTATACTTTATTTTTTTCCTTAAGGATATGATTTCTCTCTCATCACATTTAACTTAGATCAATGTATACCACTGAAACAATGTATAGACTGTCTTCTGTGGGGGGTAGGGAGAGGGCAGCAAGTTTGGGGGGAAAATTGTAAAATTCAAAAGAAATAAAGAAATAAAATTAAAAAAATTCTCTGCTAAATGATCAAAAAATTGAAATGCTGTCTCATCTTGTCTTTGAATAACATTTTTGATTTTTAAAAAATCCACTGGTTGAGGAAAAGCAAATGGGATGGCCTCTATCAAGGTATTTCCCAAAGTTTTTGCCTCTATATAGTGCCTTTGCTGATATGTATAAGCTATCCAATCTGTTTCCTGAAGCTCCTCAAAGGAAGCTTGTACTTCTATCTTTCCATACCAATTACTGACCTCACCTTTCCCAACTAAAGCTATGGTTAACTGGAAAATGTCTGGAATCCCTGGATGATAGGATAGTTGTGTAACTTTAAATTGGTCACTGAAGCCAACAGCATCTTTTTTTTTTGGATGAGAAGTTTGGTTTATTTCTTTCAATTTCAGTAGTTCAGCAAAAAACAAATTACAAACAAACTTTAATAGAACAAAATGCCTTTAGCAAAGTAACTATAAAAGGAAACCAGAATTGCTCTAATAGTTCAGTGGTATTCTGTCATCAAAAACTTAGAAAATTCAAACAAAGCCAAAATATTACAATATAATCAAAATTAAGCTACTTTTACATAAAGTAAAAATGTAGGTAAAGGAAAACTACAAAGGGACAAGGGCACTGTATTGGGCCCCCCAAAAATGTTTTACATATCTTAAAGTAGCCTAACAAAGAAAATACTGCTCCTACTGTATTTATGCCTTTAATGTTAACGGTATAGTTTAGACACTATGTGGAAGAGACAAAGTGCACAAAGAAGATAGAAAGTGTAGAATCTATATAATGGATAAAGTACCCACACAAATGAGATAATGAAGACAATTTTCAATTAGTTCTTCCTGAACAATAGCTGTACCCACCAAAGTAATTCTTTTCTCTGCAAATCATCATAACTACTTCCAGTTTCTCTTCATTACACTGACAAATCTTCTGCAGCCTTCACCTGGGAAGAACTCAACACCTCCCTCCTGAAGTATACAGCAATCTTAAAATATTTTAACATTTAATATACTCCTAACAAAATACAATACCTATGTGTATAGTACTTATTTTACTCATATAAACACTATGCTCAGCAGAATAGAAATTAGAAAGTGAGGACTTGTACACAAATGCTAAAAAGGGATTGTCTCAACAAAATTGAACATGCGCACATCAACAAAACAAAATTAGGATGGACTGTGGGCCCTAATATGCAAAATCTCATGAAGGACTTGGGGATTATAACTAGATTCTCTAATACTAGATTCTACCAATATATTAACTGCCGAAGTACAGCTATTAATTAACATTAAAACTGAAGAAGTCAAATAAAACTACAAAAACCAGTCTTTCAACTTAAGGATGCAAAAGCGCAAATGAACTTGTGATGTCAAAACCACAAAAATCTCCATGTTACATTTCTATTTCAACTTTTGAGCTAGGTCTCTTGAAAAGGCTAGCAGCAACATAAAAAGGACCTGAAAGTTCCATTAGTACTCCTACTTTAAACAAAGAACAGGAAATGGACTTGTGGATTCACCCTTTAAAAATGCACCAAATCGCAACAGGCTTGCAAATTTTGTAATATTGTAAGAATTACATTTCTTATAGAACTCTTTAAGAGTCCTTTGGTAGGCAGGCTCTTAAAAGCTCAATCTGTAGAAGAAACCAATAAAAGTAAGATAGTGAGATAATAAAACTGTCACCTTTCAAAATTTGTATAAATGTTTGAAATGCAATGCTAATTATGAAGGCAATTTATGATTTGAGATTTCAGATATACTATTCTGAGAAAAATATCTTCTAAAAAAATCTAATTTCTGTCTATACCTAAGGAATGTACTGCTGTAACTTTTTAAAAGATTACAGGAACACAAATCTTAAGTATCAACAGGCACAGTTCTTGATAGGACAGGAAATCTAGATTCTGTTCGGTGAAGAGACTTATTTGGTTTGAATTGGAAAAGGACTGGGAGTGGGAGGTGGAGAGAAGAGAGAGGTTGTGCAAACAATTGAATGTACATCACAGAGTATTATTGTAGCTCAAAGTAGGTCAGGCCAGGTGCTTAAAATTAAGTGGGCTACATTGGTTTAGAACTTAGTGGACTACTATTTAAATTTTAAAATATTAAGACTCTAATTTGACCAAAAATTGGATAGATAGGAGCAAGAATCCTTAGGGTAGTCTTTAAAAAAAAATTCTATTTTCTTTTTTTTCTTTACTCAAGGGAATGTAATCGTATAAAGTGCTTTCAAGATTTTGCCCCTAATTTAGTGACTGATGCCAAAATGCTTCCTAGTTGTACAAAGACTGATTCTCCTTGTATGGTGTCAAGCACTGTTCACAAGTACTGTACTTGCTTATGTATCCGCAATAAACTAAAACGTTTTTTAAAAGTTCATCTAAAATGTACACAAAACAATGAATTTTGAAACATCTAACACAAAACACTCACGTAATACCATTTTTTTTCAATTTTTTATCATACGTGAATTCTGACTATATCTACAGTAGAATTTTAGAGCTTATAAGGAAATAAGAGTAGCTCATTCACCCTTTCAAATTACCCAGCATGCTTATTATGAATAATCTCCCCTGATTCGATTTCAATCTGCTCATAAAGCCATTTTCTGTCACAGCGGCACTCGGCTCCACACTTGTTAGAGCCACAATTGGGACATGCGTAGAAACAGCCCAGGCAATCTTCATCAAGGCAGTCACTTGCCTGTCTGAATTGGTTGCCTAACCCTAACCCTAACCCTAACCCTAACCCTAACCCTAACCCTAACCCATCTTCCCTAACCCTAACCCTAACCCATCTTCCCTAACCCTAACCCTAACCCATCTTCCCTAACCCTAACCCTAACCCATCTTTCCCACAGTTTAATTTTTATACTTGGGACATTATAAAACACCTGATGCATCTTGTCCTTCTCCATCTGTAGATGGAAGGACTGCAGGACATGGTCTATTTACTATCTTGAAGAGATAAGGGCCAAACTTTGGGCTTTTTTATCTGAAGCTGAGGAAATTTCATTAGGAACAGAAGGGAGATGAGTAGCAGAAACAAAGGGAGGAACTGGAGTAGAAGAGCATGAGGAAGAGACAATGGGATACAGTGGAGAATAGGAAGAAGATATTAGAAGATGGGATAGGAGGGTAAGAGGAGTGAGTGGGCTGAAACTGAATAGAATAAGCAGAATAATTAGAGGGAGATGAGATAGGAGTGCAAGTAGAAATTGTGGAACAAAGAGAAGGAATAAAAGGAGGCAAAGAATTGGAGAATTTAGAAAGGTCACAGTGGGAATAAGAATTTTGAGGATAAGCAGAAGAGGCTTCAGTGGGAGAAAAAAACTGAAGGAGTGAAATTAGGATATGGAAGTGGAACAGAGAAGGAAAGGGTAAAGTTTACAAGAACCGAAGTTAGATTGGAAAAGAAATAGAGAAGAGGTCATGGAGGGATTAATGTTGGGGGAATAGACAGTAGAGGAAAGAGAAGAAATTGGAGAACAAAGAGAAGAGAGTTAGGGATGAGTGGAAATAGGAGAAGAAGAGGGATTAGGACAAGGTGCAGAAGGTGAATGAGAAAAGAAAGGAGAAAGAAAAGAAATAGAAGAATGAGGAGAAATCAAATAAGGGTGGGAAGGAGAAAGAGAGGGAGGAGTCTGAGTGAATGGTGCAGCAGGGGGTGGACAAAAATAGGCAAGGGTTTTCTTAAAATTAGGTAGGAGAGGATAAATGGGAATAGATGGATTATAACACAAGTTTGTAGAAAGGATGGGTCCTCCAAAACCAGAGTCTTTAGAAGGTAAAAAAAGGTAATGAATAAGGAGGAACAGTAGCTCGGAAAGGATTACAAGCTGAAGTTTTTGGAGAAGGAAGAGATTGTTTAGAAGATGCCGGATGATTCCATAGAGGGAAGGGTTGAAGCTGAGGAAAGTAAAAGGTTTGGGGAAAGAACCATCTTCTCAGGCAGAGGAGAAAATGCCTTTCTTCAGGCCTTAAATGAAGAGATTTGAGTCTTAAGAGCATCTCACTATACCAATGGTGAAAAATTTCCCATTCCTCCCTAATCATTAGTTTTTAAAATTAATTTTGTCTCAAGATAATTCAATTTATGCCTTTCAAAAGCTCCCCATCTCAACCAACATAATTTCAGGTCACCACTGGTTAATTTACACCACCTCTGGTATATGGTCATTAGAATTACAATTTTGTCATATAAAAAGCAGGATTCTCTCTACTGGATCTCTGAACCCAGATTTAGACTGATTATTGTATCTGACCATGGGCCAATCAAACAGCAATACATAAAATCAAAGCACCAAAAGACAGAAAAAGACATTAAACAAACAAACAAAAACCACATAGCAGACACTGGACATATGGCTGGACAAAATTCTCACTCTTTATCAAACAAAAGTGCCAGATGCAATCAAAAGTCTACTCCAAAAGGCTACAGAGATGTAGAAATAAGTCCTTAGCACTCACTTGGCCTCTTCAAGCTAAAACCATTCTCATCAACCTGTGAGAATCCCAAAACCCAAAGTAAAATTCCCAGAGCACTTTTTAAAAAAGCAAAGAAAAACCACCTTCAGACAAGACTACTCCCTGTTAACTTAAAACATTGGTTCAAAATAGAGCTGGGATTTTAAAAGTTACAAGCCTCTTTTCTCCCAAGGACCACCTCTATGACTACAGACACCAAATCTGTTCCAAACAGCTTGTCCCACTTCAAAATTTGTTCTAGCCAAGTCACGGCACCATTAATGTGAACCTCAAATTAGAACCTTAAAACAGAAGTTAAAATAACACAATAGCAACAAAGAAAAATAGATTAGACTCAAAAATTTTTCCTCTGGGATTTTACCCACCACCATCAAGTATTGGAGACCATCTTGGAAATGATCTCCTGGAGCTGAGTGAGATCAGAAAACATATACAGTGACAAGGGAAGAAGAACAGAATATACATAATAAGAGTAGAAACCTTAAACTTGCCTGGAGACCATTCTATGATCTTAGAGGAACTTTCTTCTCCAAAGCTAATTTCCTTGAAGGAGGTCACTTGTTTTTGAATATTGAATTTAAGTACCAGGAAGGCAAGGAAAGTACTTTTACTTGAAATCTAAAGGTGAACTGAATTGTTTTCTTGATTCAAAGAGGGACAGATAAATTCTCCTTTCAAATTAAAAAGGGATTAAAGAGGACCGGACAAGTCTTCCTTTCAAAGCCTAAAAAGGACCCATTCCAATCCTCACAATAGCTCAGAAAAAAACCTTTGATCAGGAAAATTGAGTTTATAAGAAGTTATAACAATTACTATACTGAACAACCTTCATTGCCTTGTCAAAATAAAAAACAAAACAAAAGCAAAAATATGAATCAAGAAAGCACAGGAATAGTTTTTCTTAAAATAAGCAGTATCTATCAAAAACCAGCAAGTATTATCTATAATAGATATAAGTTGAAAGCAAACATGATATAGACTACATTATGAAATGCAAAACAAGTAATTTTGATTACAATGAATTAAAAATATTTTGCACAAATAAAACTAATGCAAACAAGGTGAGAAGGAAAGCAGAAAGCTAGGAAACACTTTATATTTACTCTTTCTTATAAAGGCTCATTTCCAAAATGTGGAGAGAAGTGGATCAAATTTATTAGAAAGCAAGTCATTCCCCAATTGATAAGTGATCAAAAGAAAAGAATGGGCAGTTCTCAGATGAAGAAATTAAAGCTATCTATAACCATCATCATAGAAACAATGCTATAAATCACTATTATCTAGAGAAAGGCAAATTCCCTGCTGTTATAAATGAATGAAAAGAAAAACCTGCTAGAGTGAGAGAGAATTGTACATTTTATTCATGAATCTTGCAAGATACACCTTACAAGGTACTGATACTTCACTCCTAGGCGTGAAGCACACCTTAGTCTCTGGAGTCAGGTAATTTATTGTCCTCAGAAACTCTTTCCCCTCCCTCTTGGATGTTCATAGGCTCTCAGAGTTTGAGTTACAATCTAAAAGGTCTGCCTATTCCATGATATTCCCCTAATATGATCCCCCCCACATCATAGGATGAATGATATGCTAATGAACCCCAATCATCACAGGAGGGTGTGTGGATTAATATTCAATTACCTAATTGTGCAGATTCAGTGGCATTAGGTCAAGATCTCTAGGTCACTCTTGACTGGTTGAGAACCTGTTTGGGGTTTGGTATCCCTGGAATGGGATTAGGAAAACTCTTCCAGTCCTGTGATTGACTGGGCCATTCCCCCTTTGTAATGGATTCCCTAAAGCTCCCCTCCACACCCTGTGAAGACCAACACCCTACATTTCTCACACCTGCTATGAATTTGATGGTCTCTGATTTAGGGATATTTGAGACTAAGCCATTCATTGAAACATGCAATGGCCACCTTTGCTCCATACCAGTACAACCTTTCCCTAAAGTTCCCACCAGAGTAGTTGCTACACAATTTTTTCCTACATACCACCATCCAATGACTAAATTCCTAATGGCCAAAACTTATCAACAGCAGAACTCCTATTTTTACTCTTACTTTTTCATAGGAATTTGGTGCCCCATGATACACTGTTCAATTACAATAAGTGTTGGGGATTACTTAGAGAAACTAATAGAATGCAAGCTCCTTGAGGACATCTTTGCTCAACTTTGCTTACTTAGAACCACCATTGATAGATTTGATGTTTAATTCATATTTCCTGATTAGGTGTTAATTCATGTGGAAATGACTGATTTATAGAAAAGATAATTTTAAGTTTTGATTCTTTTCCTACTTTGGCAATTTTCATGAAACTGATTTATTAATCATCTGAATGAATAAAAATGTTTGTAATTACATAGTGGTTATACAAGTCCAATACTGCAAGGAAGCTAAAACTGGAAACTTCTCAGCCAGATTCATTCAGACTGGCACCTTCTTGAAACTTTTTATCGCTATAAATGCTTTTGTGTGTATCCATCTGAAGTCACTGAATTTATAGATGAAGGAGGAATTTGGGTTTTTTCCTCTGTTAGCAACAAAGAGGAAGAAGAGTACCAAGATTCCTCATGCCATGAAAGTTTTAATGAGGGAAGCCCACTGATTATGGATGATGAGCTTCCACATTTGCCTATAACTTTATTAGAATTAGCTTTGGAGTGAGTATCAAGACTTTTTGAATGGGTCTGTTTGAAAAAGTGCACAAAGTTCTGATGAAAAATAATCTCCACCAAAATATTGGAAAGATCAAACACCTGGGTCTAAATAAGGTAGCATTTAAGACTTGAACAGATATTGCTGCAAAGATAGATTTAATTCAATTCTTGATACAGCACCTAACACAAAAATGAATTGGCCAGAGATGATTCAACTCTACCTAAAAGATATTACCATGAAAGATCACTAAGAATGTGCTTTTGAAAGAAACTTATGAAATTCAAAATGCTAAATGACAATCATATTTTAAGTCTATATGTAAATCCATATTCATCAAAAATCCTGGAATTGATAATGATCCAATTCAGTTGACCTAAATGAACCATTTGTCAATTTTTCTTCTAGTCCATCTAGCTATTCTCTTACCCCCACTTTGGATGAGGATTCCATGGACCTACCATGGATTCTATGCTTATAAGTTACTAAAGACTTTTTAAGTATAAAACTCTCTTTAAATAGTGGAGAATTATCCTACACTGTTCCATCCCTCGATATACGGTTTGAATCTATCGGAAGTTTGAGATAACTTTTCTCACCATGACAATGTTTCTAGAAGAGAAATAAATGTCACTGAGTCATGCTAGTATTACTGTGTTTCAGGGATGGTCTATGGGGGTAAAATATAGGCTCCAAACAGGCAGATTCTTCAAAAGCAAAGGACTCAACAACAACAAGGAAAGGACTGAGACAATCATTTTGTCAAAGAAAAAGTACATGGATTGTGCTGGAAAATGTGTTTGCCCTGGAGGAAATTCCCTTTACCAGTGAAATTTAGGCTTTTCTCCCCAATTTATTAGGGACAGATACAATTCATTCAGAAAGTTGTCTTGGAACAATGTATGTTCAAGCAGCAAACACATATGTAGAGACAGGAATTCACCCTAACTTTCTTGACTCAAGAGGCAGCCTTTCTATTTCCTGAGTGATGATGATGTTTGTCCTTTGTTCTCAAAAAAAAAAATGATCATGTCATCAGGGAGGTGATCCTGTGATGAGAATTTGAATTGGAATTGAGGGAAGAGTTGCTGTGCTAAGTCACCAGCTTCAGTTTCTCCTCCAGAGCCATCTAGGTGGCTCAGGTAAGTGGCCAGGTAAGAATCAGAATGACTGGGAAGGGCAAGTCAATCAGGGTTCAGTGATTTTCCCAAGGTCACACAGTATCAAATGCCTAAGACTGAATTCATCCTCTTGACTTCAAGACCAATGCTCTATCCCATGTGCCACCTTGCTTCCTGTGCCCTCAGTATTTTGGACTGAATCATCTAACTTCTAAGGGCTTTAGTTTCTTGACAGTATAATGAAGATGTCAGATTTGATGGCCTCTTTCTTTTTGACCTCCCTTTCTACTTCTAGTATATTATTTTTATTTTGACTATATCTGGAAGTTTACAGCTCTTATTCACTCTAGGAGAATGGAACCTGATGTAGAGAAAAACCCTTTGCACTGATTTTCATGTTTTTCAAAGTGTTTGATAGTATTTTCTTGTCTTTCTCACATTGTAACCTTCTTTAGAATTCTAAAAATCCCATTTAATTTTCACAACATCCACAAACTAAAATAATATTTCAAATATTAGACACTTAAAGAGAGGATGAACAAATGATATATAGAATGTGAAAATTGAAAAGAAGAGTCAGATAGACTGTTCTCTCCCTCAGTCAACTGGATTCATCTTCTGGTGTTCTTGCTAATGGATAGAGTGATTGTGAAATCCTTTGTAGAAACTGCATATTCATACAATTGACATTTGAAAATGAGGAATTATATTTAAGTTTTTATTTCTTGTTCAAAGGAGGAATTCATGTGGAACTTGGTAGAAATGAGGGAATATATCTCTTGAGACAATACTGGAGAGTTTCTCCGTTTTATTCTCTGATATCTGCTGATTACATCAAAGATATGATCACTGGAGATAAGGTATTGAACCCCCTCCCCATCCTCCCATGGTAAAGAATTAGATTCTTACCAATGGAAGCCTAATCTAGCAAACATTTTCACAATGAAATACTTTGAGTAGTTTCCTTATAAATATATTCCTTTGTGGTATCTGCCTAAATATCAATCTAAGCACAGGAAGATTCAACTGGCCACTTTTATCCCCTATTAGTTGAGTCTTTCCTTACAACTGTCTTAAGAGTTGTTGCCTGGAGAATACCATCTGTATTCAGAGAAAGAATTATGGACTTTGAACAAAGACCAAAGACTATTACTATCAAATTAGAAAAAAAAGTATTATGTAATTTTACTATGTCATACTTTATTTTTCTTCCTTAAGGATATGATTTCTCTGTCATCACATTCAACTGAGATCAATGTATAACATGGAACCAATGTAAACACTAACAGAATGCCTTCTGTGGGGGGTGGGGGGAGGGAAGCAAGAATGGGGGAAAAATTGTAAAACTCAAAATAAATAAAATCTTTCTTTAAAAATAAGAGTTGTTGCCAATACAATTTCTTTTCTATATAACTCCATCCACCCACCAAACCCTCAATGGCCAAATCTACCAGGAAGAAAGCTTGTCTTTTTTCAACTTGTCCTTTTCATAGTGAGTTGATGTGTAATAAAATAAAGAATATTCCTGTTCAGCAACAATATAGAATGAGTAGATTTTTATGTATTCTATTTATCCATTTATTCCATGTATTTATGTATTCCATTTATTACATTAAATAATAGCTTTCTGGGGGCAAAGTCTGTCTTCTTTAAGCTTTGCTTATTTAACACTCTTGGCAGATGTTTTATACACATTTACTGCATTATATGGATCATTATTCAAATGCAACCTAAGTTACAAATAGCACAGAAAGATTTTAAAGTTCACAACATTTTTGCTTTGGATATTTTTACGCAACTGACATTGCTTATATGAATTGTAGATAAATGCTTTGGTGGGAGGAGGGTAAAGGGTCATGGGTGTGTGGTTAGGGGTTATAAAATTCTGTGTCTGCATGGATGCTTTTCCACTGATTCATCAGCCTGGCAGATCATCAGAAATCTGGGCCCTTCATAACTGCTTGACATTTTATTTCCACCTTAAATGCTTTGTGTGTGGAGAGAAGGGAGAATACACTTGGCCTCCAACAGAATAAGTTTGAATGAAAAAGAAACACTCAATCATTGTGGAAGGTGATCTTCATTCATTTTTCTATTACTTTATTAGAATTATTTTTGTAGTGAGAACCAAGATAATTTGAATAGTTTCATTTTACAGAGTTCTAATTCAAGGGTGGGATATTTTTTATTTGCCAAGGGCCATTTGGATATTTACAACATCATTCAAAGGTCATATAATACCTATAGTTTGTCAAACATTTAATTAATTCTGCCTTCTAAAGCTCCTAGATTTATTGAATTTTGAATCTGGCAGCACCACACCAAATAATTTTTGCAGATGGATTTTCCCCACCCTTGTTTCAATGAAAAAAAAATCTCCAGTAAAATATCTCTTATAAGCTCTTAAAGGCACTTCAAAAACATGACTAATTAGCAACTAAAACTTAATGGGTATTGATACAAAGATGGCTGTAGAATATTTCATTCACACAATTCCTTGTATGAAAAGACTTCAGAATCTGCTTGTGTATTGACCAGTCTTAATGTTTTTGTTGCTTTCAGTCACTCCATGGAACTTTATTGTTCAGTGCGGAATTGTTCAACAGTTCTTTACATTGATTGAAAAATGATGAAAGTCATAATCAGTTACTTCAAAGATAGTCAGGGCACCCTGTGATTTAATAGGAAAGACTTATAAGATGATTCAGGTTTCTTCTCCTGAACCAGTACACAAGTCAAGAATAAACTGACTAGAAAGGGCACATCACTATAGAATATAAAATACCATTCACAATTTGCCTTTTGAGTTTCTTATCAAATTCCATCTATTGACATGTGTTTTTAAATTCAGATAGATAAGGACTCACATGTCTGTCACTAGCAATTCAAATACTAACAAATTATAAAAGATAATTTTAATATAATCTTATGGTTGAAGGCAAACTGCAATTTTCTGTTTATGCATCTGAGATAGAATTCATTTTAGCCCAACTTGCTTGGTCTATAGAACCATTACCTCTAATGTCCCTATTCTTATCCTCTTAATTCTTTCCCTGCTTCACTAAGGCAGGGAATGAATCTGTGGGTCTTCTGGGGATCTCATGCTCTTAATGTACTGAACCCTTATGCTAAAGACACTCTTTGACAAAGTAGAAAATTCTCCAAAAGAAGGATATCATCCCTCCAAACATGTTTATGCTCTTTTTTGACCACTGTGATCATTTCCTGTGGAAGAAATCCATGTCATGAAGCCATGAAAAACATTGCAGAGTTTTCTCACATGGTGTAAATGATGTCTGTACTCATTGATTTCCATTCCTTATTTCAGTCATTTATGGTTATTTAATCTTTGCTGTCATAGTAATACATCAGAATTTATCCTCAGGGGTTTTGGCAAAAATTCTAATTCTTAGTAAATGTTTGATCACTTAAGCTTGATTTCATTTTTCTGGTCCTGTTTTCTTGCATCAAATAAGACAGTAGGAGAGAGAATCTTATCATTTTTTTTGAAACAATATTATTTGAAAATCTTTTCATATGTCTGTATGTCTTTCTTTTATTTTCCTCCCCATGTTCTTCTCTCCTCTTTTTTTGAAGTCCCATACATTTAGTTGTGCAGCTGAGAAACTTGGTCATTTCCATAACTTTAAATGGAGATTTAAGTGTAGAATCTGAAAGTGTTCTTTCATAGCATAATGTTACTGGAGAGATCAGTTCTCTTAAGTCACTACAATTTAGGAAGTTGAAATGTGATGGACAAGCCAAAATGTACAGAATCAAGTCTAAGGAAGCAATCAGTGATACAATGTAGGATATTTTTTTAAAATCATGGCAGGAGAAAGGAGTGGTACATCTGGGGACTGATACCACTAGATTTTTGTTCAGTCCAGCACTAATCACTCTTGTGGTCATTCCACTGAGGGAAATTCAAGAAAGTTATATGATATTCATGGGAGGAGGATGAGATGCTTCATATGAAGGGGCAGCTCAGACATGTGTTATGAGTTTTTCTCATAGCCAAGGATGCAAAAATTAAGAATAGTTTTTGGGAGAGAATCTCTTAGTCCTTTTGTGGGTTTCAGTTTTCTCTATAGGACAGTGAGAGAGGTTCAGATTAGATGGCTATCTCTTCATCAGCAACTTCTTTGAATTTTATTTAAAAATTTATAGTTTGTTCAATACTGACAAAATAGAATGTCTCCAATGAAATATAAGTTAAGTATATGTCTGCCATCAGCTACAATGACCTGGATTAGTCTTCCAGGGAATTTGTAGTTAGAAAGTGATTATGGCAGTTTGGGAAATAGTTGATTTGCTTCTTTGTCATTTTAAAAACAGGATTTTGTTGTAAATGTATTTACTTACTATTCTAGGAAGGTCAATTTGTGCCCAGCACTAGATAATTATAATATATAAGATCCTGTACTTACTAAGAATGGTGTGTTTCACTGTCCTTTTTACCTTGATGGTATATCTTTTTTGAGATAACTGATTTTAGTGCAGTGTTTTCAAAAGGATATTCTTTGTGCACTCCCCTTATCAAAGAATAATACTGCACTGCATCAGAGTTCATTTCTAATAGTAACATTCAACAGTCACAATCCATGCTTTGGAACCTCCAAAGAAAAATCTGGTCCTCTCTCATAAAAGTCCTTCACAGTAGTTGACACAAGAGGTGCTGTTACATTATTCTTTATTATATAATGAATATTATTAATATAATAATTATAATGAAATATTATAACTCTACACCCTTAAAACCAGGGATTTGGCAACTCATGGTGATCTAAATCACCTAGAACAAAGTTACCATACTTTTCTCTTGGTGCCTAAGTTACTTTAAGTGTTTCTCTTCAGCAGCAGCATATCTCAAGACTTTTGTAGATTACTCAGAGAAAATGTTCTTTATAGCATTATTACTTGGGAGAGTAAACGATGTGACCTTATTCATCTTTCCTTCCTTAGGCCTCCTAGAAAAATCGATGTGTCAGACATATTTGCTGAATTCATTTGAATTCAACAGGGGAAGAAAACCCTGAGTTAACACAATAGTGACATATAATGTTATAACTTTCAGCTGTTTTCACTTTGGGAATTGCCTAGAATCGACTTCTTAGTCAGGAGAGAAGTTGTAAGACAAACCATCCCTATGGTGAGCAACAAGAGCTGTAAAAACTTCTGATAACAATAATCACTAACTTTTATATAAAGCTTTAAATTTTGCCAAGAGTTTTACATCAGGATGACTGATACTATTCTTTATTCTCATTTTACAGATATGAAAATAGCCCAAGAGAAACCAAGACACTTACCAAGATTTATATATTTAGCTTGTTAAGAGTCTAAGAGTGGACTTGAATTTAGATTTTCCTAACTCCAATCCAGTACTCTATGCCTAAGGCCATCTAGCTGCTTTTAAAAAACCTGTGTAGAGGGCTAGCCCCAGGAAGTGATATTCACATATTCTTGGTGATCTTCTTCATCAAAGGTATGTATGGATTATTGCTCATTGTATGGATCAGTTGGCTCCCCAGTGAACCCTGACCTAGGATAATCTGTGGCTCCAGCATGGTTTTAAAAGGTTTCTTTGATAAAGAAGCATGCACATTTTTCTAAGAACAAATATTGTAAATTTGCCCAGAAACTTGTAAAACTGGGTCTCTTTTAAATGCTCATTCCTGAGATAAGTTTTTGCTATAAAAAGTCTGAGTTTCCAAAAATAAGGTTGATAGATTTTCACTTCCCAACTTTTTGTGTTTGGATATGTTTGTCTACCTGACCTGACTCTCGGAAATTCATGTCCAGACCCACACCAGACCTATTGCAGGTGATGATAGGTGGTGCCTGAACAGGGACTGATGGATGGATGGACTGACAGATGGACAGCTGGATGGATGGACAGCCAGACCTGGAGAGGAATCAATCTTGAAAGGAAAGATAAAGTCTGGACACCTATGGGTCAAAAGAGCTTTCCTAAAGGGACAGCAGGCAATTAAGGTAAATAATTTTTTCATCAGGTCTAAAACAGAGAGCATTAAAATGGGACAGGGACAGTCCAAGGATAGAGGACATTATTTGAAAGTGCTAAAGCAGATAGTTAAAGAGGCTTGTTAATAACAAAACAAGTTGAAGAATTTATTGAATGTGTACAAAAATGTTGTCCTTGGTTTCCAGAAGGAGTATTAAGTATTGAAAAATGGGAAACTGTGGAGAAACAGATGAGTGAACATTTTAAACAGGAAGGTCAGGAGGCATTTCCTATAGGAGTCTTATCATTGGGGAATATTTTAAAAATCTGACTGACTCCACCTGGAGATGTTCCTTTGGCTCAGAGGATATAAAAAGTTGATGTTAAGCTATTCAGCAGGAAGATAAGAGTAAAAAGGAGTGGTTGCTTTTAGCTCCAATGCCACCTCCAGACCCCGGCCTGTCTCAGGGTGGAAGGAGGGGTGTGGAGGCCAAGGTGGTAGGGCTGTACCTTTCCAGGAGAATTCTACTCCCTGCTCCCACTTTAGGAACTGGTACTGGAGAGTCTCTGGGAGGCCTGGCCCCACCCCCTCAGGCTGCCACAGAGGCTGCTGCTCCTGGGCTTCTGGAGGTGGTGGCTTCCCAGCCAGCTTCATCTCCTCCTAGCTCTAATAACCCACCTTCTGCTCCTTTATGATCAAAAGAAGAAAATGTTACCAAGTTAAGGGCCATATGAATATTGTTCAAATAGCCGTTCGAAAAGCAATAGATAAGGGAAAGAAGATTCCATGGGACATGAGAGAGTCATTGTTCTCTTCTCCTGTACTTGAGAGACCTGATCCAAAGATTTCAGGGATTGTTTTGAGAGAATACTATAATTAGATTTTAAAACATTTAGAGAATTAAAATCAGCAACAAGCACTTATGGTAAAACCAGTCCATATGTTTTGAATAAAATGGAAATATTAGGTAGACAAATATTAGCCCCAGAAGATTGGACCACGATAGCAAAAACTACTCTCACACCAGATTACTTAATATGGAAAACTAAATTTTTTGAGAATTATACTAGTCAGGCTACAAGGAATGAGGCAGCAGGATTAAGAATAACATTCGAAATGCTCTCTAGCACTGGTCCGTGGGCAGGAGTAAATAATCAAATTGGGTATAGTTTACAGGCACATGAATAGGCATGGATAAAACTGCCTGAAAAAGGAGATCAGACAGCTTGTTTGCTCATGGCTTGCTTATCTAGATCTTGACATTAACTGAGAGAGAGAGGAATTAAGAAAAAGCACTAGATAAGAGAATTGTTTCATGAAGACTTGATACAATAAAATAAAATGTTAAATTTTTAAAAATGCTGTTTAATTTCAGAGACAAGATAATCAAGTTCATTTTAAAATATGTAATTTGATTATTACAAAAAAATATGATGATTGAGGATTAAAAAAAAAAAGAGACTACCCTCCCACAAAAGATTTAGGGCTGTTGAAATTATTTGGTTTACTCTAAGCTGATAGGGGACAGGGGATATTCCAATTAGGCTGAGGGATTTTTGAGTGACTGTTTGCCTTCTCAAAAGTTATAGTTATGTATAGTTAAAATCAAAAAGTGTTAGATATGAAAACCTTTGAATGGAAAAATGTATTGTGAAAAATGGAAGGTTCTCTGCATTTTTCCTCTGGTTTCTTGGAGGATTTGTCACCTTTAGAGGTGTTATTCTGTTGCTTTTTGTCTTTGTGTAATGTTTAAAGGAACCCTCCAGTGTGAGAACAGAGTGGGGTTTCCCCGGATTTTGGGGGCCTCTCTGATTAAATGCTCTGACTCCATTTATGTGTCTATTATGTGTTTGCTTTAAAATACAGGCAGAGAGAAGCTCTCAGTTGCCTCTCAGGCCCATCGTTCTCTGTGTTCTGACTGGACAATCTTCTTTCCATTCTCTCTTTTCAAAATTAGATCTTTTTTTCCAAAACTCATGATTGGTGTCAAAAAAAGGAGAATTTCCTGAGAATCATGTTGTTTTTGGAGGAGAAGGGGTTCTATTATTTTCTCTTATTTTCTAGTGTCTCTTTTCTGGTCTGATAGACTAATAGAATTTTATTTACTGATTTGGCAAATTTTACTTATAAGGGACCTAGGAGAAACTAAAATTATTTTTTGGAATAGCCTTAATCAGCATGATAAATATATACATATATATGCATATGTATATATAAAATAAAAAAAATTTTGGTGTGAGCAAGGAAGGAATGATAAAAAGTAAAGGTAAATAATTAGTGCATACTACACCTTGATACCTCAAAATGTGAGAAATCTCCAATTCCCAGAACATCATTTTGTCAGTGAAGATAGAAAGTTCTTTTAAGTTAGAGCAATGATACAGATAAGAAGGATTTGCTGACTTTTGTATTTTGAAAAGGAAAATAATTTAAGGTAATTTTGAATATGAGTTTGGAATTTATAAGATTATTAAGAGAACTATATAGAAAATCTTGTAATCATAAAAAGGGATTTTAAAACATCTGGTCTCAAGAAATATTTTTGTATTACATATGTATTGCAGAATTTTAGGGAGTAAAGGGAATATACATTAAGTTGAAATGTGGTATGTATAATTAGTAAACTTTGTATAAGAACAGATTCAGACAATTTTTTGAAATTTTAATATTGTGTTACAGTAATAAACAATGGATGAATTGAAGCATCATCTATCACCTTTGTAAAGGTTTGTTATAAGAAAACTGGAGAATACCTTGACAACAAGGTTATATTTCTCAAAGTCTTTTGGCTCAGAGATTGTGAAAAGCTGTTCTTGCATCTAGAGTTTCTTTTTTTAAAAAAAAATTTAATTTTTTTTAAAATTTATTTTTATTAAAGATATTATTTGAGTTTTACAATTTTCCCCCAATCTTGCTTCCCTCCCCCCCACAGATAGCACTTTGTCAGTCTTTACTTTGTTTCTATGTTGTACCTTGATCCAAATTGGGTGTGATGAGAGAGAAATCACATCCTTAAAGAGAAGAGAATTCTCAGAGGTAACAAGATCAGACAATAAGATATCTGTTTTTTTCCTAAATTAAAGGGAATAGTCCTTGCACTGTTCAAACTCCACAGCTCCTTACCTGGATACAGATGGTACTCTCCTTTACAGACAGCCCAAAATTGTTCTTGATTGTTGCACTGATGGAATGAGCAAGTCCTTCAAGGTTGAACATCACTCCCATGTTGCTGTTAGGGTGTACAGTGTTTTTCTGGTTCTGCTCATCTCACTCAGCATCAGTTCACGCAAATCCCTCCAGGTTTCCCTGAAATCCCGTCCCTCCTGGTTTCTAACAGAACAATTGTGTTCCATGACATACATATACCACAGTTTGCTAAGCCATTCCCCAATTGAAGGACATTTACTGGATTTCCAATTCTTTGCCACCACAAACAGAGCTGCTATAAATATTTTTGTACAAGTAATGTTTTTGCCCTTTTTCCTCATCTCTTCAGGGTATAGACCCAGTAGTGGTATTGCTGGGTCAAAGGGTATGCACATTTTTGTTGCCCTTTGGGCATAGTTCCAAATAGTTCTCCAGGAGGGTTGGATTAGTTCACAGCTCCACCAACAGGGTAATAGTGTCCCAGATTTCCCACATCCCTTCCAACAATGATCATTATCCTTCCCGGTCATACTGGCCAATCTGAGAGGTGTGAGGTGGTACCTCAGAGAAGCTTTAATTTGCATTTCTCTAATGATTAATGATTTAGAACATTTTTTTCATATGGCTATGGATTGCTTTAATCTCCTCATCTGTAAATTGCCTTTGCATATCCTTTGACCATTTGTCAATTGGGGAATGGCTTTTTGTTTTAAAAATATGTCTCAGTTCTCTGTATATTTTAGAAATGAGTCCTTTGTCAGAATCATTAGTTGTAAAGATTATTTCCCAATTTACTACATTTCTTTTGATCTTGATTACATTGGTTTTATCTGTGCAAAAGCTTTTTAATTTAATGTAATCGAAATCATCTAATTGGTTTTTGGTGATGCTCTCCAACTCTTCCTTAGTCATAAACTGTTCCCCTTTCCATAGATCTGACAGGTAGACTATTCCTTGATCTTCTAATTTGCATATAGTATTGTTTTTTATGTCTATGTCCTGTAAGCATTTGGATCTTATCTTCATAAAGGGTATGAGATGTTGGTCTAATCTAAGTTTCTTCCATACTAACTTCTAGTTATCCCAGCAATTTTTATCAAAGAGGGAGTTTTTATCCCAATGGCTGGACTCTTTGGGTTTATCAAGCAGCAGATTACTATAATCATCTCCTGCTTTTACACCTAGTCTATTCCACTGGTCCACCACTCTATTTCTTAGCCAATACCAAACAGTTTTGATGACTGATGCTTTATAATATAATTTTAGATTGGGTAGGGCTAAGCCACCTTCGTTTGCACTTTTTTTCATTAAGCTCCTGGCAATTCTTGACTTTTTATTTCTCCATATGAATTTACTTACATTTTTTCTAACTCATTAATTTTTTTCGAATTTTGATTGGTAGGGCACTAAACAGATAGTTTAGTTTTGGTAGAATTGTCATTTTTATTATATTAGCTCTATCTATCCATGAGCAGTTGATATTTGCCCAGTTATTTAAATCTAATTTAATTTCCGTGAGAAGTGTTTTATAATTGTTTTAAAAAAGATTCTGAGTCTGTCTTGGCAAATAGACTCCCAAATAGTTTACTTTGTCTGAGGTTACTTTGAATGGGATTTCTCTTTCTAGCTCTTCCTGCTGTTTCTTGCTAGACATATATAGAAAAGTTGAGGATTTATGAGGGTTTATTTTATAACCTGCCACTTTGCTAAAATTGCTAATTGTTTCCAGTAGTTTTTTAGCTGATTTCTTGGGATTCTCTAGGTAGACCATCATGTCATCTGCGAAGAGAGTTTTGTCTCTTCCTTCCCAATTCTAATTCCTTCAATTTCTTTTTCTTCTCTAATTGCTAATGATAACATTTCTAAGACAATATTGAATAGTAGTGGTGATAATGGGCACCCTTGTTTCACCCCTGATCTTACTGGGAATGCCTCTAGCCTCTCCCCCTTGAATATAATGCTTGTTGATGGTTTCAGATAGATACTGCTAATTATTTTAAGGAACAGTCCATTTATTCCTACACTCTCTAGTGTTTTTAATAGGAATGGATGCTGTATTTTGTCAAAAGATTTTTCAGCATCTATTGATATGATCATATGATTTCTGATAGGTTTGTTGTTGATATAATTGAGTATACTAACAGTTTTCCTAATATTGAACCAACCCTGCATTCCTGGAATAAATCCTACTTGATCATAATGTATTATCCTAGTGATGACTTGTTGTAATCGTTTTGCTAAGATTTTATTTAGGATTTTTGCATCTAAATTCGTCAGGGAAATAGGTCTGTAATTTTCTTTCTCTGTTTTAACTCTTCCTTGTTTAGGTATCAGCACCATATTGGTTTCATAGAAAGAGTTAGGCAGAGTTCCATCTTTCCCTATTTTTCCAGAGTTTATGTAGGATTGGAACCAATCGTTCTTTAAATGTTTGGTAGAATTCACTTGTGAATCCATCAGGCCCTGGAGATTTTTTTTTTTGAGGGAGTTCAATAATGACTTGTTGAATTTCTTTTTGAGATAGGATTGTTTAGGTATTTAATCTCTTCTTCATTTAACCCGGGCAACTTATATTTTTTTAAATATTCACCCATTTCACTTAGATTATCAAATTTATTGGCAAAATAATTTCGAATTATTACTTTAATTTCCTCCTCATTGGTGGTGAGTTCACCTTTTTCATTTATAATACTATCAATTTGGTTTTCTTTCTTTTTTTTATCAAATTGACCACAGGTTTATCAATTTTATTTTTTTCATAATACCAACTTTTGGTTTTATTATTTCAATAGTTTTTTTTTTTGCTTTCGATTTTATTAATTTCTCCTTTAATTTTTAGAATTTCTAATTTGGTATTTGATTGGGAATTTTTGATTTGTTCTTTTTTCTAATTTTTTTAGTTGCATGTTTAGTTCATTGATTTCCTCTTTCTCCAATTTATTCATATAAGTATTTAGAGCTATAATATATCCCCTGAGAGTCACTTTGAATGAATCCCATAGGTTTTGGCATGTTGTGTCATCATCATTACCACTATCTAGGATAATTCTTTCTATAATTTGTTTTTTGGTCCACTCATTTTTTAAAATGAGGTTATTCAGTTTCCAATTTGTTCTGGGTCTATATCTCCTTGGCCCAGTACTGCATATGACTTTTATTGCATTGTGATCTGAGAAAGATGTATTCACTATTTCTGCCTTTCTGCAGTTGATCATTAGGATTTTATGTCCTAGGACATAGTCAATTTTTGTATAAGTTCCATGTACTGCAGAGAAAAAGGTATATTCCTTTCTATCCCCATTCAGTTTGCTCCATAAGTCTACTATATCTAATTTTTCTAACAATCTATTTACCTCCCTAATTTCTTTCTTGTTTGTTTTATGATTCGATTTATCTAGATCTGATAGTGGTAGGTTGAGGTCTCCCACTAGTAGAGTTTTGCTGTCTATGTCTTCCCGTAGTTCTTTCAGCTTCTCCTCTAAGAATTTGGGTGCTGTCCCACTGGGTGCATATATATTCAATATTGAAATGACTTTATTGTCTATGGTACCTTTTAGGAGGATAAAGTTTCCTTCCTTATCTCTTTTAACACTATCTATTTTTGCTGCTGCTTTGTCTGAGATAAGGATTGCTACCCCTGCTTTTTTTACTTCAGCTGAAGCAAAATATATTTTGCTCCAACCTTTTACCTTTACTCTATATGTATCTCTCTGCTTCAAATGAGTTTCTTGTAAGAAGCATATTGTAGGATTCTGGTTTTTAATCCACTCTGCTATTTGCTTACGTTTTAAGGGAGAGTTCATCCCATTCACATTCAAGGTTATGATTACTAATTCTTTATTGTCCTCTGTGCTATCTTCCCTCTGTTTGTATTTTTCACCCTTTCCCCCCCTTTTATCCATATTCCCCAGTATTTTGTTTCTGAATGCCACCCGCTTCAGTGTGTTTGCCCTCCTATATCACACCCTCCCCTTTCTTTCCCCCTTTCCCTTCCCTTCCTTTTGTTATTTCCCCCTTATTTCCCCCACTCCAATTCCCTTTCTCTGTTCCCCCCCCTCCCCTTTTCCCCTTTTAATACTTGAAAGGTTAGATGTTTTATAAGTTAACTGAGTATGTGTAGGTTGACTTTAAGCCAAGTCTGATGAGAAGAAGATTCAGGTGTTTCTCCTCTGCTCCCTTCTTCCCCTCTATTACCATAGGATTTTTGTACCTCTTGGTGTAATGAGATTTGTCCCATTCAATCCCCTCCCTCCTCCCGTCCAAAGCTGCTGCAGTTGACAAATCCTGAGGTAGATGTTCTTTTTTCTGGCTTTTCTTTCTGGGTTTTGGGGGTCGGATTTCTTTTAAGAGGTTTGTTTCATGTGATAGATGTGGAAGAGATCAGGAGACTTTAGAACTGTGCCTGTCTTCTCTCCGCCATCTTGGCCGGAATGCTGCATCTGGTGTTTCTTAAAGAGAATATTTATATGTAAGATCAAAGTAAGTTACTTAATATCTGTTATTTAAGAAGAAATTATATATGTATCCTGTAACCCTGGCATCGGTAAAAGTTTTACATTGAATTTTTTTAAATTATCATATATATATATATATATATATATATATATATATATATATATAACTGCATTGAATTTTTTGAAATTATATATATATGTATAAAAAACTAAATTCATAGAGAATCTTATTTTCTTTTTGAAAATAGGAGCATATTTGAACAAGAGGAAAATAAGCTTATAAAACAGAGATGTGAAAGAAATTTATGTGTAACATATTTAGTTATAAGGTTAACTTTAAGAGAATGAGATGTCAGCATGGAAACATTATGCTAAATGTAGGTTAAGAATTTAATGCTGGGGCGGCTAGGTTGCGCAGTGGATAGAGCACTGGCTCTGGAGTCAGGTGTACCTGAGTTCAAATCCAGCCTCAGACACTTAATAATTACCTAGCTGTGTGGCCTTGGGCAAGCCACTTAACCCCATTGCCTTGCAAAAAAACTAAAAACAAAAAAACAAAAAAAAACCTAAAAAAAAGAATTTAATTTTTAATGTTAAAAAAGCAAAAATAGTAACCTTAGAAGAAGGTTGTATAACAAATTGGGAATTTATAGCTTAACTGCAATTATTTCCAATAATACTGAATAAATGTGAGAGGCTTTGAAAAATGATTGGGAGATTGAAAATTATGTTACCCATAGTTAAATAATGTTGAAAAGTTGTATGATCTAGTTTTATCAGTATAAGCTATTTTACTGTAATGATGTCAAAGCCTGGAGTTAATGATTGATTGCTCTGTAGAGGTAATAAGGGAAAATATCTGAAGTTATGACACTCTGGGTTTCCTGAAATTTTTAAACAAATGATGGACTTTATTCTAGACTTGTAGGTCCAAGCATAAATGCAATTTAAAAAAAGAATTTTTTTAATCAAAACAAAAGAATGAATTATATGCCTAATTAATGATATTAATAGAACAGCTACAAACCCTTAACATTTTACAGATAGTAAGTATAGTTATCATGTGGTCAAATACATAGAAACAGCTTTTATTAAACATAGCAGTGATGAAGAATTATATCAACTCTTTAAAGAGTTGCAAGAAGTTATAAGAGATAGATATAATTCTTTTTTTTTAAATTGAACACATACATTCCCACACTGGATTGCCTGGGCCCATATATGAAGGCAATCATAGGGCTGATCAATTAACCCTTCCACTTCTTATAAGCTTAGTAGAAGAGCAAGCTAGGCAGTGTCACAAACAATTTCACCAGAATGCCTCTTTATTAAGAAAAGAATTTAAAATCATCAGAGAGCAAGCAAGGAATATAATACTATCCTATCAACTATGCATTCCATCTTTACCTACACTTCCAAATTATTCTAAGAATCCTAGAGGCCAAGTTCTTAATGAAATTGTGGCAGATGGATGCGACTCATTATGCATCTTTTGGAAAAATGAAATTCATTCATGTTACTGTAGATGCATTTGGTTCATGTGCAATGGCAACAGCACATAGTTCAGAGGCTTCAGAAGGTGTGATTGATCATTCATTCCATTGTTTTGCTATTGTAGGGATACCAAAATCCACAAAAGCAGGTACTGGCCCTGGATATACTTCTATGGCATTTAAACAATTCTGCCTATATTACAATATAAAACATACTGCAGGTATTCCCTATAACCCCACTGGTCAAGCTTTAGTAGAAAGAAAACATAAAGATCTTAAGAGATTTCTGGAGGTGCAAAAGAAGGGGGAAATATACAGGGACAATGAGGAAACAAGGAAGGAGAGCAAATCTCATGTTATATACCATGAATTTTTTAACATTGAATAATAAACAATTAACACCTGCAGAAAGATTTTTTTTAAGTATATGCAACATGAAGTGAAGGGCATGGTCACATGGAAGGATCCTAAAGCATCAACAATGAAAATGACTGGATCTATTATTAACCTGGGGTTGAGGGTATGCTTCTGTTTTGTCCACAGATGGACAAGAAAGAAACATAAAGACTGTGCATACCAGATGAATCAAGTAATACAGAAAATGAATAATTTACACTTAAGAAATCAAAAAGGAAAAGATGAGAGGGGAACACGTCATGGACTTATGGGACAATTTATGATGCTTACATTACTCAAGAACAATTTGGGGATTGTAAAAGGAATTGAATATTGGACTTCTGTTCAAAACCCTCCATGAATCACTACTCTACAATGGGGAAAGTGTATGTCTGAAATTGTATGAATTGGGAACGCTGCAGATTATTTGGGATATAACAAAGTTCCTACTGGAGATATCAAAGAAGAAGCTGAGAAGAAAATTTAGGCATAATTTTTCTGGTTTAAATACTGTGACACCTATATGGTTTTGTAAAACGTGTATTGTTGAACCATATGTTAAATTGAGTAAAATTAAACATTCAATTCATCCAAATATTTATAACATGGGAACATTTAGAACTTTAGAAATATCAGGAATTCCATTTGTAGAAAGTGTTGAAGGAAGAAAGATAACTCCTACAGATCTCCTTGTTTAAATTTACATGCTTGGGATTTCAGAAAATGAATGTTTTTCATCCTGGGTTGCCTGTCATACCCTAAACAGAAGAATTTATGATCATTCTATTTTGCTACAGGTGGGGAATTCTCCTGATAGAGTTGTTCCATGGGGTCAGGCTATATGAAACCAATTATATACCCAGAAATAGGGTTGGCTAATTCAGAGATATGAAAGGCTATGACAGCTATAGATGAAATAAAATATATACAATGGAATAAGATGTTGGACAAAATATCTTATGCAGAAAAGAAATTGTGATTGCATGCACAGGACCAGATATTGCCTTCATGATAGGGTCTTTCAAAGATGTCAATATTATCAGAGAAAAAAGGTGGATATAATGTTAACTGTTACAATTGCACTATTCGAGCATGTATAAATAAGGAAGTGGAGGATGATGATGTTGTTTTCATGATAAGAAAACCAAAATTTGCTATAATACCCACCAAGGTAGAAGGCTGGTATATGTCTCCTGCTGATGAGTTCTTAGAAAAAACATTAAAGATAATTAGGCAGAAGAGATGTGGTAGTTGCATTGTGTATCATAGCAGCCATCATAGCAGCTATTTTGGTGATTATTTCTGTACAAGTAGGGAATAAAGAAAAAATTGGATGCTAAATATATATTCAAGAATTATCAGAAAATGCTCAGGATGGGATATAATGAAGATCTTTATCATTTGATTAATGCACTACAAACCTCTGTAAGAGAGAATTGCAATGTGATTATAGATTTTCTGCTATTTGTGTTATAATACCTCACTTATTCCTTGGGATAATATAAAAGATTATTTGAATGGAATATGGTATAATGATTCTATAACTGTGGATATGAATCAATTGCATAAAATTGTTAATGATATTGCATTGGCACCTAGACTGGAAATGGACTCAGGTATTGATAATTTGTTTAACTTTGTTAATAGGTTTCATCCTTTTCATTTTATGAACCTATTAGTGAGCATGCTTCCTGGTATCTTTGCATTATTATTGATATTGTGTATTATACCCATTTGTAATTAAATGCCTTTTGTCACTGGGACAAAATATAGATGTCCTGACACACCACCTAAAGCTTCAACTTGCCTAAGAAGGGGGAATCTGTAGAGGGCCAGCCCCAGGGAGTGATATTCACATATCCTTGGTGATCTTCTTCATCAAAAGTATGTATGGATTATTGCTCATTGTATGGATCAGTTGGCTCCCCAGTGAATCATGACCTAGGATAATCTGTGGCTCCAGCACGGTTTTAAAAGGTTTCTTTGATAGAGAAGCATGCACATTTTTCTAAGAACAAATATTGTAAATTTGCCCAGAAACTTGTAAAACTGGGTCTCTTTTAACCGGTCATTCCTGAGATAAGTTTTTGCTATAAAAAGTCTGAGTTTCCAAAATTAAGGTTGGTAAATTTTCACTTCCCCAACATTTCGTGTTTGGATATGTTTGTCTACCTGACCTGACTCTTGGAAATTCCTGTCTAGACCCACACCAGAGCTATTGCGGGTGATAAACCTGAATCTCAGAAACAATATGCTTATTTGGGGCATTTAGAGTGAATGTCATTGGAGCTATTTAATTATTTGGATGTAAAATATACCAGGCTGCTTTGCTAATAATTAGGTAGCATTCTTTATATAGTGTTTGGTGGAACTTGGAATCTATTCTGAGTGTCCTCATTTATTTGTACTTGTGTGTGGTATTGTGAATCCACTTTGTTATCCCTAAGGGATTAAATAGAAAAACAAACAACAGTCTGAAGACAAGGGATGCAACTCCTTGGCTGGCATTTCTTAAACTATTTTTGGTAGGTATTGTTCATATGACACCATTAAATTGGGGTTAGGCTCCTTGTATTTTTGCTGACCATTTAGTCTTTGGTTTGCTCAAATGCAACTTTATTGGCGCTCAGCTGCCACTGGAAAGGGAGGGGACAAGGACCACTCTGACATCTAGATCATGGATGGTTGGTACCAGAAGAAAGATACCAGGAGGAAGGCTGTAGGTCATAGACTTCTGTCTTTTTTGGTTATAGGAGAAAGCCCGCTCCAGGTAACAGCTCTCTCTCTCTTGCAAATGCCATTAGACTATTTTTAGTTTTGTACTCATCGAATTCTTCTTGCTCCTAGATCTGATAAATGACAACAAAGAAAAGAACACAATACAAAGGAAAAGCAGTAAAAGGAGAATATTGGCTTTCAGTAAGATCTTTGTGCACCACTAACAGAATTCTATTAATCAAATCTATTTTCTCCAGACTTGATTTTGACTATTTGGTACCGATACAACAGCTTAGGTGGTACAGTGGATAGTGTGCCAGGTCTGGAGTCAGGAAGATCAGAGTTCTAAACTTTGTTCAAAGCCTCAGGCTCTTATTGGCTATGTGCCTTTTTTTGCATGGGTTTCCTCAACTGTCCAAATGAGGTTGTGAAGGAAATGGTAAACCATTTCAGTATCTTTGCCAAGAAATCAACATAAGGGGCCATGATGAGTCAGACACAACTGAAAAACGACCAAATCACATATGAAACCAAATAAATTTTCTTCTTTGTTGAAGAGTCCTCTTTGTCATAGAAAATGCTTCCCTAAGAATCTTTGGTCATCATGTTCTCCAATGAGCCATAACATTATGGAGGAAAGATTACTGGATGAGAAATCTGAGGTTTAATATAGGTCCAAAGTCTTGCCCTGGAATTTCTCACTATAAATATGATATTAATCAAGTCACTGAACCTCTCTAAATCTCGCTTTGCTCATCAAAAGCAAAGTGTTAGACTAGATGATTTACAAGATCTTTTCCTATTGTAAAGGTAATCTTTCACAAGCATTCCAAGTTATAAATGAAGGTCCAGGAAGCTCTTGTAGTCATATGCAGGAAAACATGACTACCATATTGAAAAAGAGTCTACTTGAAATACAGGACAAAAATGAATTTTCATTTGGGTAGAAGATAATGCCAACATACATACCCACATATTGCACATAAATGAATTAACATATACCTATTGATCCATAGTCTCATACATACATTTACATACCCAAACACATTTATGACATACCTATATGGACACATACATTCATAAAAACACAAAATACATTCACAGAAACATACAACACATACCCACACGCTTGATAACATGAGATTTCCAGATCTTGTTTTCAGTGCATGAAAGAAAATAATCTTTTCCTCACCTTGAATTTCGCCTTTCTTATATCTTTGTCAAAATTGGAAAAAAGATCAGGAAAAAAAGTCATCTTTATTGGACTGGGAAAGATATTTTCATCTTTGTTTATGGCATGTTGTTAATTTCGCATATTTATTGGCATTCATGACTTCATAGCCATTGAACTATCCCCTTGTGAAAAAGAAATCTTTCCTTGAACCCATATCTCTGATTTGTGATTGTTCAATGTTCCCAGAGGTGCTTTGAGTGCTTGGAGTTGGAACTTTACAAATTTGTGGACAAATTTTCCAGGCACATAGGAGTAGCAGGAGACTACCAGTTTCAAAGAACAAGACGTGTTTGCTTGCCAAGATAGACCTAAGCTGAGCTGGACACATTACGCTGTTTTCAGCCAGTTTTCAACACTTCCACATGTGCATCTTCTCTGACAAACTTTTCTTTGTTCTCATAAGGACTTCATCTTCTGAGATGTTCTTTACGCTTATCTTTAAATATCCTTTAATCATCATGGGAAGTCATCATTTGATAACTTTTTTCTGTAGCACCTGGGACGAGTAGTCCATATGTCTCAGAAGACACAGCATCCCTTGGTTGTTCCCAAACCGGTTTTTGCTGTATATTATCATCATTCTCCGTTAGATCATGAGATGGGAACCTCCAAAAATAAAATGGAAGTGTGTTTGCCCTTCCTTGGTGACCGTGGGTTTTCTCATTTTAATCAGTGAGTGAATAAAAAACTGGGTAGACTGATGAAGCAACCGCCACGTGCTGGCTCGTCGCCCCCCTGGCAGGGAGGCAGAGGATATGTCTGCCACGCTGCCCCTCCAGCGGCCATTCTGGAGGAGCCTGCGGAGATTTGAAGGATGACCTCGGGCAGTGCAGCCACTCGGGGTGCTCACCAGGCGCTCCCTCCCGTTTTGGTGCTTAGGCAGCCACGGTGGCGGACGGGAATCTAGCGGTGGGCGGTTCACAGTGAGGATGAAGGTGGCTGCAAGCGGGAGGAAGTGCGCCCCGCACCTGCCATGGCTCGGAAGCTACAGCACCACCGCGCTTCTTCCGGCTTGATGCTGATCCGGCCTCTGACTAAGCGACTTCCGGTTCCAGGCCAGAGCATGCGCCTTCCGGTCCCCAGCGCCCTGCTCCGGAACTGCGCATGCTCAGCTTCCCGGCCCCTTTCTCTGACGTGACCTTTTCTCAGGAACATGGTCTGAGGGTGAAGGGGCTCAAGGCCCCCCGGGGTTCGGGGGTCAACCATGACCGCGGGTTTCCCGATCCACACCGGGGAATCTGAGCTGCTATTGGAACGGGGAACTGACGTCGCTCACGGTAGTTGAATACTGCGCATGTGACCCTTGAACCCCAGCAGCCCCGTGACCTCCACAGCCTCACCCCATCCCCCTGCTGCCCAGGACCCAGTGTGTACCTGTGCCCCATACTGGTACCGCCTTTCCCTCCAGTTCCCACCAGAGTTGTTGCTACGCAGTTCCTTTCTACAAACTGCCATTTCATCACCAAACTTTTTCTCTTCCTTTTTCATGGGACTCCGGTGCCCAGTGATAATGCTGTGTACCCTCCTGTTCAGCTACAGCGTGTTTTGAGGGGACTTTTGTGGCTTCCTCAGCTTTGCTTGCTTAGCACCACTGGGAGTAGATTTGATGTTTTGTTTATGTTTCCTGAATAGATGTTAATTCATAGTGGGAACAACTGATTTGTAAAAAGAATTGTAAGTTGTAACTCATTTTTACTTTGGAAATTTTCATGTAACCGATTAATCATATGGATAAAAATTGTGTTTGCAGGTGGGTAGCGGTTGTACAGATCTGTTATCTCCATCACTGCAAGGAAGCTACAATTGGAAACTTCTCAGCTGATTCATCAAACTGCCACCTTACAGAAGCTTTTTATTATCACTTTAAATGCTTTGTATGTACCCTTTTGAACTCTATAGATGAGGGAGGAATTTGGCTTATTACCTCTGTAAGCAATATAGAGGAAGAGGAGTACCATCTTTCCACATTCAATGACAGTTTTAATGAGGGAAGACCCACTGATTATGGTCAGTGAACTTCCACTTTTGCCTATAACTTTATTAGAATTAACTTTAGAGTGAGACTTTTTGAATAGCTCTATTAGTGAGACTTTTTGAATACCTCTATTTTAGAAAGTGCACAAAATTCTGAAGAAAAATCATCTCCAGAAAAATATTGGAAAGGTCAAACACCTGGTTCTAAACAAGGTAGCATTTAAAACTTGAATGGCTATTGCTGCAAGGATGGGTTTAATTCTGTTCCCAATACAGCATCTAGTTCAAGAATGAATTGGCCAGAGACAACAGAACTCTAAAAGATACTACCATAAAATACTGCTAACATGTGCTTTTGGAAGATAATTATGGAATTCAAAATAATGAATGAGAATCCTATTTTTATATCTATAAGGAAACCAACAAATTGATCATATTCAACAAAAATCCTGTCAAATTTAACTTTTTATCCATTTCAAGAAACATTTCATATTTATTTCAAAGAATGTAAATGCCTCTCTGAGTTTCCTTCCAGTTGCAAAACTGAGAAACTAAGAAAAATAAGTTGATATGTTAAATACTATGCTGGATTGAAAGATTCATTTTCCTGTTTCTACATTTGAAATGGAATTGATAATTCACTTGACCTAAAGGAACCATTTGTCCATTGTTCCTCTTTAGTCCTTCTAGTTAATCTGCTACCCCACTTTGGATGAGGATTCCATGGACTTACCAAAGACTTTTTAAGCACAAGACTCTCTTTAAATGGTAGAGAATTATCCAACACTATTCCATCTCTCAGCATATGTTTTAATCTATTGGAAGTTTGAGATAACTGTTTCTTACCATGCCAAATTTTTTTAGGAGAAATTGATGTCATTGAGTCCTGCTAGTATTATTGTGTTTCAGGGATGTTCTACGGGAGTAAAATATAGGATTCAAGCAAGCAGATTCTCCAAAGCAAAGGACTTGACAGGCAGAAAAGGGCAACAAGGAAAGGACATGGATTGTACTGGAAAGTGTATTTGCTCAGGAGGCACCTCCCTCTCCCAGTGAAACTTATTGAGGCAGATACAAATCACTCAAAATTATCTTGGCAAATTGTATCTTCAAACAGCAAGCACGTATGTAGAGATGTGAATTCACTTTAACCTTCCTGACTTGGAGCGGGAAGCTATTCCACTCTTTCTATTCCTTGGGTGATGATGATGTTTGTCCTTCAGTGGTCAAGTTGTGAACTGATCCAAGCATTCTGCAGAGCAGTTTGGGACTATGCTCTGAAATTGTGCATATCCTTTGATTCAGCAAATATAAACGATGGTCTAAATCACTATTAAATAAAGAAAGCCTAAGTCCCTGTCACACCTATGTGATTGGCTAATAAAACAGAAAAGGAAAATGATAAATGTTTGTGAGGATGTGGGAAAAGTGGGACACTAAATGCACTATTCTGGAGGTTGTGGATTGATCCAACCATTCTGCAGAGCAATTTGGAACTGTGCTCTAAATTTGTGCATATCCATTGATTCAGCAAATACAATTTCAAAGACTTAATTCCTAAGAGATAGGCTAAAGAAGCTACATATCCACATAGCAGCTCTTTTTTGTGGTGGCAAAGAAATGGATATTTTTAGGATACCTATTGTTAACCATAATTTCCTTAGGCTAAAAATTAAATAACAAAGTTTTCCAAATGAAGTTTAATTCTCTAGGATCTTACCAAAACCCATGGGTGGATGGCATCCTTACAAATGCTAACAACAGAACTGAAAAATCAATATTTATAGAATTTTGACAAAGAATCCTAAAATTTTGGTGGCCAACCAATCAGGTTACACATTTGTACATAAAGGTGTCACTGATTATTTTATGATTCTCTAAATCATCCATAAGGTCTGTTCCATGACAGAACTGACAAAGATCCAGTTAGGTCAGGGCTACTGTCTCCTCTTCTGATATGATATTTTATATTATTAGTAGATATGAGACGGACATATAAAACAGTGGAGTTTCTTCCTTTCCAAAATGTCATAAGTACTTAAGTATATAAGTTCTCATTTAGATAACCAGAGCAGATTCCTGCCTTTTCAGGATGGCCTTTTATTGATTGATTACACAACTTTTGCAGATGCAATTAGAGGGACATTAGTCTGTTTCACACAGAACCTCCCTTCAGATTTATAAGAGGTGAACATTCCAAATTTACAGAACTCAATTAGAGGTTGATGGAACAATTTTTGTTCAGAAATATAGTTCAGAAATATTTTAATTCTAAATTAAATAATATCACATTAGACATATTTTATGTTATTGGTAGATCAATCATAAAAATTTAGCAAGATTGTGAATATATAGGAGGATAAATAATATATCAGTGGGACCTAGATTTTCTAAGAATCATGGGCAAGTAATGTAAGATTCATAACAGCAATTCAAGTGAGTAATACAATCACAATTTTAAAAAATTACAAAGATTCAAAAGGGGGCAATCATATAATCTCATATATAAAAGCACACAACAGCCAGGAAAGATTCAGGTTCCTTTCTTCTGGAGTTACCTAATGAAGTTCTAAGGCTTAGGATATAGTTTCAGAGATTTCTTCAATATGTTTTTCTTGTGGATATTTTAACTTTTTTCTGTTGAAACTTAACAATTACTATTATTTTTACTAGAAAATGAAATTCTGAAATCCCTTAGATCTTCATAATTTACAATTTGTTTTGGTATTTACAGAAAATTCAGTTACAAACAGACATTATTAGCATTATTTTTGTTATTCCTCCCATTTGGAGGATACATTTCCCTTATCAAGAAAATCTTTACTATTTTAAATTTAGATAAATACAGGCCAAAATTACTTAAATTTCTATACCTGATTTTAATATTGATTGTCTGACTTGATTATAGCAATTTACTATAAGATCATGGACATATAAGAAAGGACAATGGTCCCCTATGTATTTTAGATGTATGTTCCAGGTGGAGATCATGTAGGTAACCAATAGCCTCAAGTTAGACTCTCATTCTGCCAGGTGAGAGACATTTTTCTGAATGTCACATTCTTGAGAAACTGAGTCAGGAAAAAAAGTTCAGCCTCAGATCCACTCTTACCTGGAAAAATACCTTCTTCACCTGTAAAGTTTCAACAAAGCCCCCTTGGGTTTCTTTTCTTTTTCTGGCTTCTGTGGACTATGGTCCACCAGTCTTTTCCTTTGATACCTGGATTTCAGACTTAAGATAGAAAGCCATTTTCAGTGTGATGATATTTTTATAGCAATTTCCTATAATCAGATAGAGATTCATCTCTAAACTTCATAGACTAGGATCAGAAATAATGCCATATTTTGATTATATAGTAGTAACGATGAATATTACAGGAAAAAAATCACAAAATGTTATTCATGTTGCACAGGTGATTTTACAACAAAAGGTCTGAAACACAAAAACAAATTTTCTTTAAAATTTTCCATTAATATGCTTCAACACATGCATATATATATATATATATATGTATATAACAAACAGATGTTCTGAATTAACAATGTAACTATATATATATATATATATATATATATATATATATATATATATATATATAATAAACATATTTCAGGAAAATTGGAGAAAGAAAAAAATGAAGTTATAAAAATTTTTGAAGCATAGTAACCCCAACTGAAAACTAATATATATATGTATATATATATATATTTGACAATATTATTCATAATACGTTTATTATAGAATTAGTACTATCATTTTAAAATGGAGCACTACTGTTGGAAAATTATACTAACAATCATACTAGAACTTATATCACTATCATTCCATCACTCCATCACTCATCCCTTTTTGGTCAAAGGAGCGCATAATACCACTTGCAGACCAAAAGAGAGAAAGGGGAGCTTTTCATCTTTACATTTCCTCAGAGGATGTGATGGGAAATTCTTTTAGACATTCCTCATGTGATCAAGGGGCATTTATCTCTTTCATCCCATGCAATATGACTACAGATATCATTATCTTATTCACTAAAGCATTAGAACATTTTAGTGATTTCATAAGTTCATTCACTTCTACACAAATATACTTATCAATCTCCAAAAGAAAATGAGATTTCTTAGGAACTTAGTATCATATATGATAATTTCAAGACATAGCAAGAACTTTTCTTCTTGCAAACTTTAAATGATCTTAATAGTATTTGTTTCACAAATAGTAATCTTAAAAAATAGAAACTCTTCTGTGACAGCATATATCAACATATTATTTGCAATAAATTAGCTTACAGATTTGAAAATTTAGATCTTATGCAAAATACATAAAAAACCCTTTTACAAAAGTCTTTTTCTGAGCCCTCTTGTTTTTAAAACCAGCAATAAACATTCCTGATGTTAAAAAGGACAATATATTAATTATGAACTTGTAAAGTGATGGACATCTCTCTTTTTCAATCTTAAAGCAAAAAAAAATTTCAAATTGGAATTTCTCAAAGCTATAAATTAATTGCACAAATTATTCACAGGAAATAAATCTCAATTACCACAGGACTTCCAAAGACCACCTTCCTTGAACTCAAGGGTGTGTACAAAAGGAAGCGTCTATTGGTTTAAGACATGGAGAAAATATACCTAATTAAATTACTCTTACAAACAACCTTAAGTCAAATTCCCTTCAAACATTAGCTTTAAAAAATGAGATCACATAATTAACCCATTGTTATAAGTGAATGAAGAGAAAAATCTGCTAGAGTGAGAGAAAATTGTACATTTTATTCACAAACCTTACAAGATACGGGTACCTCACTCCTAGGCGTGAGGCATGCCTTAGTTTCAGGAGTCAGGTAATTTATTGTCCTCAGAAACTCTTTCCCCTCCCTCTTGGATGTTCATAGGCTCTCAGAGTTTGAGTTACAATCTAAAAGGTTCGCCTATTCCATGATATGCCCCTAATATGATCCCCCCCACATCATCCAAAGCATGATATGCTAAAGAACTCCAATAGTCACAGGGGGTGTATGGGTTAATATTCAATTACCTAATTGCGCAAACTCAGTAGCATTAGGTCAAGATCTCTAGGTCACTCTTGATTGTTGGGGTTTGGTATCCCTGGAATGGGATTAGGAAGACTCTTCCAGTCTTGTGATTGGCTGGGCCATTCTTCCTTTGTAATGGATTCCCTAAGGGCTCCCCTCCACATCCTGTGAAGATCATCATCCTATATTTCTCACAACTTCCCCTTTTGTAATGGATTCCCTAAGGCTCCCCTCCACACCCTGTGAAGACCAACACCCTACATTTCTCACAACTCCCCCTTTTCTTTTAAATAACAACTTGGTCTTCATACTTCACCAGCAGTATCTTCCTCAAATTAATTCATAATCCTCATCCTTGAAAGGACTGACTTTCCTTATCAATATCTTTACCTCTTCCTTATTAGAATTGTACACCTGTACTAATTTTCTAATATAATCTTGTACTATGAGTTATTAACTGGATCATACATGGGAGACACACACATGGCTAATAAGATTCTCCTTAGGGCCAATAGTAAGATACCTAGTAACTGTTTCTACCATGAACCAGTAAAACAATTCATCCAAGAGGTAGTACACGGACTTGTCCAGGTTTGGAATGAATCCCTGGTTATCTTCTTTACCACCTTCCCATTGTCATCTATCTTTAGGCAGCAGCTTGAGAAATTCATTTTATCACAGACTACTCCTTCCTTGACCAACAGGTAGTCTAGTACCAATCTATGTTGAATACTCGCCTCTCTTGTTTGTGTGACTTGGGTAGCCAGCAGGTCCAAGACCCTAGCTGTTTGATTGGTAATTGTTTCAACTATAGCTTGGAGTCTTATTAGCCTATTCAGTTTATCAATTGGGGGTTCCATAGCCCCAACTCCCATCCTGTGCCCAGGTAGTAAGCCCTTAAGTCTAGATAACTCCCTGACCAACTCTTTGAGGACAACTGGATCTAGGCAGTAGTCCTACAAATCCAGTAATGTCCCTCTAGTGCTAGTTGGTCTTCCAGGAATAGTTTCCAACAAATGGATAATACTGTTCCTCCTCTTTACTTCCAAGGGGCCCTCTTAAATAGGTCATATAATCATCATGATAATAGGTATATTTCCAAAGTTGCTGTACCTCCCTCCACTGCAAGTTTTTATACCAATGTCTTTAGAAAGGTCTTCCTGGCTCCAAAATCCAAGCTAAATTCCTGATTTTGTGCCATTGGATCAACCCTAAGAATAGCTAATATACCCAGTGATGCTCCTTAAATTGTCTTTGTTGCAAATGGTCATTTCAGCACTTTCCTTGCAAGTCCATACTAACTCAAAATCAGTTTCCCTTAACAAATGCCCCAGTCGGGGTGGCTAGGTGGTGCAGTGGATAAAGCACTGGCCCTGGAGTCAGGAGTACCTGGGTTCAAATCCAGTCTCAGACACTTAATAATTACCCAGTTGTGTGGCCTTGGGTAAGCCACTTAACCCCATTTGCCTTGCAAAAACCTAAAAAAAAAAAAAAACAAAACAACAAAAAAACCAAATGCCCCAGTTTGCACATCTTTACAAGGGATCCAGGTACCATCATTAATCTCACATGAGTCTGAGGTCACCTATCTTGTTGAGTCCTGAATATATGTACCCTGCTTCTGGACATGTCCAGATGTTTGCTACTCCCCAGGCAATTATCCTGGTCAATCACTTATAAACAAGTGACCCTGAACTCACTCAGTCACATGCCATTGGTATCTGTCTCCTCTGGATCAGAATTCTGCACCACAGTGTACCTCTGACCAGGAACTGAGAATCTAGGCCAGACCCAGGGGTACCCAAGTTCAATTCTCAAACTGCTGTGAACTATGGCAAGTTCAACAGCCACATCAAAAGACTGGGCATTGACTTCTGCCAGCTAGACCCTCCTCCCACCTTTACTAACACCCTGTTGTTTAAATCAGAGATAGGACTCATTCCCTATACAGACTCACATAGCTATAATAATGCCACCCAATAATCTCCCTCTTTCTTTCTCAATGGAGAACATTTTTACCCTGCCTCCCCTCCTTTCCATAAGGAGAAGGGCATAAGTAGGGGTGTCACACTTATAGAGTCAAGGGGAAGTTACAGATAAACAATGTACACATAGGTGAGAGATGGTGAAAATAACTGGTCCAACGTCTCTTATCTCCTCTCTTTTCTTCCTTGGAGGCATTCAATGTCCTTCAGCAGCTTCTGAATCTGTTCCAAAAAAGTCCTCCCCAGCTCTGACTCCTTGAGAACTTGTTTTCTGGTAGAGAAACTGCTTAACATCTTATTCAGATCAAAACATGTTTCCAAGGGGTGGCTAGGTGGCGTAGTGGATAAAGCACCGGCCCTGGAGTCAGGAGTACCTGGGTTCAAATCCGGTCTCAGACACTTAATAATTACCTAGCTGTGTGGCCTTGGGCAAGCCACTTAACCCCCTTTGCCTTGCCAAAAAAAAAAAACCCTAAAAAAAAGTTTCCATCACAAAACAATGATATTCCGGAACTTATTACAATTTACATTTTGCCTTATTGCCATATTGACACACATAGTTCACTTTTAACACAAACTTCCATTAATATTTTACAACATGAGCAAACTCACAAGCTTGAGTCAATGTGATCATTCTCATTGGGAGTTTGCTCCATACACATACATTCAACAGTCGTCTTTGTTCTACAAGTACCCAGCATCTGACTTCAAATAAAACAATTTTAACCTTTGTTCTCATTATAATGATGATTCCTTAATGACATCCTTAACCAAATGAATTTTTTCCCAAATAGTCCCATATTTTCATTTTCCTAGTATACTTAACTAATTCACACTCCTTTCCTTAAACTAGAACTTGAAACTGTAATTATCCTAAGAATTTCCCATTCTTCTTACCTAAATATCCCCTCTAATACAAAAACTAAGGAAATTTAATTCCTGTCTTAGCATGTAGCTGATAGTAGGTGTCAGAGCCAGACACCTAACCCATCTCTGGCTATTAGATCTAATTTACCTAAAACTTTCCAGGACATTAAAGGAAATTTCCTTTATGAGTATTGAATATCAGTATCCAGGCAGAGGTCACATGGGTAAGTCAAATGTTGTAGGCCACATTTATTCTTCCAGATGAGACATTATCCACATGTCATTTTGGGGAAATCAAGTCAAAGGGGTCCAACCTCAGTCATGCTGAGAAGATGCCCCTTTGGCTGCCCATCCCTGTCACCTGACATCCTTGGCTCATTGGCTTCCTTGGCTCCAAGAACATGACATTTACCCAGTAGCATTTCTTTTTGTTGACCATCCTGGTATCTGACATAAGAGAAAATTAAAAGTCCTGTGATATAAAATAGTTGTTTTACCTAGTTAGAACTTCCAGTGAATACAATTCACTAAATTCCAATTATAAACTTAATGGAGTCCCAATTAATGAAACCCCTACCTAAAGCTCAGATTATCCTTCCTGGGTCTTTGCCTAAAACCTAGTATTCTAACTATGACTTGCCCTACAGGCCTATTTCCTACCTCTTACTAGAGACATCCCTTTGTCTGTAATCATATCTACTATCTCTATATGAAGATGACATATCAGATTCCCCTTGGCTATAGAAACTTCCTTCTAGCCTGTTGTATCTTACCTCCTTTGTCCAGGAGATTGTACAGAGAAATATCAAATGATCTTGTGTTTATCTTTCCTATATTATATAATGCTTTTACTTCAAAGCAAACAATCACTGCATTGGAATATATATATACATACATATATATATATATATCCAAATTATTCCTAATTCACATACTTAGCTAGAAACTTCTATACATAAACTTGTTTACCTAATATCCATCCTCAACATATTAGAGTAACAGAGTAACACACAAATTACTAGATTGTACAAAGCAATCCTTCCATTATTGCATTATTCATGAACCCACATATCTATCCCAGAAAGGGTCGTACTTTTTCACATTTTCCTTATTGCCCTTCAAAGCAATCACACATTAATCCCAGGCTTTAACAATAATAACATTTAAATAGCATTCATATGAGATAACTAAATATTGCAAATATAATCTCTTTGCAGTTACAAAAGAATATCACATAACTGATAAAAAGACATCTTATTCATCAATAAGTTACTTTACAATAGGGCCCACAATTGCAATTTGTTCAGAGCCCCCCAGCAGCTGTCTACAGTTACCAAGAGAGAAGTCCATATTCTTGACTTCTTTAAAATTAAACGTGCATTGTTATTATACATTAAACATTAAAATTCTTATTTAAACATCTCATTTCCCTTAGAACAAGAGCAGAATGAATATCCCATGTTCTTTACACTTTTGTCTCTTTACCCAAATTCTCAGAATTCAAAATCATACATGACATTTAAAACCCCAATGTAATTACAACTCAACTAACTTCCCAACAGTTGTTTGATAAAAATGTTAGAGTACCTTATACAGAGAATCCAGCACTCACATTCCCAAAGCTCTATTCAAAATAAAAATACAGTTGTTAGCATTATTAAACTCAACATTAAAACCAATTAGAGCTTGTCCCCAAAAGACATCAGTAAATATCCCTGATAATCTAGGTATTTCTCTTCTTAGTAACACAATACCACTTTTCTTTAACCCAAAGGTGTTATATAGAGTTTAAAATCCCAAACCACATAACTCCTTACGAAAGTTACAATAGTGTTAAAATAGTTTAATCCCAAATTAATTTAACAATATAGGTTATTTAATTCCTCCCATTCTGTACAAACTTTGTCAGAATGTTACAACACTAGTATCCCTCTTTTAAAAAACCCTCAGTGCGATTTCTAAAACTCTAAAAACTTTAAAAACAATGCGAATCATAACTCAGGCCACCTGGCCAGCAGGTATTCATTAAACATGATTTCCTTTCAATCAAGGAGTCTCTTAACCCCTGGATCTTATGCATTTTTTTTCTTTCCCATCACGCATCCCATACCTCCACAGGTGTGGAGGTATCTTTCCCTTTAAGGCTTAAGCACTTGGGCTCTTCTGTCTTTCCCCCCTCCCACCATGGGTGGGTGGGGCACTTAGGTAGACTCTGTCTAGGGTTCAAGTCTTAACAAGATGGCGATGGGATCAAGACCACCACGTGTCCGACCCACCACCCCTTCCCCCAACCCAGGGAGAAAGCATAAGGATAGGAAATCTTCCCTCCTCTAACTTCTCACTCTTTCCCTTAAGGGTTCTTTCTTCTCTTGAACTTCTAAACTCTGTCCCCAAAGCACAAGTTGCTTTTTTTTCCTTTAAGAATCCTCCTCCCCTTTCTGTAACTCTGCACACCTAGCAAAGTACCCCAGTACCACCGGGTGAGAGAGGGGCTGATTTCCACATGGGGGCTGCTGAATGACCACTTCCTTCTCCTCTTAGAATGATTTGTAAGCCACCACAGTTTTTTGTCTTTACAATCCCCCTCTTCCCTTAACTCTACACACCTAGCACAGCTACCACTGGCTCAGTGAGGGCAGGGCTGATTTCCACATGGGGGCCGCTGCACACTACTTCCTTCTCCCCCACCTTCTGAAACTCCTGGGCCCATCTCCCAGCCATCCCTCTTAAAACTTGAGCTGGGTCCTCAGACCCAGAGATGCCTAAAGGAGACACGTACACAAGACAGGACATAACAAATACATACGCTGCCGCAGGAACATTCAAACTCACTCACACAGCATTGGATCCAATCAGCTTCCTTAATTTAGAAAACTTTTTTTTTTTTTTAGTTTTTGCAAGGCAATGGGGTCAAGTGGCTTGCCCAAGGCCACACAGCTAGGTAATTATTAAGTGTCTGAGGCTGGATTTGAACTCAGGTACTCCTGACTCCAGGGCCGGTGCTCTATTCACTGCACCACCTAGCTGCCCCTAGAAAACATTTCTTTTTCTCCTCTCTCCAGACTTTCCCTTTCCTCTTGGGCCCTGCTGTTAGCCTCCTCTCTAGGAGCAGCCAGAGGATCCCACCTGGTTTTTTTTTTCTTTTTCTAACTTGCTTAGAAGTAATTTCGCATTCCCAATTATCCAGCATGCTGCACATTCCACCTCCTCTTTATTTAAAGGTACCTTATGGTTTACTGTTAATCAGACCCAAACCTTGGCCACCAGACAGACTGTCCTTGGATGGGGATTTGTGGCTATTCAGAATAGCAGTATCTGATGAACTTGCTTTTCTCTTTACCCTGGACAGAATCCTTGCTGTCTCAGCTAGCTCATTTTCTACCCAAAGGCTTTTCCTTGGATATTGGATAAGGGGGGGTCCTCTTCCTCCCCTCCCTGAGGCACCTTTTTACACCCCTTGGCCTCCCATCTAGAACTTCTTTTCCTGGAATTGTCTAGAATCAGCCTTGAAAGATAAAAACTGAAGTTTCCCTACCTTTCTGGGTCATTTCCACAATTTTCCATTACTCTCCCTGTCAATGGCAGGGTTTCAGGTCCATTCAGAGATCCACCCAAGGGAACCATGGAAAAGAAATGAGGATCTGGCTTGAAATCAAGCTATGAGGCCTGCTTCCCCCGGTCTCTTCTGGGGCTTCCTTGAGGTGTTCTGAAGATCTGAGATGAGCCCCCAAATTGTTATAAATGAATGAAAAGAAAAACCTGCTAGAGTGAGAGAAAATTGTACATTTTATTCACAAACCTTACAAGATACGGGTACCTCACTCCTAGGCGTGAGGCATGCCTTAGTTTCAGGAGTCAGGTAATTTATTGTCCTCAGAAACTCTTTCCCCTCCCTCTTGGATGTTCATAGGCCCTCAGAGTTTGAGTTACAATCTAAAAGCCCATTCCATGATATGCCCCTAATATGATCCCCCCCCACATCATCCAAGGCATGACATGCTAAAGAACCCCAATTGTCACAGGGGGTGTGTGGGTTAATATTCAATTACCTAATTGCGCAAACTCAGTAGCATTAGGTCAAGATCTCTAGGTCACTCTTGATTGTTGGGGTTTGGTATCCCTGGAATGGGATTAGGAAGACTCTTCCAGTCTTGTGATTGGCTGGACCATTCTTCTTTTGGAATGTATTCCCTAAGGGCTCCCCTCCACACCCTGTGAAGATCATCACCCTATATTTCTCACACCTATTCACTGGCAATTTAAGTTAATTAAAATTACTAAAATCAGGTGGCTAGAATTGTTAAATGCCTATCAGACTGACTGACAGAAAATTTTTGATAAAGATTTATGACTTGATGGTTCTAAAAATCCTTTTTCTTTATGATTACAAGATTTTCTTTGTATTTAACAATCTTATGAAATTCATGAGTTAAATGTCAAATACTATGATTACAATAAGCATAAGAAATTTAATTTTTCTTCATTCTGTTTATTAATAGCACAATTTTAAACTCAATTATTGAGTAATATTTTTTAATATTAAAACACTCATGAACATCATAATATCATGATTCAAATTATGTATTATTCAACTTTACAAAATTTCAAGTTAAACAATGTATAGGGGCAGCTAGGTGGCTCAGTGGATAAAGCACTAGTCCTGGAGTCAGGAGTACCTGGGTTCAAATCCGGTCTCAGACACTTAATAATTCCTAGCTATGTGGCCTTGGGCAAGCCACTTAACCCCATTTGCCTTGCAAAAAAACCCCAATATATAATCTTAATAATGTATGGAAAATCAATTCATGTTTGGTTATCTCATTTGAAAGGTGATCATATAGCTTTAATACATTTCTTAATTTATATGATCCTGTTACCTTTCCCTTCAGAGCTAAATTCTGGATTAAATCAAACCAAAATCTGGATTTAACATAAACATATAAGTTACAGATGGTCTTCTCTTTTATTTTTTAAAAAACAAAACCAAGCAAAAACTTTTCTTTCTGCAGTTTCTGAGAAACAGCATTAGAATAAGATTTTTAGCTTCCATTCTTTATTCTGAAATCAACACTTAGTTATTTAATGAGAACCCACCAAATCATCACTATTTAGAGACACAATTTTTAGTAGATCAAAATTTGTACACTGGCATCCTATGTTGTGAGATTTTAGGGGCTCTGACAAAACCCTCCCAAATACCCCCAAAAGGTCCAGTGACCTTTTCTTACATCTCTGGACCAGAGGATACAGAAGAATTGCTGCTGGGGGAGTAATACAAAGAGACCTTTAATCTAAATTATTATCATTATTTTTTTGTTTTTTAGGTTTTTGCAAGGCAAATGGGGTTAAGTGGCTTGCCCAAGGCCACACAGCTAGGTAATTATTAAGTGTCTGACACCGGATTTGAACCCAGGTACTCCTGACTCCAGGGCTGGTGCTTTATCCACTACGCCACCTAGCAGCCCCTTATCATTATTTTTAACATGCTAATTAAGACCCGTCAAAAACAATTTTAGGGACAATTTTAATTTCTTCTAGGTTCCTTATATGTATAATTTGCCAAATCAGTAAATAAAACCCTGATAGTCAATCAGACAAGAAAAGAAACAACAGGAAATACTAGAACCCCCTTCTTCCCCCCCAATAAAAAACAACATGATTTTCAAGAAAATTTGTCCTGTGTTGCCAAATCATGAGTTTTGGGAAAGAAAAAGATCCAATTTTGGAAAAAGGGAGAATGGAGAGCAAAATTGGCCATTCAGAACACAGATACACGTATAAAACACAAAAATGGAGTCAGAGCACTTCAAGCCAGAGACATCCCCCCCAACTCTAGGGAAAATCCCACCTTGCTCTCACACTAGAGGGTCCACTAAATACTAAACAAAGACAAGAGGGTGCCAGACAGACAAATCTGCAGGACCTGTGTGGGCTGAAACACCAACACCACCAAAAGTAACAAATCTCCAAAAAACCAGAGATAAAAATCCAGAGAACATTCCATTTCCAAACAATTAAGTTATTAAAAAAAATAATGGTAGCCTCATTATATTCCAAAGTCATTTAAAAAAAAAACTGTCCATTCACATTGCTGACCCTCCCATTTGAAAGCAAAAAATGTATTTACTAATGGAAAGAACAGGTATGAAAAAATAGCCATTGCACTGGTCAGCCACAGGGAATACTGCAGCAGAGGGAGGATCAGACACCACAGGGGAGAGAGGCAGGACAATAAATAGCTGAATGTGAGAAGTTTTAAAAACTTGAAAAGACTGTGGGGAAGGACTTCTTGATTTCTGGTTTTTACTATTTTCTGAATCTCTGAGAAGGGATCTACACTCTTTTTATCCCAATGCCCAAGTTTTGGACAATAGTAACAAACCCTGGTTGCTCAGACTGCCTCCCAATGACAGGAGGGTCTTGCATGGGGGCTATCAGCTGCTTGATTTGCATAGCCAGCACCCTATCCAGCTTTGCTCACAATTCCTTCTTTTCTTTGAGATCAGTCTTTTTTTTTTGCTCTATGAAATTCTGACTCAATTTCTGAGTCAATCCGACAATGTATTGAGGATGTTTATCTTGTCAGTTTAGCTCACTTAATCTTAATATTTCTGGATAGAGTAGGCTACAGATTGTTAACAAAATAAGAGAGAAACTGAGTCTGTCCTTCTTCATCCTTATGCTTTAGGCCAGAATTTGTATCAAAAGCCTCTGCTAGATAATCAAAAAATTGAAACAGTTTCATCTTCTTTCTGAACAACAGTTTTAAGTTTTGAAAAGTCTACTGGTCAGGGAAATGCCCATGGAATGGATTCATAATCCTGGTCTGAGTATGCCACACAGTCTGTGTTTTGGAGCTCTTCCAAAGTAGCTTTGAAATCTGCCTTTTTAAACCAATTCTTTGCTCTCCTTTTGCCTTACTAGAGCTACAGTTAACTGGCAAATAGCTAGGATTCTAGGGTGATAGGATTGCAGAGTAATTTTAAATTGATCACTAAACCCAATAGGATCTTTAGGTGGATAAGGAAAATCTTTAATGACTATTACTGAACTTTGTCCTATGATTTAAATCTGAAGTGTGGAAAAGTACAAAGTTTTACATCAGCTCCAGTCTGTCGTCTCCCTCCTTAGGTTGCATGGTGGTATTTATTACCTTGAAGGGATGAATTCCCTCCTAATTCAGGCTTCAGACTTTTATCTGGAGCCAGGGGAAATTGTTTTGAGAACAGGATCTTTTGAGGCAGGAAAAGGAGGAGGAATAGTAGAAATATAGGAATAGGGAGAGGAACTAAAATGAGGAGGAGAAGAGGTAGGAGGGTAAGAAGAGCTACAAGAAGATGAGATAGGAGCACAAGAAGAAGGAATTGGGGGACAAAGAGAAGAAACAGAAGTCAAAGTGGGAGGAAAAGTTGGAGGATTAAGGGTAGAGATTCTAGAGGAAGAAGTTACAGTGGGAAAAGAAATTTGGGGACAAGGGGAAGGTTTTGAATAAGGGAAAATAGAATGAAGATTTGGAACAGGCAAGGAAGAGAGAGAAATGAGAGGAAATAGAAGGTGGATAAAGAACAGAAACAGGAGGGGGCTGAGAGATTGGAACCTCTGAAGCAGGCAGAGAGACAGTGCTTACTGCTAACTTTTGTGGCTCAGGAGGGGAAGGATCTCAGAAACCAACTTGGAGAGTAAACTTTGCCTCTTTTGTCTGATCAAGGGAAAGGGATTTTGAAGGAGAAATTTTCCTTGAGCCCTTCTCAGACTCTTTTCCTTTCTTAACATTTCACTGATCCAGTTATAGAAGCACTCCCATTCCTTTTTAGACATTTGATTAGTTTTTAAAAGTAGTTTTATCTTAAGATAATTAACTTTAGTCCTCTCAAATGACCCCAAATAAACCAGCTCAGCTGAGGACTGTCACTAGTTAATTTTTGCCAAAATATGTGATCACTAGAACTGTTATTTTTGGTCATACAAAAAGCAGGAATTTGCTCTACTGGATCTCTGATTTTAGAATTGGATTGCCTCATATTTTCAACAGTCAATCAACAATAATGATACACAAAAACAACACAATAAAAACCAGACAGCAAAAAGTCACTAAACAAAATAATATATAACAGACACTAGACTTATGACAAAAGATTTCAGGCAAATATTCCTTTACATTTTTATCAAACAATAACAACAAAAAAATGCTAGAGATCTAACCACTGAACTTCTTACCAAACAATATACCCCTTAGATCTAGAATTAAACCCTGAAACTCACACTGAGCTGGAAAACAAAAAATCAGGCAAAATTTCACCAACCTGTGAAATTGTCCAAACCCCTTTAGTAACAATCCCAGAGAAGTTCATTTCAGTAAAAGACACAGTTCACAAATTAGGGCAATTTGAGTTTGAGAAATAATCATCTCACCTTTAGATAAGTCACTCGTGCTAGGCTTAAAATGTGTCCTGGTTTGTCTAGGGATCCCTCTGATGAGTTGTCCAGAGGAAAAGTTTATCTTTTTTCAAATTCAAGACTAGGTCTGATGTCACATGCACCATTTACTGTTAACCATGACTTCCTTAGGCTAAATATGAAACAACAAAATTACTTTTATAAAGGAAGTTTAATTCTCTAGGATCTTACCAAACCCATGGGTGGATAGCATCCTTTCAAATGCCAACATTGATACAAAATTTTGGGGACATTTTATATAAAGTGATCAAAGAATCTTAAAACTTTTGGTGGCCAACTGAGTGGAATATTCCCAATAAAACCATTTCAGGGTTAATATTCCAATGAGATTTCATATAGATGGCATGGTTTTACAATATGATCCTCTCAAATCTTATAATATTTACTTAAAATTCCTATTGACAAGAATTCCACTTATGCTGAAGAGTAATTGTTTACAAATAACAATAGGATTTTCTCTCTGCTCATCCAGGATGTCTCTTATCTTGAAGTTTGTTGATCAGGTAAGGCTAACTCTGAGAAGACCAGATAGTATTGACACAGATGAAGTCAACATTGTGGGAGGCTTTATATAGCACACTGACATTTTATAATTATTAGTTAAAGGTTAAGAGACTAACTTCTGATCAGAAATATATATATATATATATATATATATATATATACATAAATTCCATCTTAAAGAATATCATATTTGACACTAAATATGATAAAGGAGTGCAACCTGCAGATTCTGTGATTGATGAAGCACTTTTCTGGATTCACCCAGGGTTCTGAGGAAAAATGGGGATGTGAGAATAAAATATTTTTATCATGATGTAAGGATGATTAAAGATACAAACAGAAATATTCATAAATTTAAGTTCTACCATGAAGGACAAAGAACATTTCAGAAGATAAAGTTATGGTGAGAACACGAGATTTTTGTCAGTGTCTTTATGTGGAAGTATAGAAACTAGATTGTTCATCAGCTTTTAAGAATTTGTGGGCTCAATTGTATCTGAATGTGTGATTATGTCATGTCTTTGAGTATTTGAAACTGGTACCCTGTTGTACTCTTCTTTCTTTGTAAAAGTAGATCCTAGTTCAATAAACCCAAAGAACCTCTGGAAACATGTCCCCTCAAGATAGGATATATAGATTTCATAAGCAAGGATAATCTATTTTCTCATCAGACAAACCCAAAGGATGATTCAATGCTTGTGAAGTCACAAATATTTAAAATGACACAAATATGCCATTAAATAAAGATGGAAAGAAATACCTTTTAGCATCTGATAAATCTGGCTTTTCTCTTCATACATTTTTCTGATTGGGCAGAAGAGACCTTTGAAGATCAAGGTGAAAAAATGGTTCATTTTCATGCACATTCTAGTTTAATAAAATCTAACTATTATGCCTAGACAGACCAAAGTCGTTAAAGGACCAGACTTAAGAAAAATAAGACACAGAACCCCATGTATAACTGTGTCTGTGTGTGTATAGGTGTAAGTGTATATTTGCTTGATACCTACATTTAAATGGGTGTGAATCTGTGCATGTGCTTGTGAGTATATGTGCATGTGAATGTCTACATCTGTAAGAATGCATGAATGTGAGCATCAATTTGTGTATTTGGATAGGAACATGTGTGTATTTGGTGAATGAATGTGTGAATATATGTATATGTGGATATCTGTGTGTCTGTTCTCTGAATATGTATAATGTGTATGAATGTATGCATGTTTGATTTTTAAGTGAATGTGTGAGTACATATGTATGTGAATGGCAAACATTTTTGCCTCATTGATATCTTCCACTCATAAGGAAAAACTTGAGTATCTGCCATTTCTTTTATAGGCCCTTTTTTTTCCTGCACATGACCTATGTGCAGATCTTCCGCTCTAACTTGGAAAGCTGGTGGGACAGGACAGAACCTTGGACATAATCTATTCCAACTCTCTGTTTTGCTCCTAAGGAGGAAAGTGAGGCATAGTGAGGTACAATGACTTGACTAACATTTCATTCTTAGTGAGAAGTGACAAAGCTAAGATTTGGAGGCAGATCAATCTTCAGATTTCTCATCCATGGGCAGGTAGGTGGCAGTGGATAAAGCACTGGCCCTGGAGTCAGGAGTACCTGGGTTCAAATCCCTTCTCAGACACTTAATAATTACCTAGCTGTGTGGCCTTGGGCAAGCCACTTAATCCCATTTGCCTTGCAAAAACCTAAAAAAAAAAAAAAGATTTCTCATCCAGTAGATTTTACTCTATTTAATGGGTCAAATGAGAATGCAGGCAGTTAAGAATAATTCATAGGCCTAAGAGGACTTTACAACAAAGAGCAAAATGATTATGATATTACAGGTACTAAATAGTCAAAAAAAAAGTTGTTCTCCCTTTTTTCTTCACAATTTATATCTAGGAGTAAAAAGAATTCCATGAGTAAAACACTAAAAGTATCCTAATGGTTTTTGTGAGAGAGAGCAGCTTCCTGGAGCTGGCAGCATCCTACAATATAAAAAGACTGAACCCTATGACCTTCAGCCTTCCTCCCAGTCCTAGATTTCAAGACAAGTCCTTGCCCTCCCTCTTCAGTGGCAGCTGAACAGGAATAAAGAAGATTTGAGCAATTCAAAGACTAATTGATCAGTAAATATTCAAGTAGCCCAACCCAACTTGGTGGGGTTATCTGAATGAAGATCCACATAAGCAGCCAAGGTAGGGCATCCCTTGAGCTCAGGGTGTTCCTTATTCACCAGGACTGACTCTCAGAGGCTCTAGTCTCTAAGCCTAGGCTCAGTGTCTGTGACTACTAAATGCCTTAGGGAGAACTGAGCTTATTCACAATACAACTTCCTGATGAATTAAAGCACTTCAGCAAACTTGCCTAAGACCTCCATTGTTCTAGAAGAGCTAAGGAAGGAAAGACCAAGATGATCAAAGTCTTCACTATCAAGCAAGTACCATTTTACCAGTACAATTCTATGAAGATAATTTGTCTCTAAGTAATCTACAGAAATCAACTTGATGCATGGGGAAGAAGAGCACTCAAGAATAACCAAGTACCTTAGACAATAAAGGGAAACTGAAAAGTAAAAATGGGGGCTGTGGTCTAGGGGATTTTAGTCTCTAGAAGTGCATAGACCCCTAGTTTTGGGGATGCAAAGTTTGAAAAGATAGTGCAGCAGAAACTCTTGTGTCAACAATAGTTGAAGGACTTTTCAGGCAGAGGACTGGAGCATGGATTTTCTTTTTTAAATATTCCTAAATTTGAGATTAACTGTTAAGGTAATATTCTTTTCCAATGGGAATTCCTCAAAGAATGACATTTTGAAAATATTCTCTAGATATAGATTGGTCTTGTTGAAATGTTCCTAAGGCAGTTACTAAGTAAGAATATGTGATATTCATTTATAAGGAAACTCCTCAAAGTATTTCTTTCAGAAATTTTTTTCTAGATTGAGCTTCTATTGGTAAGAATCTAATTCATCATTATAGGGTGTTCAATGTCTTATCTCCAATAATCATATCTATGATAGAATCTGAAAATATGAGAATAAAATGAGAAACTCACCGGTACTATAATGAGAGATTGTGCCTCATTTCTATGACTTTCCACATGGATTTCTCCCTTGGACAAGAAACAAAAACTTTCAAATTCTACATTTCCAAATGCCAACTGAATGAATATGCAGTTTGCACAATGGATTTCACAATCACTCCATTGTCAAGAACACCAGAAGATGAATTCAGCTGATTGAGGAAAAGAATTGTCCATATGACTTTAAAATACATTTCAGTTTTCTGAGTCTATATATCATCTGTTTGGGGTGGCTAGGTGGCGCAGTGGATAGAGCACCAGTCCTGGAGTCAGGAGTACCTGAGTTCAAATCCGGCCTCAGTCACTTAATAATTACCTAGCTGTGTGGCCTTGGGCTAGCCACTTAACCCCATTGCCTTGCAAAAAAAAAAAGTTTTTTTAATATTATTATTAGCAAACAGGAAATAGAATGCAAATATTTGGTTTTAATAGCAAATAGAATACTGCCATATTGTAGCATGAGCTTTTATTTAAGTTTTTCCACACTTCACAGGGATTTATTTTTTTGAATTGCATGTAAAGATACATTTATTCAACTTTCCTTTCCGTGAGGTTTTGAGTTCCACAATTTTCTACCATCCTACCTTCCTATCACTTCTCCAAGATAACAAGAGAAGTAATACAAATTCTATATATGTAATCATTATACATATATCCACATTATTCATTTTTTGAAAGAAGAATCAGAACAAAAGGGAAAACCCAGGTGAAAGAAAAAAGTCAAAAAACCCAAAAACAGAATTTTATGCTTTGATCTACATTCAGCCTCCATTATAATGCTAGGATATGGATAACAATTTCAATCATGATTCCAAAGGACTCATTCATTATATTGTTCAGAAGAGGAAAGATTACTATACTTGATTGTTGTACATTGTTGTTGTTAGTCTGTTCAATATTGTCCTGGTTCTGTTCACTTCACTCAGCAACAGATCGTTCATTCCCAGGTTTTTCCTGAAAGCTGCCTACATTTTTTTTAGATTTTTTTTTTACAAGGCAAATGGGGTTAAGTGGCTTGCCCAAGGCCACACAGCTAGGTAATTATTAAGTGTCTGAGGCCGGATTTGAACTCAGGTACGTCTAAATCCAGGGCTGGTGCTCTATCCACTGTGCTACCTTGCTGCCCCATATTTATCATTTCTTATAGAATCATACCGATGCAGAGAATTATGAATGCAGCTTTAATGCTGTTAAAATCCTGTTAATTGTGGAAGGTTGTTTGTTCGTAAGATGTAAACTGAGCCCTGTTGTTTGTGTCCTGACTCCCATTTTTCCCTTTATCCAACCTTGGCCATAGATGTTGGTATGTCAGGAAATGACATGTTAAACTTGTGGGTTCTGCACCGTGGGACAGGTAGGACCAGTAGCTTTCCATTGGAAGATACCTGGCCCAAGGGGCAAGACCACTCCCCAAGTTCCACCCTTTTCCAACCTACTTCAAAAGGGTATTTAACAGGAAGCGCTGCCACTTCTTGCTTCATCTTCTTCTTTGACTCTAACTTCTATCCAGCAGGATGAGTTTTTCCACATACTCTTTCTTAGGCCATGTGGAACACCACGCCCCCCCCCCCCCATGCCATATGACCAGACTAAGCCAAGTCTCATGGCTGCCTGCCCCCCCCCCTCAAAGTGCTTACTGCTTTTCTAGGAGTTTTTACCTTGCTTATTTCACTATATAATAAAGTACTGAGTAGTTTTTTTTATTTTTATTTTTTATTTTTTCAAGGCAGTGGGGTTAAGTGGCTTGCCCAAGGCCACACAGCTAGGTAATTATTAAGTGTCTGAGGCCAGATTTGAACCCAGGTACTCCTGACTCCAGGGCCAGTGCTCTATCCATTGTGCCACCTAGCTGCCTCCTGAGTAGTTTTAAAATCCCAAAGGGAGCCCACAAATTCATTATCTTTTCAGTGGCCTTAGATCTTCTATCTCTGTCTCTCTGTCACCACATTTATGGGGAGCAGTCAGGATCACACTGAATTTCCCTTGATTGGCTCCAAGTCCCTGAGGTGAGAGAAAGTCTGAACTAGGCAATCTTTTCCACATCTGGCTAAATTGTAAGTTCAGGAAAATCTTCCCTGTTTTAGACCTCTCCTTTGCTCCAGGGAATTTGTGGGGGAGAATGGCTATGAGTCCTTGAGGAAGACTGTGTATTGTGTTTTGTTTGGGTTGATGCCAGTGTCAGGGTCACCCTCTTTGTATTGCCCCCCTGCAGGAAGGCCTGCTGTCAGACCCAGACCAGTAAACGCATGTTCTGAGGCATTGAAGATGGTTTGTGAGCCCCTCTTTTGAGTAGACCAAATTTGTCCTTGGGTCATTCAGGACCAAACTGGGAGGATTTTTTTCATTGAAATGTCTATTTGGCCTTTGGAGAAGGGAAGTGGCCAGGTACCGATTCTCTGTGTCCACTCCTGGACAAACACTTAACTATGACTCAATCTGTGCTTTCTCTCTTTCTGAAATGCTCTCTCTCACTCTGCAGCCCCCACCTTCTGGGGATGGCTATGGGGGAGGGGGTGAGGAAAAAAGTTCTGACTCTTTGGATCCAGAAGCTCAATCCTTCCTATGTCCCAGCTGCAATGCCAATCTACACTCCTCATGGGTAAGATCCCCAAAACTTGGTCTAGCCTCATTGCTCCTGTGAGAAATGGGTGTTGGTCTTCACAGGGTGTGGAGGGGAGCCTTAGGGAATCCATTACAAAAGGGGAAGTTGTGAGAAATATAGGGTGATGGTCTTCACAGGATGTGGAGGGGAGCCCTTAGGGAATCCATTACAAAGGGGGAATGGCTCAGCCAATCACAGGACTGGAAGAGTCTTCCTAATCCCATTCCAGGGATACCAAACCCCAAAGGTCAAGAGTAACCTAGAGATCTTGGCCTAATGCTACTGAATTTGTGCAATTAGGTAATTGAATATTAACCCACACACCCCCTGTGACAATTGGGGTTCTTTAGCATATCATGCATTGGATGATGTGGGGGGGATCATATTAGGGGCATATCATGGAATGGGCAGACCATTTAGATTGTCACTCAAACTCTGAGAGCCTATGAACATCCAAGAGGGAGGGGAAAGAGTTTCTGAGGACAATAAATTACCTTACCCCTGAGACTAAGGTGTGCTTCACATCTAGGAATGAAGTACCCATATCTTGTAATGTGTATTTTGCAAGGTTCATGAATAAAATATACAATTTTCTCTCACTCTAGCAGGTTTTTATTTTCATTCATTTATAACACTCCTGTAGGGAACTTCTTCCTGGGTTGAGGAGAAGAGGGCCTGGCAAAAAACCCTTTTTCCTTAGACTCAGCATGTCTTTACTATTCCAAATCCCTCTCACCCTTAGCTCTGACCCCATCCTTGAGAGGGGCAGGGAAGGGGAAGTAGGCAGATTAATTGACATGCCTCGTGGTCAACTGAATTACAGAAAAAAGAGGACGAATGAACTTGTACTGGGAAATTCATTTTTCATTTTAATTAAACTTGTGCTACTAACTAATATCTCTGTAATAGAGTAACTGGATTTGAATTTTATAAAGTAACTTAAGAATGTATTCAACTATATTAAGGAATTTTAACTATTGATTGGCTATTTTAAAATCATATAATGTACATACATATACACATATATGCACATATGTGCATATACACATATACATATACATATAAGTGTGTGTGTGTGTATATGTATATGTATATGTTTGTCAATTTGAAATTTTGGTGTGCTGGCTAGAGTGTCCAAAAAAAATATCTCACTTTGATAAATGTGTAAACTTTGTTGGAAAAAAAGAATTATATGTTTGTGTGTGTGTGTGTGTGTGTGTGTGTGTGTGTGTGTGTGCCTAAAACTCCTCTGTGTGTGCATAACTCAGATCTGAAATAGTTCCTTATTGGTAACTGATTTAAATTTTATTTCTTTTATTTTGGGTCTTTTGGATCTAATTATTTTTTTTTAAAAAGACAAATTTAAAAGTAAGCAATTAATAAGATTTGAGCCAGCTTTCTTACTAAGGAATCCTAATAGCATTTGGCATCAATTAGGAATTGTGAAATCTCAAGGTAGTAAATTATGTTAAATTAGAAAATAAACAATTAGGCACAATCGGGGAGCTGTTCCTGATATTACTAAGCCAAATATTACTAAGTAATGTATGATATAATAATGGAAATATTGTTTTGAAAAATTTAATAATATATGTATTAATTTGACTTGATTATTGGTTGTCTTTACTATTGTTTTATTACAATGGAATTACTAACACATATTGGAAATTTAAAGTCTTCTAAGATGTTTTAATAGTTTTAAAGAAGCCTGAAAGTAATAATTTGTATTTTGAAGATGGCTAGTAGTTAAACAGGATTAATATGAAGTTGTCTTTATACAAGTTTTTAGCTATAAATGTGAATTGGAACAATTTTGGATATACATGCTCCAAAACTGTGGTTGTTTGCTTTGAGGTAAAAGTACCTATGTAATATGAGAAAGATAACACAATAGTACTAATTTGAGATTTCTGTATGGCAATCTCTAGTTGATTGATATGTGAGAAGCCAGGAGATGATGGGCAATCATCTAGCCAAAGAAGATGTTTAGTTATTTTAAACATAGTAATAAGTAATTATTTTCCTTTCAAAAGGTTGTTTTTATATAAAAAATTCAGTTCTAAATGTGAATTAGGATTATTGCATTTTTACATCTCAAATTCTAATTATTTTTATTTCATTTACAGCACTGTCCTTAGATACATGAGCAACAACTGAATTAAGATTGTTTTCTCTGAATTTATCTCTATTACCAAATTGCTGTGTGGCACACGCTGCTTCCTTAGTGCTCAAGTCACCTGAAGCTCTAGTTATAGGGAATTGCTATATTACAATATATTGATAATTGATCTGTCTGATAAAAATAGAAAGACAACACATCAGTGAAAGCAATTTACATGAGGTTTGACTTTAATAGTACAATGGAATGAGTGGCTTTTGAGAGAATGATCTCAACCTCAATTGAGATAGGATTCTATCCTAACAGACCTGGAACCTGATTCATTGAAAAGGATTATCTGGAACTTCTGCCTATAAAGGACATAATATATAAAGGAACATGTCTTTGTGACCCTCTCTGCTCTTTAATAACAAATTGCCATAATCATGCCAGGTGCACCATAATTAAGTATAAGAGTGAGCCATTGGAACTCGATCTTCTAAATCTTTAAAGACTGCAAGTATTTAGCCTTGGCGTATTTATTTCTTTATCTATTTCTTTATTTAATCATTTCTTTATTTACTTTTATTTTTGTACAAATAATTTTTATAGATTATTAAATATGCTTGTTTAAGAATAAACATAATACCTTCCCTCAAAAATATAGACCCTCATGAGCAATAAAGAGAAAAAATTAAAATTAAAATGATGATGATGATGATGATGATGATGATAATAATAATAATAATAATAATGATAATGATAATGATAATAATATGTGCTTCCATCTGTTTCCCAACACCTACAACTCTGTTGTGGGTGGATCACATTTTTATGATAAGTCCATCAGAAAAGCTACTTCCATATTTTTCTACTGTTGCCATTGGTGATCACAACTCCTTCCATTTGTACTTCCTCACTACCATATACTATATTTTCTCTCTCCTTTCACTCTGTCCTACTTCTTCAATGTACTGTAGGGTACCTGAGTGGCTCAGCAGACAGATCACTGGCCCTGAGGCCAAGAGGCCCCGATTCCTGATCCCTTAGGTCCAACAACCACCTGACCCTGTGGTGCCAGACAGGCCATCCAATCCCAGCCCCTTGCAAGAGGTAAAAAAGAAAATATGTTATATCTGACCACTCTCCCCCACAGTCCACCCTCTCCTCCATCATTGGCACTCTCCCACCCCCTGTCTCACTTCTCTCCTTCTTACTCTAGGTGTCTATACCCCATTGAGAGTATGTGTATATATATATATATATATATATATATATATATATATATATATATACACATATATATATATATATATATATACATTTATATTTATATATTTATATATATGCTGTTTCCTCTCCTAGCCACCTCTGATGAGAGCAAAGCTTCCCTCATTCTCCCTCGCCTTTCCCCTTCCATATCACTGCAATAGTTCATTGTAATAAAAAAGTCCTTATTATATGAAATATCTTAGCCTATTCCACCTCTCATCCTACTCCCATTGCATTTCCCTTTTAGCCATTGACTACATTTTTATAATATATTATATCTTCAAATTAAGCTCTTTCCTGTACTTCATCTATAAAAGCTCCTTCTACTTACTCTATTTAATGAAAAGTTTCTCATAAGTATTACCAGTATCATTTTTCTATACAGGAATACATGTAGTTCATCATCATTAAGTCCCTCATATTTTACCCTTCTCCTCCACTGTCTATGCTTCACCTGAGTCCTGTACTTGAAGATCAAACTTTCTGTTCAGCTCTGGCCATTTCAACAGGAACATTTGAAATTCCCCAGGTTCTTTGAAAGTCCATCTTTTTCTCTGGAAGAGGATGTTCAGTTTTGCTGAGTAGTTGATTCTCGGTTGCATTCTGAACTCTTTTGTCCTCTGGAATATTATAGTCCAAGCCCTATGAGCTTGTAGTTGCTGCTAAATCCTATGTGATCCTGACTACAGCTTTATGATATTTGAATTGTGTCCTGGCTGCTTGTAATATTTTCTCTTTGACTTGGGAGTTCTGGAACTTGACTATTTTCTCTTTGACTTGGGAATTCTGGAACTTGGCTATATATTCCTGGGGTTTTTTTTTTTTTTTTTTTGATTTCTTTCTGGGGGAGATCAGTGGATTCTCTCAATTTCTATTTTGCTCTCTGCTTCTAGGAAATCTGGGCAATTTTCCTGTAGGAATTCTTTAAAAATGATGTCAAGTCTCTTTTCCTGATCATGACTTTTAGGTATCCCAACAATTTTAAAATTATCTTTCCTGAATCTGTTTACCAGCTCAGTTGTTTTTTTCAATGAGATGCTTCACATTTTCTTTAGCTTTTTTTTTTTTGCTAGGCAATGGGGTTAAGTGGCTTGCCCAAGGCCACACAGCTAGGTAATTATTAAGTGTCTGAGACTGGAATTGAACCCAGGTACTCCTGACTCCAGGGCCGGTGCTTTATCTACTGCACCACCTAGCCTCCCCATGCTTCACATTTTCTTCTAATTTTTCATTCTTTTGTTTTTTGAAGTACTGTGTATTGATTTGTCATAAAATCAGCAGCTTGCATCAATTCCATTCTATATGTGAAGGATTTGTTTTCCTCAGACAGCTTTCTTATTTCTTTTTCCATTTGGCCAATTCTGCTTTTTAAAAACATTCTTCTCCTCAATAACTTTTTGAACTGTTTTATCCATTAGACCTGTGCTGTTTTTTTTTTTAGGTTCTTGCAAGGCAAACGGGGTTAAGTGTCTTGTCCTAGGCCACACAGCTAGGTAATTATTAAGTGTCTGAGACCAGATTTGAACCCAGGTACTCCTGACTCCAGGGCTGGTGCTTTATCCACTACGCCACCTAGCCACCCCACCTGTGCTGGTTTTTAACATGTTATTTTATTCAGCATTTTTTTTTATCTCCCTGACTAGCTGCTGACTTCTTTTTCATGTTTTTCCTACATCTCTCTCATTTCTTTTCCCGATTTTTTTTCTATCCCCCTCACCTGATTTTCAAAATCTTTTTTGAGTTTGACGTCATAGCCTGAACCCAGTTTGTTTTTCTTTCAGTCTTTAGATGCAGGAGCTTGTACTTTCTCATCTTCAGATTGAGTATTTTGATCCTTCTTGGGATCATAAACAATGTATTTCTCAATGGTATTCCTCTTTTTTCCTCTGTTTATTCATTTCCCCAGCCTGTGCCTGGTTTTGGGGTGCTTCCTGAGCTTTTGAGTATTATTGGGACACCCCCAACAAGGATCTCAGTGTGTGAAGCTCTCTTCCCTCCTAGTCTGTGAATGACCACAAGTGCACCCCTCTGTCATGGGGCTGAGGTGGGGGAGCCTAGACTGATCAGGATCTGAATGTGTTCAGAACCCCAGAGTCCTGTTCCAGGTACAGAGGACAGACCTCAGAAGTCTCTCTCCACTCCTCTACCTAGGCTGAGTACTCAAGGCTCCATTGTCTGGGGGCTCCTGCTTACCAGCTCTGCCTGCCTCCAATTCCTGGATCTGGGCTGTGGTGTGGCCATGCTGCTCGCTGAGTCCCATGAGGGCTGGGTTTCACATGCTCACTCTGGCAGAGGTCCCCTGCTGATCTTCCATGTTGTGCCTGGTGCTCCCTTGGGAGTAGATCAGGAAACTGCTTTTGCTGCCATGAGCCAGCTCCCAGGTGCCCTGGGGCTGCCTCCAGGAGGCTGAAGTTCCTTTGCTCTGGCAGGCCACCCCTCTAACCACATGGAGTAGAGCCTTTCCACGATTTTCCAGGTTAACTTGGGTGGAGAATTGCATCACTGGATCCCTCTGTGGGTTCTGTCTCTTGAAAATTTAGTTAGATTCCTTATTTTATAAGTTTTGAATTATTAGAGAGAGAGTTCACCTAAGAGATGCTCTTCTTCTGTTGCCATCTTGGCTCTGATCCCCCTTGGCTTATTTTTAACATAGGATGTGCCTCTTTATTTCAACAGGTTCCCTTAGGGGAAAAGAAATATCGATATGGCTGCTTCTATTAGATTAATGCTTATTTGATCTGTTTTCTTAACTGCTTAAAAGGAGAGCTCTATTCTTCAACTAGAATTTTTCTTTCTAAACATAGCTAAAGTTAAGTTCAACAATTTTGTTGTAAATGACTTATGTGCAGTTATAAAATGATTATTCAATACATTTGTTTATACTACTCTTGAACTTTTGATTACAACTTAATGTGGCATCTATTAATGAATCTGTTATATAAGAACCCATGTTCTTATAAAAAGTATTCTGATACTGACTTGGATCATAAAGTACAATTCTTGTTCTTTTTTTTTTTTAGATGTTTTTGCAAAGCAATGGGGTAAAGTGGCTTGCCCAAGGCCACACAGCTAGTTAATTATTAAGTATCTGAGGCCAGATTTGAACTCTGGTACTCCTGACTCCAGGGCTAGTGTTCTATCCACTGCACCACCTAGCCACCCCAATTCTTGTTCTTAATAGGTCTTTCAGTTTTTTCTAATTATTGGACCTCTGTTCAATAGCTTTCTCTGTTAAATCTCTCTCTCTGCTTTTGCTTGCTCAATTTTTTTCCTGAGTTTTGTTTCTCTAGGTTACCAACTGTACATCTCCAATATAGGGCTCTGCAGGATGCCTGTCAGTTGTGCCAGTTATGATAGCAATCATTCTCTGAATACTGCCTCAATGGACTTCTCCCTGCAATGCATTCACCTACAATGGACCCTGAAAGGGCCAGCAGAATCTGGGACCCAAATACTTTTGAAGGGGGGGGAAAGAATTATGAATGTAGCTTTAATGTTGTAAAAATCTCCTTAATTTTAGAAGGCTATTTACTCCTGAGATGTAAACTGACACCTGTTGATTGTATCTTATCACCCCTTGACCCCTTATGTTTTTAACCTGATTCCCTTTTCCCCTTCACCTAACCTTTGTCATAGATGCTGGTGTGTCAGGAAATGGCATGTTGAAATTTCCATAAGAAGATACCTGGCCCAAGATACAAGATCACTCCCCAAGTGCCACCCCTTTCCCAACCTGCTACAGAAGAGTATTTAACAGGAAGCACCCTGCTTCTTGCTCCTCCCCCTCTGCCCCTTCCTCCCCCTCCTCCCTCTCTCCCTCCATGCCATGTGCTCAGATTAAGCCAAGTCTCATGGCTATCTGCTCTCTCTCTCTCTCTCTCTTTCTTTCTCTCTCTCTCTTTCTCCATCAACAAATTTGACCTTGCTTGTACTCAAAGTGCTTACTCTTTTTCTAGTTTTTAACCTATTTATTTTGCAATCTTTGTGATAAAATACTGAGCAGTTTTAAAATCCCAAAGGATTAATTCTTTTGCTTTTCAGTAGCCTTAGATCTTCTATCCTCAATCTCTATATCTCAGAAGACTTTGAAGGAGGAGCCAAGATGCTGGTGTGAAGCTCACATGCTCCCGGAACCTTTCTACCAAAGATACATGAAGCCTCTACTCTTATCTTCACACTACAGATCCCACAAAGAAAAAGAGAAGCTTCAAAGAAGTTTTCAATTGCAGATATCATGGAGGATCTCCACTGAAGGTCTGTCTCTTTGGGGGAAAAGGGGAAGAAAAGTCCAGGAGGCAGGAGAGCAGGGAAAGCCAGTAGGAGGCTGCTAGTCACAGTGCAGTCCAGGTCCTGACAGCTTAATAATAACAGAGGTTCTGGCAGCTGGACAGCAAGCCAACAGGGAGGATCCCAACCCCAAACAAAGTCTGAACCCTGAAAACACCAGTGCAAAAGGCAGGACTAGATTGGGAACAATCCTTTGTTAAGTCAGGACATGAACATAAATAAGGAAGGGAAAAAAAACCCTCTGCAAAAGCAAGGTCAGAACCGCATAGGTAAAAAACAATTTAAAAACCAAAGATGAGAGGAAGAAGAAAAATGGAAAAAAGAAATGCAAGTCACACAAGAAAATTGTGAAAAATTGATCAGAGAATTCAACACATAAAATGGAAACACAAAAGGTAGTTGAAGAAAATAAAATCCTAAAAACTAGAAGTGATCAGTTAGAAATCAATGTATCTATAATACTACAAGATTCCATCAAACAAAATAAAAAGGCTGAAAAAATGGAAGCAAATGTAAAGTACCTTCTAGGAAAAACTAATGACCTGGAAAACAGTTCCAGAAGAGACAATCTATGAATCATTGGACTACTAGAAAGCCTGAACCAACAGATGAACCTAGAAAACATCATGTAGGAAATTATAAGGAAAACTCCCCCAATCTACTAGAACAAGATAACAATATAACCATTGAAAGAATCCGCAGAACCCCTCTAGAAAGAGACCCCAGGATAAAAACTCCAAAGGCTGTAATAGCCAAATTCCAAAATCCTTAAATAAAATAGAGAATATTGCAAACAGCAAAAAGAAAACAATTCAAATACAAAGGGAACAAACACAATGAGACCAACACAGGACCTCTCAGTCTCAACATTGAAGGATCCAGAAAAAGTGGAATAACATTTTGGAGAGCTAAGGACCTAGGATTACAACTCAGAAAGTACTACCCTGCAAAATTCAGCATATAGTGTCAGGGACAAAGATGGATGTTCAATGAAATACAGGACTTCCAGAATTTTCTGACCCAAAGACTAGAACTGAACAGAGAATTCAATTGCCAAATACACAACTGAAGAGTTCCATTAAAAAGGTAAATTGGGGGTGGTTAGTTGGCGCAGTGGATAAAGCACCGGCCCTGGAGTCAGGAGTACCTGGGTTCAAATCTAGTCTCAGACACTTAATAATTACTTAGCTGTGTGGCCTTGGGCAAGCCACTTAACCCCATTGCCTTGCAAAAAAACTAAAAAAAAATAATCTATGTTGATATCTTGATAACAGTGGGAGTTTATCAAACAATCAAGAGCTATGATTGATGATACCTGAATAATAATATTAGAGTACCAAGGGAAAAGGCACAAAGATTTATAATTTTAGAGGGAAAGAAGGGAGAATGTGAATACTGTGTAAATTCTATTTAATAGACTTAGCCCAGTAAGGGAATAAGATACATTCCCACTTGGATTTAAAAATCTAACTTAATTTACAGGGAAGGGTGGGGCACTGGGAAAGGAAACGATAAGAGAAGAAGAGACTGATAAAAGGGAAGGGAAGGTGTAAGTGAAAAGGAACTGAAATTTAAGTTTTTAAAAGATAAATCAAAGGGGAAAGGTAGTAAAATTTTGGTGAGGAAAAATACGAGAAAAAGAAATGAGATAAATATAAATGAAGAAAGATAACAGAGGGAAATACAGAATTATCAATTTTAACTATTTCTGAATGGAATGTATTGCCCCATAAAATGGAAATGGGAAATGGATTAAAAACCAGAATCCTACAATATATTGTTTACAAGAAACACATTTGAAGCAGAAAGATACACACAGGGTAGTGGTAAAAGGTTGGAGCAAAATATATTATGCCCCAGCTGGGGTAGTAATTTTAATCTCAGACAAAGTAAATGCAAAAATCCATCTCATTAAAAGGGATAAGGAAGGAAACTGCATCTTCTTAAAAGGAACCATTGGAAATTGAAATTATATCTTTAATAAGCATGTTTGCACCTAGTGGGATAGCTTCCAGATTCCTAGAGGAAAAGTTGGGTGAATTACAAGGAGAAATAGACAGCAAAACTTTAATAATGGGAGACCTCAACCTCCCTCTCTCAGAACTAGATAAATCTAACAACAAAATTAAACAAGGAGGAAGTTAAGAAGGTGAATGAAATCTTAGAAAACCTAGATATAATAGACTGCTGGAGAAAACTTAATGGGGACAGAAAAGAATACACCTTTTTCTGGGCAGTTCATGGCACCTTCACCAAAATTGGCCATGTACTAGGGCACAAAAACCTTAAAATCAAATGCAGAAAGGCAGAAATAATAAATACATACATACTTCTCACATCATGATAGAATAAAAAATACCTGTACTAAAGGGTCAGGGAAAGATAAACCAAGAACTAATTGGAAATTAAATAACTTTATCTTGAATAATGGGTGGATCAAAGAGCAAATAATAAAATTAATCAATAATTATATCCAAGAAAATGGTAATAATGAAACATAATACAAAAATTTATGGGATGCAGCCAAGGCAGTTTTAAGGGAAAACTTAACTTCCTATATGAATAAAATAGAGAAAGAGGAGATCAATGAATTGAGTATGCAATGAAAAAAGTTAGAAAAAGAACAAATCAAACATCCTCAATTAAATACCAAACTAGAAATTCTGAAAAATCAAGGGAGAGATTAATAAAATAGAAAGCAAAAAACCCATTAATTTCATAAAAATCTAAGAGCTGATTATATGAAAAAGTAAAAAAAAAGCAAACTTCTGATTAATCTGATTAAAAAGGAGAGATGATAGGGGTGGCTAGGTGGCACAGTGGATAAAGCACTGGCCCTGGAGTCAGGAGAACCTGGGTTCAAATCCTGTCTCAGACACTTAATAATTACCTAGCTGTGTGGCCTTGGGCAAGCCACTTAACCCCGTTTGCCTTGCCAAAAAAAAAAACCCCTAAAAAAAAGAGAGAAGATAACCAAATAACAAGTATCAAAAATCAAAAGGGTAAACTAACCTCCAATGAGGAGAAAATTAAAGAGATAATTTGGAGCTGCTTTGCCAAAATGTATGCCAATAAATTGGAGAACTTGAGTGAAATGGATGAATATTTACAAAAATATAAACTGCCCTGATTAAGAGAGGAGGAAATAAGTTGCTCAAATAACCCCATTTCAGAAAAAGAAATTAAAGAAATCATTAATAAACTCTGCAAGAGAAGGTTTTCAGGTCCAGATGGATTTACAAGTGAATTCTATCAAATATTTAAGGAACAATTAATTCCTATTCCTCATAAACTATTTTTTTAAATAAAAATAGGAGAGTTAGGAGTTCTACCAAACTCCTTTTATGACACCAACATGGCACTGATACCTAAACCAGACAGAACCAAAACAGATAAAGAAAATTATAGGCCAATCTCCCTAATTAATATTGATGCAAAAATCTTAAATAAAATTTTAGCAATGAGACAACAATAAATTATTGCTAGATTAATACACTATGATCAGGTGTTGTACCAGGCAGGCAGAGATGGTTCAACATTAGGAAATCATTCAACATAATTAAACATATCAACAATAAAATCAACAGAAACCATATGATTATCTCAATAGATGCTGAAAAATCTTTTGATAAAGTACAACATTGATTCTATTAAAAACACTAGAAAGTATAGGAATAAATGGAGTTTTCCTTCAAATAATAAATAGTATCTATCTAAAATCATCAACAAATATTTTACTTAATGGGAATAAGCTCAGAGCATTTACAGTAATTCAGGGCTGAAACAAGGATGTCCACTATCACCAATAGGATGCAAATAGTATTAGAAATGCTAGCAGTAGCAATAAGAGAAGGAAAAAAAATTGAAGGAATCAGAATAGGCAATGAAGAAGAAAACTTTCACTCTTTGCAGAAGATATGATGGTATACCTAGAGAACCTGAGAAACTCATCTTAAATACTCCTTGAAACAATTAACAAATTCAGCAAAGCAGCAAGATATTAAATAAGCCCACATAAATCATTAGCATTTCTTTATTTGAGCAACTAAGCCCAAGATCAATAAATACAAAAGAGAAAAATCCGTTTAAAATAATGTAGATAAAATTAAATACTTAGGAATCTACCTTCCAAGACAAACTCAGAAGTTATATGAACACAATTATAAAACTCTCCTCACCCAAATAAAATCATTTCTAAACAACTGGAAAAATGTCAAATGCTCATGGTCAGGTTGAGCTAATATAATTAAAATGACAATTCTGCCCAAATTAAATTACTTAATCTGTGCCATAACAATCGAACTACCAAGTAACTGAGCTAGAAAAAATAGAAATAAAATTTATCTGGATTAACAAAAGTGCAAGAATAGCAAGGTAATTGATGAAAAAAAATATAATGGAAGGTGGCCTAGCTCTACCATATCTAAATCTATATTATAAAGCAGCAGTAGATTAAGATAGGTTCAAAAGAAAGAACAGTAAATGACTACAGCAATCTACTATTTGACAAACCCAAAGACATCAGTCTCTGGCATAAGAACTCACTATTTGAAAAAAAATATTTGAAAAAAAAATTGTATGGCAAAAACTAGGCATAGATCCACATCTCACACTCTATACCAAAATAAGGTCAAAATAGGTACAGGATTTAAACATAAAGAGCAATACCATAGATAAATGAATAGACCAAAAAAGTAATCTTATCTGTCTGATCTATGGAAAAGGGATAAATTTATGACCAAACAAGAATAAGAGCACATTATAAACTGCAAAATGAATGATTTTTGACTATATAAAATTAAAAAGTTTTTGCACTAAAAATCAATGGTGTCAAAATTAGAAGTGGAAAGCTGGGAAACAATCTTCACAGCCAGCAGTTCTTATAAAGGTCTCATTTCTAAACTATATAAGAGAATTGCATCAAATTTATAAGGTCACAAATTATTTCCCAATTGATAAATGGGCAAAGGATATGAACAGAGAGTTTTCAAATGAAGGAATTAAAGCTATATATAAGAATATGAAAAAATGTTCCCAATCACTATTGAGTAGAGAAATGAAAATTAAAACAACAATGAGGTATCATCTCACACCTATTAGATTAGTCCAGATGAGGAAAATGGAAGGTGATCAATGTTGGAGAGGTTGTAGAAGGATTGGGACATTGATGCATTGCTGGTGGAGTTGTGAATGGATCCAACTTATCAGGAGAGCAATATGGAACTACGCCCAAAGAGCAATTACACTGTTCATACCCTTTGACCCCACAATTCCAATTCTAGGACTATATCCTGTAGAAATTGTAAAAAATGGGAAAAGTCCTACTTGTACCAAAATATTCATAGCTGCTCTTTTTGTAGTGGCAAAGAAATTGAAGGTATGTCCATCAATTGTCATCAATTATCATTTTCTTTTTCTGTCTCATTAGCCAGTCTCGCTGGGGGTGACCAGAACTTTGCCTTTCCCTAGTTAATAGGCATTTAGAGCACAGTTTCCATGATGATGCTTATAGATTTCATTTCTTCAGCTGAGAACTGCTTATTCTTATCCTTTGATCACTTATTAATTGACTTGTATTCTCATAAATTTTATTCACATTTCTACATGTTTTGGATATGAGCCTGTATAAAGAAAGAATGGATTTTAAAATTGAATCTGAACTTTCTACTTTCCTTCTCACCTTGGTTTCTCACTCTAGTGCTGGTGCTTTGTCCACTAGGCCACCTAGCTGCCCCTCACTTTTTTTTTTTTAAAAGGAATGGGTACCATATTTTGTCTAAAGCTTTTTCTCATCTTGTAAAATAATCACATTATTTCTGTCAGTTTTATTATTCATATGGTCAATTAGACAAATAGTTTTCCTAATTCTGAGTCAGCACTGCATTCCTCATATCAATTCTACCTAGTTGTAGTATATTATTCAGGTGATCAATACTACTATAAACTCTCTGGAAATATTTTATTTAAAAATTATTGCATCCATCAATACTCATTAGGGAAATTGACCTGTAATTTTTCTTTCTCTGAGTATTAGTATGACATTTGCCAAGAAAGAAATTGATAGGACTCCATCTTCTCCTGTTATTTTTATGGCATATATTATATTATCTTTATTGTTCTTTGAAAGCTTGGTAGAATTTACTTATAAATCCATTTGGCCCGAGAGATTTGGGAGAGTAGACTCATGGATGGGTTGTTCAATTTCTCTTTCTAAAGTAGAGTTAAGTACTTTATTTCCTCTTCAGTTAATCTGGGTAATTCATATTTTTATAAATGTTCATCCATTTGATTTAGATTGTTAGATTTATTGGAATACATTTGGGCCAAATATTAGTTTATTTTTTTAATCACATAGTAACAGTGTTTTAGAACTATAAATGAAAGAACATCTGATCTGTCTGACTGCTTCATTGTTCTTAATGACAAAACTGAAGACTCAGGAAATTATGTAACTAACTCATCATCATCAAGCAGAGAATAAGGGCTCATCACTAATTCAAGGAAAGAAAGGGACCTTAAACAATTCTCCAAACAATTATATCCCAGGGAGTAACTGACAGTCTTAAAGACCTTTTGATTAATTTTGTAAAGTTATACCCATTGTTTCAAAACATTAAAAAAATGGAATGGCAGAAATATCATATAAAATTGTCCTCTTTTGCAGCCGTATCTACACAATTCTTTTTAATTGAATACATTTTTAGTTAAATATAATGAAGACAAAGGATAGAGTTGATGCTCACATAAATGTGAATTCTGCCTGGAACTTTACCAGTTAGGACTCTGAAAGCTGCTTCCCTGGGACTCCCCAGTCATTGCTGATACAGACTTTGATGTTCCCCAAATCGATGATGTTTTGTCTTTATGTTTATATTTATATAAAGTTTTTTGCTCTTTTTTTAATATTAGGACTTACTGGTTACTTTTTCTGTAAAACTGATTTATTTCTACCTGTTTTATAATCACTTTATTGGATATACTTTTTAGTTTTCTTGGTGTGAAAGTGTCATTTTGTAGGAATGAATTGAAACCAAAACTCAGTAATCAAGCACAAGACTGGAAAAAAGTAGCAAATAGCACTCAAAATAACCTGACCAAGTGATTGTGGTGACAGGGAAGATTTAAAAGTAGTAAAAAAACATATAAACAGGTAAAAGGCAAAGCTTCAAAGAATTCTTGGAAGAGCTAAAGATACAGATGAGAATGAGAAAAAAATTTGGAAAATGTCATGAATGGAACAGAAAAAAAAACCATGAAAAGAGAATTAACACCCAGATGAGAAGGGGAAGAAATTCTAAAGAAAATAATAGCTTTAAAAATTAGTTAAATGTTTAAAGAGTCACAAGATTCATTGAAGAAAAGAACTCTTCAAAAGACATAATTTCCAAGTGCAAAAAGAGATACAAATCCTTAGTGAAGAAAATAATTCTTTAAAAAAAAACAGAATTAGGCAAGTGGAAACTAAAGAGACATTAAACAACAATAAAATAAAAGTTCAAAGAATTACAAATTGAGTATGATATAAAATAATTGATTGGGAAAGAGACTCATTTGGAAAATAGCTCAAGAGAAAACATTTAAGACTTATTGTGGGGCTGTTGGGAACAGTAGACAGAGCACCACCCCAGAATCAGGAAGAGCTGAGTTCAAATCCAACCTCAGACACTAGCTATGTGAACTTTTGTAAGTCACTTAATCCCAATTGCCTCCCATAACAACAACAACAACAACAACAACAACAACAACAACAACAACAACAGCAACAACAATGTATATCAGACAAGTTGAAAGTCATGATTAAAAAAAGAGCTGGACTAACATATAGTTATATGATTTCAATATATTGAAATTATAAAGGGAGACTTTCATGATACCTTAGGGCCAGAAAAAAAAATAGATATATAAAGAATCCATGAATCAACTCCTTGCAAAAGGTCCCAAAATAAAACCTATCAGGATAATTATATCCAAGTTTCAGTGCTTATATTTCAAGGAGACTGTATATTAAAGGCTTCTGGGGGTGAATCAAATAACATGGAACTCCAGTTAAGATTATATAAGACTTAGTAGCCTCTGGGTCAAAGAGGTAGTGGACTGAGACTTGGAAATCAAAGCAACAAGAATAAACTTATCCAGCAAAACTCAGTAGTCTGTGAGTAAAATTGATATTTATTAAAGTAAAAGACTCACCAAAGGCTTCCTGATTTAAAAAAAAAAGCCAGAGATAAATATACAATTGGACAATTGAACATAATTCTCAAGGGAAACATCAAAGGCTAAAATTAATAGACACCATGAGAAACTCAAGAAGATTAAACCATTCACATGTCTTCAAAGGAAAATGATAGATGTAATCATGAATGATTACTCATTACTAAGATAGTTTGAAGGAGTCTCCTTAGATGTAGGATATGAGTGTGATCCAGTTATGTTGGGATATTCTCAAAGGAAAGAGAAAGGTGAAACAATGGAAGACATTGGGAGAATGCTGAGGGAGGAAAAAGAATGTAGAAAATTATTTCAACAAAATGTTTGGACTGAACATTTTCAGTGAAAGAGAAAAATGATATTGTAGTGCTATGGTGGGCAGAGCTTCAACCAAACTTTCATAAGAATTGTTTAAAAGATGGAATATACAATATCTACAAACTAAATTGGGTATAGAAATCTATCTTACCTACCAGAAAAACAGAATAAGAAGGCCATAGGATCAGGGGTGATAAATGGGAAGGCAGATTAAGGGAGGTTGTGATCAGAAGGAAAATAGTTATAAGGAAGGAAAGGACCAAAAAAAATGAGAAGAATAAATATGAAAAAGGTGGAATTCTAGTAATCCTGTCTATGAATGTGAATGGGTTGAACTCAGTCATTCAATGGAAGGGAAGGGCTGGAGTCAAATCTATTATGTTTCAGTTGAAGATAAAAAGGGAAGGAGTAGCGAACATGATATCATATAAAGCAAAAGTCGACCAATATAAAAAGAAAATCTTGCAAACTTCTTATTACTGAATTTTATATAGGATGAGTAAAGTTAGAAATGACTAACTTTAAATGTACTCTAAGGCTTTTGAGATGTCCTGTACAATGGGGACTGTAACTATACAATGAGATATTGGACTTCATTTATTTAGTTTGTTATAGATACAGTTGGGTAAAACTTGAAAATCTGATGTTGAGAATTGTAGATATTTATAAGAGTTTTACTATCTTATGGTTGTATCAAAACATTGCTCTAATTTCTTTACAAATGTTAGTAGAATGTTAATCAACTTACCAGGCTGATTAATAAGAATATTAGAGAAACTATCTTCTTCCTTCTTTAGGAGAACAGTCTCCTCATTTTTCACCCTGAAATAAAGGAAAACAGTAATTGTGCCATAAGGTTATTCCAAAAAGGACTTCTCTAACACCTCCTGAATGGCCTCAAAGGAATCCGCTTGATCTGGTAGTCTATTTCATCAAAAATTAATATTTTATATTTCTGAACTCAGGTAATTTAGTCCATTACCCTCTTTAGTCATCCTTTCCTGATGAATTAGTCAATTAGTATGCAATTATTTAAAAATCTAGGTAGAAAATTTAGAATTCCACAGAACTGATGAACTCAACAAAAAACGAATTATGAGAAGCAATGAAAGGGTTATTGATACTATCAGGTATCACACTGGCAGCATCATGAAAGTTTGGAATTTTTTGACACAGAATGGTAAGAGGCAAGAGGGAGATGAAAGAAAATGGCTATCCATACCAAAACCCCCATTGTATTCCTGAGAAAACTGAAGTCCATAAAAGTTTTGTAATTTACTCAAAGTAATTTACTCATTTCTTCAGATAACATGGACAACCAAGATGGTAAAATAAGAAATGGATAATGAAAAATAACCATAACTATTGAACTGCAGTAAGGTTTTTACATTTTTCTCATTTCTTTCATTTGTGAGTCAAAAAGTGCATGGGAGTTTCCTGCCTTTACCATGTATAAATGCTACTTGACATTTGTCATTATATTTTGGGAGCAAGACTCCATGGGGTCTTTGTCTCAATGAAGGCAATTTCCATCCCAAACTGTACCCTATTTTTTTCTGACAGAACCCAGTCTTGAAATTATATATTCCACTAGTCCAAACCTAATGTTTTATGGAATCTGTGACTGTGCAGAAAAGTGAAAGGAATTTAGGATTAGTGAAGGATCTGATAAGGCAAAGGAAATTTTTTCCCCATAGTACAGATGTAAGATTTTTAATGTATCAATAGTTTATGAGCAAAATAATTCCTACCCAAAATTTGAAATTGAATTTTATTAGGAGAGCTAAACAAAATACCACCTTTCCAACATAAAACTTTTAATATGTGATAATTGAGAAAGAGATAAAACAAAGGATGAAGAGGCTTTGGAAGGTAAAAGTTGAAAGCATTTGGGACTTGATTGAATATGGGAATGGGAAAGAAGATTATTGAGCATGACAGTTCTGTGGTGAGCTTGGATGATTGGAAGAATGGTTGTACCTGATACAATGAAAAACAAATTAGGAAGAGGGAAGTTTCAAGAGGACAATAGTAATGAATTCAGCTTGGAAATACTGAGCTTAAGATTTATTTTGTATGTCAGTGATAAATTAGTGAGATCATCATCTACCTTAAACTTCGGAAAATCTGAAAGGGTTTCTTAGAATTCTGCCTTCACAGATTTCAAAGCAAAGTATTTCTTTTCTTTTCTTTCTTTCTTTCTTTCTTTCTTTCTTTCTTTCTTTCTTTCTTTCTTTCTTTCTTTCTTTCTTTCTTTCTTTCTTTCTTTTGCAAGGCAATGGGATTAGGTAATTACACAGCTAGGTAATTATTGTGTCTGAGGTTGGATTTGAACTCAGGCATTCCTGACTCCAGGGTCGGTGCTCTATTCACTGTGCCACCTAGCCACCCTGCAAAGCAAAGTATTTCTTAAAGTGAACATCCTATCCTGATCCTTCCTTAGAAGTGACAGAAAGTGTCCACTTTCCTAACATTCTTCCTCAGAAGTAATGGTCAGTTGCTCTGTGCATCCCTATTATCAAGACAGCAGACAAATCATTGTTCTATGATGTCACTCACTCCTGGGGTTACCTGTTGGGTGAGCTGATCAATGAAGACTTGGTGATGTTTTGTGACCACCAGAGACAGCTTCATGATTGTCAAAATTTTCTTACCATTGACATTTTACTTGTTGCAACTCCAAACCCTGGTAAATAGGGAAATCCTAAGTCCCAGCTCTGGAGTTTTGCTGTTCCTGAGATCATCCAGAGGATGACCACAAAGGATTGTTGTTATGTCAAATTCAGTACCTGTAGGGAAAATATTAACAATTTTATTATGAATATCTGCATATATGAAAGAACATATTTCTGAATCCAGGATAGGTCAGAGGTAGATTTCTCACGTACAAAGGCAACAAGGAAAAATAAGTTTTTGAAACCAACAGGAATGAAAATGTATCAGTCACTATTTAGCAATCAGAATTTATTTCTCTTCTGATGAAACACTGCATGCAAACATTAGTCAAGAGAGTAAAAAGGTAAAGAAAATCAGCATTTTTTTATATAACATGGACAATCAAGATGGAAAAGTAAGAATTAGATAATGCAAAATAACTACAACTGTTGGACTATAACAAGGTTTTTACATTTTTCTCATTTCTTTCACTTGAACTGAAGGCTGTTGTACACTGGGGAAGAAAATTGAAAGGGCCACATTCTGTATACGTTGTCATAAGTGTAATCTATGTCTTTCAGGTGAACATGGAATGGTAATTTCAGAATGTTTCTATGGACTTGAAATTTTAGATAAGAACAGTGTTTATTAGGAACACATGGAGTTATTACTAATGAGAATAATCATTATTAGCAACTAATAATTTGGGGAGATCCAGAGTCCCCCCATTTTTCTAATGTCCTGATTTCAAAAGTTCAGTCTCTTGAAGTTCATTTCTGATAAAGAGATTGAATAAATTTCTTAATCATCTTGTTCAGATCCCAGACATGTAGGAAAATCATTGTGTTTCACTGTCACCACAGTCACTTCTTAAGGTCAGGTTTTCTTGAGTGTGATTTGCTACCTTTTCTAGCCTTGATGTTTCACTTCTTGTTAAAATTTACTTGTTTCTGGGGTGTAGTGGGCACCTTCCAAGCTTCAGGCATTTTCCTACTGTTTTTTTCCAAGCTAGTTCTCAGGTTTTGTACATTTTTTGGTGCTTCCAAAGTGGTCTTGTCTGAAAATTTTCACTAGCCATTACTCTGCTCCTTCCTCAGGAAATGTTCCTATTTCCCAGAACCTACAAATGTAAGAGCTCCCCTCTGCTCTGGAATTGTCCCTGGGGTACCTGTTACCCTGCTAGTGCAAGTGCTAGTACATCTCTCTCCCCTAATCCTGGGACAGAGAAAGGTATATGGGCAATGTAACAAGGTCTTGCACAAAGATCCAGTTCAGATCCTCTCATCCATGGCCAGATCCCATAACTTGTTCTGAGCAAGAGAGTTCCTGAAGCAGAAGCTGCCTCCATGGCCCACCTCAAATTGGTATACTATGGGCTAGAGATCACTTCAGTGTTACAGACTTCTACACCTCTCTTTGTTGTCTTCTGTTAGAAAGTAGAGCAGCCCACATTTTATTGCCTCTTCCACTGCCAAATTCTATTTTAAAGTTCTTTGGATGGTAAAATGGGGAAATTTTGGCTGGGTTTCTGTTTCTCCTTTTTATCATCTTGGCTTTGTCTCCCCTTGACCTGGTATTCATAAAAATTGATAAGCAAGTATTTTCTGCTGAAATTATTTTTCCTTGGTAAGAAGTATAGCATTGCATCAGAGTAGAAACTCCAGAATGGGGTCATCTTCTATTAATTCTGCAATTCTTTTTTTAAATCCCATTTATTTATATATTCTTATTTTGTACAAATAATGTTTTTTATACATTGCTAAAATATTCTTGTTTAAGAGTAGACATAATATCCCCTCCCCCCAAAAAATATAGACCCACATGAGCGATAAAGTGGAGAGAAAAAAATTAAAAATTAAAATAAAATAATAATAATAATAATAATAATAATAATAATAATAATAATTTTAGGTATGGCCAGGTAGCATAGTGGATAGAGCACTGACCCTGGAACCAGGAACACCTGAGCCCAAATCCAGCCACAGACACCCAACAATCACCCCACTATGTTATCCTGTGCAAGCCACCCTAACCCCATTGCCCTACAAAAACAAAAAAAAAAGACCCAAAATAAAATAAAATAGTAATAATAATAGTAGGGGTGGCTGAGTGGTGGACAGAGCACTAGCCCTTGAGCCAGGAGCACCTGGGTCCAAATTAGGTCTCAGACACCCAACAATCACCAAGCTGTGTGGCCCCAGGCAGGCCACCCAGTCCCATTTGTCCTGTAACACCCCCCCCAATAATAAAAATAAAAAATGTGCTTCAGTCTGTCTTCCAAAACCACCAGCTCTGTCACAGGTGGATCACATTCTTTATGATAAGTCCATCACAAAAGTTACTTCCATATTGCCTTTGCTGATTGCAACTCCCTCCATTCATACTTCTCCACTACCATGTACTATATTTTCTCTCTCCTTTCACTCTGTCTCTGCTGTAGGGTAGCTGAGTGGCACAACAGACAGATCCCCGGCCCTGGGGCCAAGAGGCCCCAAGCCTACATACCACCCCTTAGACCCAGCAACCACCCAGCCCTATGGTCCAGGACAGGCCATCCAATCTCAACCCCGTGCAAGAAGTAAAAAAGAAAATGTGTTATATCTGATTATTCCCCACCCCCGCCATGGTCCATCCTCTCCTCCATCACTCACATCCCCCCCCCTTCCCCCTGTCTCCCTTCTCTCCTTCTTACTACAGATGTCTATACCCCATTGAGTATATATGCTGTTTCCTCTCCTAGCCACCTCTGACAAGAGCAAAGATTTCCTCATTCCCCCTTGCCTTCCCCCCTTCCATATCATTGCAATAGCTCATTGTAATAAAGAAAAATCTTATTATATGAAATATCTTAGTCTATTCCTCCTCTCCTTTTTCTTTCTCCCATTACATTTCCCTTTTATCTATTGACTCCATTTTTGCACCATAATATATCTTCAAATTCAGCTTTCTCCTGTGCTTCAACTATAAAAGCTCCTTCTACCTGCTCTATTAAATGAGAAGGTTTGTATGAGTATTATCAGTATCATTTTTCTATACAGGAGCACATGTAGTTCATCTTCATTAAGTCCCTCATATTTTCCCCTTCTCTTCCACTCTCTATGCTTCACCTGAATCCTGTATCTGAACAAACCTTCTGTTCAGCTCTGGCCATTCCAACAGGAACATTTGAAATTCCCCTGGTTCATTGAAAGTCTATCTTTTTCCCTGGAAGAAGATCTTCAGTTTTGCTGGGTAGTTGATTCTCGGTTGCATTCTGAGCTCTTTTGCCTTCCAGAATATTATATTCCAAGCCCTATGAGCCTTTAATGTAATTGCTGCTAAGTCCTGTGTGATCCTGACTGCAGCTCCACAATATGTGAATTGTGTCCTTCTGGCTGCTTGTAATATTTTCTCTTTGACTTGGGAGTTCTGGAACTTGGCTATAATATTCCTGGGGGTTGTTTTTTTTTGATCTCTTTCTGGGGGAGATCGGTGGATTCTCTCCATTTCTATTTTACCCTCTGCTTCTAGGATAACGGCAATTTTCCTGTAGTAATTCTTTGAAAATGATGTCAAGGCTCTTTTCCTGGTCATGACTTTCAGGTATTCCAATAATTTTTAAATTATCTTTCCTAAATCTGTTTTCTATATCAGTTGTTTTTTCAATGAGATGTTTCACATTTTCTTCTAATTTTTCATTCTTTTGGTTTTGAAGTATTGAGTCCTGATTTCTCATAAAATCAGCAACCTCCCTCAATTCCATTCTTTGTATGAAGGATTTGTTTTCCTCAGAGAGCTTTCTTATCTCCTTTTCCATTTGGCCAGTTTTGCTTTTTAAAGCATTCTTCTCCTCAATAACTTTTTGAACTGTTTTATCTATTAGACCTATTCTGGTTTTTAGCATGTTATTGTCTTCAGCATTTTTTTGGATCTCGACTAAGCTGCTGACTTTTCATGTTTTTCCTGCATCTCTCTCTCTTTTCCAAAGTTTTCTTCTATCTTCCTCACTTGATTTTCAAAGTCTTTTTTGAGCTCTGTCATAACCTAAGCCCAATTTCTGTTTTTCTTGGAGTCTTTAGATGCAGGAGCTTGTACTTCCTCATCAAGTGTTTTGATCCTTCTTGGTATCACAAAGTATTTCTCAATGGTGTTTCTATTTTTTCCTCTGTTTATTCATTTCTCCAGCCTGTGCCTGGTTTTGGGGTGCTTCTTGAGCTTTTGAGTATTATTGGGACACCGCCACAAGGATCTCAGTGTGTGAGGCTCTGTCTTCCCTCTTGGTCTGTGAATGACCACAAGTGCATCCCTCTGCCATTGGGCTGAGGTGGGCAGGCCCTGTTGTTCCATGGGGGGGCCTAGGTTGTGATAAGGATCTGGATGGGGTCAGAACCCCAGAGTCCTGTTTCGGGACAGAAGACAGAGCTTGGCAGTCTCTCTTCACTCCCCTCCCTAGGCTCAGCACTCATGCCCTGGGGGTTGCTGCTTACCAACTCTGCCTGCTTCTGATTTCTGGATCTGGCCTTCCACAGCCATGCTGCTCCCTGTGTGCCCTGAGGGCTGGGTTTCATTTGCTCGCTCTGGCAGAGGTATCCCCCTCTGATCCCCCAAATTGTGCCTGGTGCTCCCCGGGGTGTTGGTCAGGAAAACTGCCCGCACACCCCTCCAACCCGTGGAGTGGAGCCTTTCCACTCTTTTCCAGGTTACCTGGGGCTGGAGAACTGCTTCACTGCATCCCTCTGTGGATTCTGTCTCTCAAAAATTTAGAGTCCTTAGCTTATAAGTTTTGAGTGAGAGCACCTAAGAGACATCCTCTCCTGTTGCCATCTTGGCTCTGCCTTCCCTCTTAGCTCCATCCTCCCTAATTCTGCAATTCTTGAAAAAATTACTGTTTTAGGCAATATCCTCCCATTTCTTAAGACTTTTGCACTATTGAGAAGGTCTTATTTAGACTCCTTATCATTGTAGATGGTCTGAAGGCTTCTCTGCTGGAGCATGACAACAGCAATAACAATACTGCAGTGGAATTCACAGTTGGGTGAACATCACCTTTATTCTTTGTCTTCATTATAATTAACTAAGAATGGTATTCAATGAAAAAGAACTGTGTAGATACTCCTGCAAAAGAAGATAATTTTATATAAAATCTCTGTTATCCCATTTTTTAATGTTCTGAAACAATGGGTATAGCATAACAAAATCAATCAATTAAAGGTCTTTAAGATTACTCCCTGGGATATAATTGTTTGGAGAATTGTAGATGACCCCCCTCCTTTCCTTGAATTAGTAGTGATGGATCCTTATTCTCTGTTTGAGGATAAGTTAGTTACATAATTTCTTGGGTCTTCAATTTTGTCATTAAAAAACAATGCCAGATCAGATGCTCTTTCTTTGATAATGTTTATTGTTCTAAAACAGTTACTATATGACTAAAATATAAATAAACAGGGGCAGCTAGATGGTAAAGTGGATAGAGTACCAGCTCTGGAGTCAGGAGGACCTGTGTTCAAATGTGACCTCAGACAATAATTGCCTAGCTGTGTGACCTTGGGCAACTCACTTAACCCCATTGCCTTAAATAAATAAAATTCTAAACGTAAATAAATAAATAAGGTAGTATTTGGCCCAAATGTTTCCCTATATATCTGACAATCTAAGTCAACTGGATGAATATTTATAAAATTATAAATTGCCCAGATTAACCCAAAGAGAAAATAAAATACTTAACACTACTTTAGAAAAAGAAATTGAACAAGTCATCAGTGAGCCCACTCTGCCAAATAGCTGGGGCCAAATGTATTTAAAAGTAAACTTTCAAAGAACAATAAATCTACAATATACAACATGAAAAAAGAACTGGAGAGGATGGAATTCTATCAGATTTCTTTTTTTTTTTATCAAATGTCATGCTAATATTCAGAGAAAGAAGATTATAGACCAATTTCTATAATGAATACTGATGTAACAATTTTAAATAAAATATTTCCAAAGATTTTATGGTAGGACTGATCATCAGGAAAATACATTACAACCAGATGGAACTGATATGAGGAATGCAATGATGACTCAGAATTAGGAAAACTATTTGTCTGACTATATGAATAATAAAACTGACATAAATATGTAATTATTTTAATAGATGTAGAAAAAGCTTTAGACAAAATACAGTCCCTATTCCTATTTTAAAAAGATGAGGAACAGATAGGGGTTCTAGTGGACAAAGCACCAGCATTGGAATGAGACACCGAGGTGAGAAAGAAAGTTAAAAGTTTGGAGCCACATTTTATGTCCACTTTTTCTTAAAAAGGCTCATATCAAAAACATGTAGAAATGTGAATCAAATTTATGAGAATACAAGTCAATTGATAAGTGATCAAAGGAAAAGAATAGATAGTTCTCAGATGAAGAAATAAAAGTTATCTATAACCATCATCATAGAAATGTTCTAAATCACTATTAACTAGGGAAAGGCAAAGTTCTGGTCACCCCAAAGATTGGCTAATAATACAGAAAAGGAATATGATAAATACTGTTGGGGATGTGGGAAAAGTAGGTCACTAATGCACTGTTGGTGGAGTTCTGGACTGATCCAACCATTCTGCAGAGTAATGTGGAATTATGCACTAAAACTGTGCATGTTTTGATTAAACAAATACCAGTACTAGGCCTGAATTCCTAAGAGATCATACAAAAGGCAAAAGGAACCACATAATCAAAAATACTTTTAGCAGCTTTTTTGTGGTGGCAAAGAAATGAATATTTTTAGGATACATATGAGTTAGGAAATGGAAGAACCAGTTGAGCTCATTGAATGTAATGAAACAGTATAGTTGCTGCTGAGATACAGAGATTGAAGATAGAAGATCTGAGGCCACTGAAAAGCAAAAGAATTAACATGCCCTCTGAGATTTTTAAAGTACACGGGATTTTATTACAAAGATAGTAAAGCAAATAGGTTATAAACTCCTAGAAAAACAATAAGCACTTTGAGTACAGCTTGGTCTAATTTGAGAGACAGAGGGAGAGAGAGAGAGAGAGAGGGAGAGAGAGAGAGAGAGAGAGAGAGAGAGAGAGAGAGAGAGAAGGGCAGGCAGCCATGAAGCTTGGCTTAGGTGAAGGGGAAACTTGGGAGACAGGAGACAGGATACAAACAATAAGGGTCAAGAGGTGAGAAGATATAATCAACAGGGGTCAGTTTGCATCTTGAACAAGAAGACTTCCACAATTAACAAGATTTTTACAATTTTGAAGCTATATGCATAATTCTCTGCATCATTCCCCCCCTTCAAAACTCTTTGGGTCCCAGATTCTGCTGTACCTTTCAGGGTACATTGGAAGTGAATGCATTATAGTGAGCCATTGAGGCAGTGTCCAGAGAATTTTGCTATCATGATTGGCACAACTGAATGGCATCCTGCAGAGCCCGGTATTGGAGATGTACAGCTCGTAACCTAGCGAAATGAAACTCAGAAAAAAATTGAGCAAGCAAAACCAGAGAGAGAGGTTTAACAGAGTAAGCTATTTAATGGAGGTCCAGTGATTAGAAAAAAAACTAGAAGGTCTATTAAGAACAAGAATTATACTTTATGATCCTGTCAGTATCAGAATATGTTCTGTAAGAACACGGGTTCCAAAATAACAGATTCATTAATGGATGCCACAGTAAGTTGTAACCAAAAGCTCAAGAATAGTATAAACAAATGCACTGAATAATCATTTTAGAATTGCATATAAGTCATTTGAAAGAGTCAAGAGTCAGGTTGAATAGAGGCGCCCAACACATAAGGTTGTGAAACAAACTCTATCACTTTATTCTTGGATACTCATACTTTTATAACAAAACTTATCTCAGGCATGACAGGTTTGACGAAACTCTGCTGCATAGCTTCCTGGGTTAAATTTACAATATTTATCCTTTGAAGTCTGTAAATTTCATTATCAGAAGGCTTCCTAAAACACTTCTTGTGTCACAGATTCTTAGGTCAGAGTTCACTGGTGACCCAACAAATCCATTTAAAGAGCAAGAATACATGTATATCTCTGGTGGCAAAGGTCACCAAAAATAGTATAAATCCTTCTTAGGAGGTGGCCCTTGACAGTTAACCCCCTCAGGCATGCTGAAGCTTTAAGACAATGTGTTAGGACATCAGTATTTTGTTCCAGAGAAAAAAGACATTTAAGACAAATGGGAACAATACACAATATCAATAATAATGCAAAGAGGGGTGGCTAGGTGGCACAGTAGATAGAACACTGGCCCCGGAGTCAGAAGTTTCTGAGTTCAAATGTGGCCTCAGACACTTAATAATTACCTAGCTGTGTGGCCTTGGGCAAGCCACTTAACCCCATTGCCTTGCAAAAACTAAAAACTAAAAAATAATAATAATAATAATACAAAGATACCAGGAAGCATGCTCACTAATAGGGTCATAAAAAGAAAAGGATGAAACCTATTAACAAAGTTAAACAAATTATTGATATCTGAGTCCCTTTCCATTCTAGGTGCAAATGCAATATTATTAACAATTTTATGCAATTCATTCATATCTGTTATTAAAGAATCATTATACCATATTCCATTCAAATAATTTTTTATATTATCCCATGGAATAAGTAAAGTATCATATTTTAAATGAGTAACACAAATAGCAGAAAATCTATAATCACATTGAAATTGTCCCTTATGTTCAATACAGAGGTTTATAATGCATTAATCAAATGATAAAGATCTTCATCAATTCTCTCTTGAGCCTTTAATGCTCTAGTAACTTTTTTTCTGATAATTCTTGACTATATTTTGCTTCTATTTTTTCTTTATTCATCACTTCTTTACCTATACAAGTTTGAATAATACAATTGTAACAGTTAACATTATACCCCTCCATGAAAGTAATATTTGGTCCTTTGCACACAGTCACAGGCAATTTCTTTTCTGCATAAGATATTTTGCTCAATGTTTTATACCATTGTATAGACCTTATCTATTGCTACCATAGTCTTCCCTATCTCTGAATTAGCTAACCCTATTTCTGCTTATATAATTGGTTTAATATAGCCTGGAATACCCCATGGAAAAACTCTACCAGGAAAATCTACTCTTTGCCTGGTTTGGTTCACCATCCAGGATGGTTAATAGTTACTTTCTAAGCATACTATGTTCCCAGTAGATAAGTTATGTGGGTATGCTGCACTTGATATGCCAGTATATACAGCATGGTCTGGGAACAAGGGAAGTACTCAGTGTGCTCAGGGGACTGGATAAAGAAGGGACCTTGTTATTTTTGCAATATATCTTGTGCATGGCTCAATAAATCAGATACTCCTCCATCTGGTCAGAGTCCCATCTCTTCCTTTATTAGTCAGCCTTCAGTCACATAACTCTTTAACTCTTTCCTCACTCCGCCATGGGTTGGGACCCCCAACAGGTGGCTTTCTCCAGGATTTGAACAACAAATGACAGGATATATATGGGACTAGTTAGAAAAGATGAATGGATCAAGTGAGGGTTTTCTGAGAGTCAGAGGAAATGTGAATATTTGTAAGCAGAGAGAAACTGGAGAGTCAGCAAAACCTGCTGAAAGAGATGGGATGGACTGAAATCAATTCTGAAGGAATTCAGTTTTCTTTGGCAAGAAGGTAGATCACATTCTATATGTGAGAAAGTGGAAAGTAGAAATAGTGACAGAGGCATTTTAGTGTTAAGAGTAGATGGTGTGGAAGGAGGAAAAACAGCTTTCAGTAACTAGTAGTTGTATGATTCATCAAGGAACTTTTGGGTCAAAGTGGAGCCATATTCCACTTTATGTACCAGGTCAAGGACTACAAATGTGTGACCTGAGTGCCTTCCCTCCTCCCTTCTGGCTTTCCTGGAGTCTCTTCTTTGGCTCAGGAGGGTTGAAATACAAGGAGTTTGGAACTAGTACTTCCTGGGGCGAAGATATAACCCAGGACATATTGACACAGGCTCTGGTTCAAGACCTATGACTACAGCTTGGAAGTAGAACAGGAAAAATACAAGATCAATCCAGGAGGACCACCCTACATACCTCCATTGTGCCCATTATAGTGGAATGGTACAAGGAAATATCCCATGAGTAGTGGAGACTCTAAGGGTCCGGCCCTCTCCCCCATATATGCACTCAACTCCCCTGGGTACCAAAGCATGTGAGTGCAAGGGGCCTGGAGGAGACAAGTATCAAGTGAGGGGTCTGGTAGTCAATGAATGATTGTCCACAAAAATGATAACACTGGGCTGAATATAAACCTTTGAAATTCTTCAGAAAGGGGACTACTTTGGGGCCAGCCAAGTACCACTTTGCTACATAGATGTCTCTTCTGAATTTAGGCATCTAAGGGTTCAAGGAGGGATGCTAAGCTCTTCTTGTTGAACTGATTGTAGCTCAAGTAGGGGTGGGCACATACCTATTATGTACCTATCTTGGAGGAAAAAGAGGAAGAGAAGTGTTTACTTCTTGTCAACTGGACCAGAACTGGTCTTTAGGAAGATTATCAAATGAAACTACAGATAGGTCACCTGAAAGTTTAGGGAATTTTCATCTTCACACACCATTTCTTGTTTCCATTTTTTGTTGAACCCTGTACATATATGGGTAATGTTTTTTTTTTGTAGGTTGGACAAAGAATTGGAATTTTTAAAATAAGTCCCATTTCTGTCTTGATATTATTAAGGACCTCAAACAGAAAAAAAAATCATCCACTTCTTAAAAGCTCACATAAGAGAATGTGAGAAATGATTCATTTAGATCTCTACTCTATTCCATCACTAGTAATCAGTTTGATATTTTACATAAATCATATAGAGGTAATTAGATATGTTTTAACTCTTGGCCTCAAACTTAACAGTCAGTATTCACCATGTGTTTACTAGTTATGAAGCTCCCTTGAACAACCACAAGAATGATGACAAAGAGCTTTATCTGATTTTTCTCAAATTTCATGTTCAAACACAGCTTGAGTGTGATGCCTTAATTCTTTAGAAAATCCTCAACTTATTTTTGTATCACCAGACTACTCTGTCTTGCCCATCTTATGACCACTCAGAGACAATGACCTTTGCCTTGTTCAACTTTTAACCACCCATACTCATGTACCATTTTTGTCACTCTCAGAGTGTGGTTAAGGGGAAAGTCTATAAACCTATGGAATTCTGTATTTTACTTTGACTCTTCTAAATACTTAGTCAAACATTATAAAAGTAAAGTCTTGGGAAAAGGAGGCATTTCAGATCATGAGGAAGATCTCAGAATCCTTTCATTAGAGAACTATGGACCTTTACTAAAGTACTATTGGCTTCTAGCTCTGCCTTGCAGAATGGATAATTTTGAACCATACATCATGGTGACTGTGGTGAGACAGTGATTTGTGGACTCCTACCACTCACAGAGAAATGTTCCATGGACAAATTTTCACAGTTGCTTCCCCCATTCCGGAGGAATTTGGATTCCCCTGGCAGTTGGCCACCAAATTCTCTGAGCCTGAAGTAAGTTTCTCCAGTCCAAAGATGGATGAATCTCTCTTGATTTAGTCTGAATTCTTTTTTTCTAAAAAAGGGTCCCAGTTGTCTGGATTTATAATTAATTTGCCTGGGTTTATAAGCTTGGGGGCACTCCATTCCTATATTTATAAAAATTATATAGCCATAATTACAATTTTAACTTTTAAATATTGGTTATTTTTTCTTTCTCCTTTATATGTGTTCATTTTGTTGATTGAGAGGTGGAGCTGCAAGTTCCTCATTAACTAGTCAGCCTAATTTTAAAATTAGGTGATAATGGGTTAAAAATAGATTGTGCTTTAAATTCTTTTAACCAGGATAACCAAATCATTTTTGCCATCAGTAGAGAAGTCTTTTCAATTGTTTGAGGGGGAACCCTATGTGGCTCACAGCAGGGTGAGGAAATTGTAGAAGATCCAAAGACCATTTCCTGGATGGGGTAGGGATTGGAGTAATGATTGCCCACCTTGAAGGAGCAAAAATTTGTGCTAGCCTGAATATAGCCTTAGGGGAGAGATTTTCCCACCTCCATGGTGACAATCAGAACAAACTAGCAACTAAGCTGTGAATGGTTGGAGGCAAACATTGCATCTTGGAGACAGAACTGTCAGGAATTAACACAGAAATTTAATTTCAAAATGAGGCAAATGGCTTGCAAACAGGAACACATATATGGAAGCCCTGTCTCCCCCTCTCCAGACATTGTGGGGAAAATCTCAATTCTTATATATCAGTGGCTATACAGTGAGGTGTGGAACTGATAATGAGAAGTAGCACCAAAAATGAGACAAATTTTATTCATGTAAGGACTTTATGAGAGGAACATGGGTATTTGTCCTTTGCATGTTTGAACTTTGGAACACCTAGCACTCCCCAAAACAATAGAATAATTGTGTTATTTTGCCAGAAGGTGAGATCATCCAGAGGATGATCATGTATGAGAATGTTTGTTATGCCAAGCTCAGGTTCAGCTTGCTCTGGAAAACAGGTTGTCTCCTGACAGTGGAAAGCTGTCAGAACATTTGACCACCCTGAGAGTAATTCCACTCTCTTCTGACCAGAGAAGGAGGCTCATTTCACTTTTACAGAGCTGAGGAAAGGGAAAACCTCCCCTTCAGTTGGTGAGTGAGGTAACTTTTACTTATATTTGCTGAGGATTAGGTCACTTGCTGAGAATCACAAAGCCAGAATTTGTACAAAGTTCTAGAGGAGAACTGACATAAATTCTGGTGAAAATTTGGTCTCAATGGAAATATTTTACAAAAATTGGTCCCTGGGTCTCTTCAACCTAGGTGTTTCAGAGACTGATTTTTAATATTTCTATTCACTTATAAAGAACTTTTGAACCCTTGTTGAACCCAGAATTATGAATTGGAAGTATAGGAAACTGTGCCAAAACAAATCTCTGAATATAAGAGTTTTAGCTATAAGAATGACCTCCCTTAAGAGATGAACTCAGATGGTTAGGGGAGTGTACCCTTAAAAAAATCAAGGGTGAATTGTCTCCAGGTTTTTCAGTGGGAAACTTCTCAGATGGAATGAGTCAAAGGGTAGTAACCCTGGAAATCAAGTACAATACCTCAGAAGTTCTACTTTTGTGGGACAAATGCCACTTAAATAAATTTTGGCGATCTCTCAAGGTATGAAGAGAAGGCCTTATTTGTTTCTTGAGAAATGGGCCGCAATCAATTACAGAGATTGAGGCAAAAGCAAAAGGACCAAGAATCACATTTATGCTAACTCAATTCTCGTCCACCACTGACCCACCCTCGTCAATGAGAAATGTTATTTTAAAATCTAGACTGGCAAGCTAATCTAGGGAAAATAACAAAAAATTCAAAGGGAAACCAAATTTTCTTTTTAGCCCTAGGAACTGAATGATTCTTTGGACATCAACAGATCAGGTGAGGTCAGTTGTTTCTTCAACAATATCCCAGAAGTTTGCTTTGTCAAGGGAGGAGGGGCACATAGTTAACCAAATTCAATCTATAGTATTTTACTGAAGAAATCTCAAATTTTATTCCACTCAATCTGAGTAGTACCACTCCACAATGGGAATGTCCCCAGGAGAGATGGGGACAGGCATGATCCCCATTGGACCCCCTGTTCAGGGATGCCTAAAGAAATAGCTGCTAAGTTTTGTAAAATTTGATTTGAGAATATAAAGGATATGGGGGATTGCTTTGGCCAAGGTATACAACTTTTGATTACTTTGCCCTTAGAAAGCTATGAGAATCTACTAAAACTAGAGAAATTCAGTTTGAGCTAGAATTCCTACCTCCAAAATATTTAAAATTTTTAGTTTTTTTTTTGTTTTAGTCTTCCTGTGATTATACTTTGGCAAAAAGCTTAGAGGAATGGAATTTTAAGCAGTTCTTCTATTTGGGGGGAATTTATTCTGAATAAAAAGTTCATTTTAAATAGGTAAACCCAATTGGCAAATTAGACTAAAGCAATTTTATTTAAAACAATTTACTAAATTACATTTTATTGATCAACACTGATAAAAGCATTGACATTATTAGGACACAGAAGTATTATTTCAGGTTTTCAGCAGGGTCCCAGTCAAAAGATGGTCATAAATTCTATAGTTAATAGAGGAGATGTAAGATTCTGATTCAAAATCTCCTTGAAAAAACCTCAGATGTTCAAGCCTGATTTAATGTTGTTACATGTTCTGTGTGTGTCAGTTTTGTAAATAGTGAAGCTAAGTCTAGAAATAAAGGGATCCTTACTTTGGAAAGACATCTATAGGAAAATCTTGAAGTGAATGAAAACAAAATGACTGTTTAGTATGTGCTGTGCCATTCATATTTTGTACTAACCCACAGACAACAGGTTAGTTTTACCTATGCATTTTCACACAGAGAATTTTTCCTTTCAATTACCATGTTAAAGAAATTTTAAAACCTTTTTTTTGAACTTTTGAGTTCCAAACTCTCATCTGTTCCACTCTCTGAAATGATAAGCAATGAGATATAGGTATATATATATATGCAATCAGGCAAAACATTTCCATATTAGTCCTTTTGAACAAGAAGACTCCAATAAAAGAAACAAAATTTAAAAAATGCATGCTTTAGTCTGCAGACAATCCAAGTTCTTTCTCTGAATGTAGATGGGATGCTTCATCACTAATCCTTTTTGATTGTCTGGGTTCCTTGCTGAGAATAACTAAATCATTAATAATTCTACATCAAACTTAATTGCTGTTACTGTGTACCACATTGCATTGGTTCTGTTTTGTTTACTTTGTATCAGTTCATATAAGTATTTTCCAGGATTTTCTGAAATCAACATGCTTGTCCTTTCTTAAAATGTTCCATTACAATCAAGTATCACAGCATCTTTAGTCAGTCTTTGATTGATGGATATCCCTCTGATTACCAATTCTTTGCCATTGCAAAAATAGCTGCTTAAATATTTTTGTACAAATAAGTACTTTCTCCCTTTTTTTTGGACCAAGACCTAGCAGTGGCATTGCTGTATCACAGTTTTATAGCCCTTGGGGGTATAGATCAAAATTACTTTTCAGAATGGTTGGATCAGTTCATAACTCCACAAAAATCCAATGTCCATTTTGTTTGATGTGTTCCACCAAAAGAAACAGGTTATACAAAATCAAATTTTCAAAAAATCTTGCAAGAAGACAGATATCTCTCCTTTCTCTTTGTTTTTCCCTACACTGCTCATATTACCGATGACTGAGTTGAAAGATAAACTTAGAAATTAATTAGAAATTATGATACATTGGAACACTATTACATTGTTGGTGGAGCTGTGAACCTATCCAACCTTTCTGGAGAGAAATTTGGAACTACACCCAAAAGGCAACTAAAATGAGCATACCCTTTGATCCAGCAATAACACTACTGGTTCTATACTATGAAGAGATGACAAAAAAGGGTAAAAACATCACTTGTACAAAAATATTCATAGCAGCCCTGTTTGTGGTGGTAAAGTATTGGAAATCAAGTAAATGTCCTTCAATTGGGGAATGGCTTAACAAACTGTGGTATATGTATGTCATGGAACACTATTGTTCTATTAGAAAGGAGGAGGGATGGGGATTCAGGGAAGCCTGGAGGGATTTGCATGAACTGATGCTGAGTGAGATGAGCAGAACCAGATAAACACTGTACAACCTAATAGCAACATGAGGACAATGATCAACCTTGATGGACTCTCTCATTCCATCAGTGCAACAATCAGGGACAATTTTGGGCTGTCTGCAATGGAGAATACCATCTGTATCCAGAGAAACAACTGTGGATTTTGAACAAAGTCCAAGGACTATTTCTTTTAATTTAGAAAAAAATCTGATATCTTATTGTCTTATCTTATCTCTTGTACTTTATGTTTATTCCTTAAGGATATGATTTCTCTCTCATCACACTCCATTTGGATCAATGTACAACATGGAAACAAAGTAAAGACTGACAAATTGCTTTCTGTGTGGGGTGGGGGGAAGGAAGTAAGATTAGAGGGAAAAATTGTAAAACTCAAAATCTTTAATAAAAAAGAAAAAAGAAATTAATATACCAAAAAGTAATCAGAGACCAATTTTGTGGGAAAAGAATAATTAAATTTTCATTTCAAAACTATAATTTGAATATCTTCCTCACATATTTTGATGGACTGTAGCCAGGCCCAGCAAAATCTCTAGAGTTTAATGAAAAAGTTAGAGATCACTTATTCCATAAAGGAACCATTTAAATGACTAGAAATTGATTTAAAACTGAAAGTTGATCATGAAATTCATTAAGGAGAAATTCAGTATTAAAATAAGAAATATTTAGGAAGCAGTATAGGAAAAATGAAATAAAACTCTTGTGGGCTTAAATAATTCCACAATCCAGAATTTAAAAAGAAACACATTTACTAAGCCTGAAGATGTTTCAGTAAGTCAGTTTTTAATTCTGAACTTCTGGGTTATTAATCATTGAAGTCAGTTGTCATTTTAGTATAGAATAAAGATATACTTTAAAACTATACTCAAAGTTTAAATAAATTTATTACATGAAGGAATTTTTAATTATTAGAAGAAAGAAATGAAATTTTTAGACAATTTTCAGGAAAGACTAAAAGGTAAACCTTCTGTTGTTTACTATTTTTAAAAAAGTCAACCTGAGTGCAACAAGTAAGCCTTTTTTGGGACCCCAAATTGAAGGTAATCCCACAGGAAAAAAAACCTCACCTTGTTTTGAAATCAGAAAGCAGAAGAAGGTAAGTGAAATTTAATGATACTAATGTACTTTTATTCAATTTTTTAGAGGTAAGCTAAAACATAGTAAGTCTTATGTTGAAATCAGTTGTCTAGTGAAAAGAAGTTCAAATTGTATGAATAAAACTATAGAAATCTAGGGAAAGAATTATTGAAGCTACAATTGAACAAGAATATTTAAATACAGACATACATATAAAGATATAATAGAAATTGTCTTTGCACACCTAATGGAGGGTGCTCAGATTATAATAGATCAAATTCAAGAGAGACTATAACTTATAAAATTACAAAATACTGACATTTTAAGAGGAAAAGCAAAATTTTCTCATTATTTTAGAACAAATAAACATTCTATAGACTGAAATAAGGAAGCTTACAAAACAAAACAAGTTTTTATTAGGAGGTTGTAGGGTCATAAGGCAAATCACAGAGTGGAATCTCCAGTTATTGATAAATTATAATAGTTTAGATTAAGGAAAAAACAAAATAAATGAACTTCAATTTTGAAAAGAAGTAGGGCAAAAGTTATACCCTGAGCCCTCCAAAAACATGAAATCTCCATCAGATAATTTTCCAATAGTGTAATTCCCTATATGAAATCAAAATTATATTTTAATGAAAACAGAAACTTAAAATCAAGAAATTCCTTTATTACAAATAAAGGGAACTGGCTAATTCCAATCACTGTCAAATATATATTAAAGTATGAAGTCATTGATGATATTGGTCCCTGAAATTGGAAATTTTGGCAATTGATGGCATTTGTGGAAGTTGTGATTTTTAAATTATTTAACCATATTTGATTTTGGTGAAATCAAGGTTAACAAAAGAGTGTAATAAGGATTTCTGTTATATGGTTATAAATTATCTTTTAATATGAGGTAAACATAAAATTCTGAACCTGGAAACCTATAGTCTTGGAAACTGTCAAAACTTTGTAAAAGACAAGCAATTTGGAATCAGGTTCATTCATAGGCAACACGTACCGAAATGGTAGTTTCCTTTCAGTAAACAGTTCAGTGTTTCATTTAGAGTGAATCATGAGAGAATAAAAGTCACTTATGTAATAAGAGGAATAGCAGAGTTGAAGAACTGAATGGGGATGATCGACTTCTGGCCAAGATGGCGGAGAGAAGCCAGGCACTGTCCTAAGCTCTGTTGACTTCCCTGAGATCTAACATGATTCAAGCCTCTTAACAGAATTTAGTCCCAGAAAACCCATAAAAGAACCCAGGAGAAGAATGTCTACCAACAAGTTCTGTCTCAGGGGAGGGTGGGTGAGCCAGGCACAGAGAGTGGAGAGCCAGTGCAGGGGGTGGGGTGAGGCCCAGGACTCACCTGAGAGCAACTATGCAAGCTTTGGCTGTATGAGTGGTGGGCGGGAGAGTTCTAGCTCAGCTACTAGACATCAATTGGGCCATCTCCACTGATCTGCAAGACCAGGGCTGCCAGCCCCCATGTTTTCAGTGGAGTTTCCTGCTTTCCATTTGAGTCACCCCCCCACCCCCCACCCCCATTCCTGTGGGAGAAAGTGACTCTTCCCAGACCAAACAAACTCCCCCCACCCAGGCTCAGCTGTGGAGAGCAGGTCTCTCTCAGGGCTGAGTGAGGATTAGGGAGATTAACTATCTGGCCTGAGGGTTCAGTCCACATTGTTAGAGGATAAACCCTTTCCTGCTGGCCCGAACCCCACCCCCAGGCCTAAGGAGTGGGCCACTTGTCAAGGTCATGGACATTTCTGAGAAAGCAACTAGTGCCCCCTACTGGCCAGCCCATTTGGAGTTACTAAACCCAGTGAGCAAAGCCTCTAGCACCCCCTACTGGCCGACCCATTTGGAATTATTATACCCAATAAGCAAAACATCTAGCACCCCCTAATGCCTGACCCAGTTGGAGTTACTAAGCCTAGTGAACAAAGCCTCTAGGGCTTTCAACACCAAAGGTCTGGGAAGTAGCCCCTCCCTCAACACAAGTTCCATGGAAAATGAGGAAAAGTCAGTAGAAAGGGGGGTCCATTGAAAGGTACCTTAAAGGCAAAGATCCTAAGTCAGAGAGGTCTAGAACTTCTGAGGACAATATGAATTGGTCTCCAACCCAACAAGACTTCTTAGAAGAGATCAGAAAGAAGTTTAAAAATCATTTGGAAAAATTGGGGGAAAAAAGTGCAAGAGAAAATTAACACCTTACAAGAGAAAATTATCATCTAGCAATAAGAAAATGAAAATACAATTGGACAAGTTCCAAAAGAAAAGAATGCTCTCCAAACTACAGTTGGGAAAATGGAAAACTTCAAAAATGGAATTGACCAATTGAGAAAGGAGTTGCAAAAGGTAAATGAAGAAAATTTTCCTTTAAAGAAAAAACATTGGAATCTGTGGAAACTAAGGACTTCATGAGACAAAAAGAATCTGTTTAAAAAAAACCCAAGAAAAATTAGAAGCAAATGTAAAATACCTCATTGGCAAAACAACTGACCTAGAGAACAAATTCAGGCCTAGAGAATAAATTGAAGAGAGACAACTTAAGAATCATTGGACTTCCTGAAATATTGTGGAGAAAAAAATCCTGGACTTGATACATCAGGATATAGTGAAGATATCATATAAATAGAGGGCAAAATACTTATTGAAAGAATACATTGCTTCTCTCTTGGAAGGGATCCCAAAATGAAAACACCAAGGAATACTGTGGCCCAATTCCAGAACTATCAGACAAAAGAGAAACTCCTGCAAACAACCAGAAAGAAACAATTTAGATACTATGGAGCTACAGTACGGATTACACAGGACCTGGCTGCATCAACATTAAGGGATCTAAGGGCCTGGAATATGATATTCCAAAGAGCAAGTGAGTTTGGAATGCAGGCAAGAATTCACTATCTGCCAAGGCTGAGCCTTCTCTTCCAGGGAAAAGATGGACATGTAATGAAATAGGAGACTTCCAAGGGACAAAGGGAAAGGGGAAAGGGGTTGTATACAAAGGGGTAAATATACTGCAGGTGGTGGTATTCAGAAACAAAATACTGGGGAATATGGATAAAATGAAAAAAGGGTGAAAATATTCACAGAAGGAAGATAGGATGGAGGGAATAAAGAGTTAGTAATTATAACTTTGAATGTGAATGGGATGAACTCTTCCATAAAGTTTAAGGGAATAGCAGACTAGATTAAAAACCAGAATCCTACAATATGCTGCTTACAAGAAACTCATCTAAAGCAGAGAGAGATACATACAGAGTAAAGGTAAAAGGTTGGAGCAAAATATATTTTGCTTCAGCTGAAGTGAAAAAAGAAGGGGTAGCAATCCTTATCTCATAGAAAGCTGCAAAAATAAATCTCATTGGGGCAGCTAGGTGGCATAGTGGATAAAGTACTGGCCTTGGCCTCAGGAGTACCTGGGTTCAAATCCCTTCTCAGACACTTAATAATTACCTAGCTGTGTGGCCTTGGGCAAGCCACTTAACCCCATTTGCCTTGCAAAAACCTACAAATAAATAAATAAATAAATTCATCTCATTAAAAAGAGACAAGTAAACTACATCCTCCTAAAAGGTACCATAGATAACGAAATAATTTCAGTCCTAAATATGTATGCGCCAATTGGTATAGCATCCAACTTTTTAAAGAAGTTGAGTTACAGGAAGACATAGACAGGAAAACTCTACTGGTGGGAGACTTCTCAGATTTAGATAAATCTAAGCATAAAACAAGAACGAAGTTAAGGAGGTAAATAGAATGTTAGAAAACATTTACATGATAGACCTTTGGAGAAAACTGAATGGGAATAAAAAGGAATATGCATTTTTTTTCCCACAGTATATGGCATTTAAACAAAATTGACCATGAACTAGGCCATAAAAAACCTAATAATCAGATGCAGAAAGGCAGAAATAGTGAATACATCCTTCTCAGATCATAATGCAATAAAATTCACATGCCATAATGGACCAGTGAGAGATAGACCTAGTTTTAATTAGAAATGAAGTAACCTCATTTTGAAGAAATGAGTGGATCAAACAAATTATAGAAAGAACCAGTGATTTCATCCTAGATAATGATGATGAGACTACATACCAAAACTTTTGGTATCCAGTCAAAGCAATTGTCAGGGGTTATATCTTTAAATCCTTACATGAATTCATTGTAAAAAAAGGACATCAATGAACTAAGCATGGAACTATAAAAATTAGAGAAAGAACAAATTAAAAACCCACACTTAAATACCAAATTAGAAATTCTAAAGATTAGGAAGAAATTAATAAAATTGAGAACAAGAAAACTATAGAATTAATAAAACCAAGAGTGGGTTTTATGAAAAAAAAAAACAGTAAAATTGATAAACCTCTGCTTCATTTAATTAAAAAATGTAGAAAGCCAAATTACCAGTATCATGAATGAAAATGGTGAACTCATCACCAATGAGGAGGAAATGAAAGTAACAATGTGGAATTATTTTGCCCAACTCTATGCTAATAAATTTGATAATCTAAGTGAAATGGATGAACATTTACAAAAATATAAGTTGCCCAGGTTAAATGAAGAGGAAATTAAATATGTAAATAACCTATCTCTGAAAAAGAAATTCAACAAGCCATTATTGAACTCCCTAAGAAAAACTCTCTAGGGCCAGATTGATTCACAAGTGAATTCTATCAAACATTTAAGGAACAATTGGTTCCATTCCATATAAACTCTTTAGCAAAATAGGTGAGGCTGGAACTCTGCCTAACTCTTTCTAGGACACTAATATAGTGCTGATACTTAAAACAGGAAGAGTCAAAGACAGAGAAAGAAAATTATAGACCTATCTCTCTAATGAATATAGTTGCCAAAATCTTAAATAGAATCTTAGGAATTACAATTACAATTACAGCAAGTGATCACTAGGATAATACATTATGACCATGCAGGATTTATCCCAGGAGTGCAAGGTTGGTTCAATACTAGGAAAACATTTAATTTAATTAACTACAACAACAACAAATCTATCAGAAATCATGATTATATCAATAGATTCTGAAAAAACCTTTGACAAAATACAACACTTATTCCTACTAAAAACGCTAGAGAGCAAGGGAATATATGGATTGTCCCTTAGAATGATTAATAGTATCTATCTGAAACCATCAACAAACATCATATGCAATGGGGATAAGCTAGAGGCATTCACAATATGGTCAGGGGTGAAACAAGGATGCCCATTATCACCACTACTATTCAATATTGTGTTAGAAATGTTAGTTTCAGCAATAAGAGAAGAGAAAGAAATTGAAGGAATTGAAATGGGGAAGGAAGAAACAAAACTCTCTCTTTGCAGATGACTTGATGGTATATCTAGGGAATCCTAAAAAATCATCTAAAAAACTGCTAGAAACAATTAACAACTTTAGCAAAGTCGCAGGATATAAAATAAACCCATATAAATCCTCAACATTTCTACAAACTAATTACAAAATAAAGCAGCAAGAGCCAGAAAAAGAAATCCCATTAGAAACAAACTAGATAATTTTGATTATAATCAATTAAAAAGCTTTTGCTCAGACAAAATCACTGTAACTAAGATCAAAAGAAATGTAATATATTGGGAAACAATTTTTACAACTAGCATTTGTGACAAAGGACTCATTTCTAAAATATATAGAGAACTGAGTCAAAATTTTTTAAAAATTTTTTTCAAGGCAATGGGGTTAAGTGGTTTGCCCAAGGCCACATGGCTAGGTAATTATGAGTCAAATTTTTTTTAAAAAAACAGCCATTCCCCAATTGACAAATGGTAAAAGAATATGTGGAAACAATTTCTAGATGAGGAAATCAAAGCTATTCAGTCATATGAAAAATGACTCTAAATCATTTCTGATTAGAAAGGTGCAAAGTAAAGCATCTCTCAGGTACCATCTCCCACCTCTCAGACTGGTCAGTCTGACCAGAAAGGGCAATTATAAATGTCAGAAGGGATGTGGGAGATCTGGAATATTAGTGAATTATTTATGGAGCTGAGAACTGATCAAACCTTTCTGGGGAGCAGTTTGGAATTATGCACAAAGGGCAATAAAAATCTGCTTACCCTTTGATACAACAATACCTATTCTGGGTCTGTATCCTGAAGAGATCATGAAAAAGGGTAAAAACATCACTTGTACAAAAATATTCATGGCAGCCTTGTGTGTGTGGTAGCAAACAATTGGAAATCAAGGGGATATCCATCAATTGGGGATAGGCTGAACAAATTGTGGTATATGTACATTAAGGAATACTATTGGAGGCAACTAGGTGGTATAGTGGAGAGAGCACCAGCCCTGTAATCATTAGGACCTGAGTTCAAGTTCACCCTCAGACACTTAATAATTGAGTAGCCATGTGACCTTGGTCAAGTCACTTAGCCCCCATTGCCTTAAACAAATAAAAAAATTAAAAGGAGCATTGTCGTTCTATTAGAAACCAGGAGGGATGGGATTTTAGAGAAGACTGAAAAGATTTGCACAAACTGATGCCAAGAGAGATGAGCAGAACCAGAACACTGTATACTATAGCAGCAACATAGGGGTGATGATCAACCTTAATGGGCTTGCTCATTCCATCAATGCAATAATCAGGGACAATTTTAGGATTTCTGGAATGGAGAATACCATCTGTATCCAGAGAAAGAGTTGTGGAGTTCAAACAATGACCAATGATTATTACTTTCAATTTTTTTAATTGTCTTACATACCACATAATTTTACTTTCTCTAATATTTCATTTTTTTCTCAAGGATATGTTTTTCCTCTCAACGCTGATTTTTGAGTTTGATCATTTTGATCATTGCATAGCATGGAAATAATGTAAAGATTATCAGATTGCCTTCTGTTGGGGTGAAGGGGGAGTGAAGGGAGGGTGGGGAAAAAGTGTAAAATTCAAAACCTTGCCAAGAAATAAGGGGTAGAAACTAGTATTCTATATAATTGGAAAACAAATAAAAATTTCTATAATAAAAGTTTTTTAAAAAGTTATAAGAGGAATAGCAAAGAACTTTTTACTGTTATCTGGGTCACCCCTGTGCTCTACCTATTACTTTGGTCATTGTCAAGTGGATTCTTTTATGAAATAGCTGGATAAATGCTTTTCCAGCATAAAAGAGATTAACTTTGAGAAGATAGATGATTTTTTTTCCCCAAGTATAACTTTTTACTGAAATTTGTGACCCTCTACACTGAGGAACCTTGTGTGCTGAATGAGTTGTTTGGGTGGGTGGGGCTATTTGCCTATCACTTAATAAAAGTTACAGGATTGCAACCAATTTTAATTGTCTTTAAAGTCCTTAAAAATATGGTAATAAACTGTGCATTGTAACCCCTAAGAAACCAAAAAAAGAACTACAATATTGTAATTGACAGGTTTGGGAACAATAAATCTTTGTGGTAAAGTGTAAAGGAAAGTTCAGTGCAGTAATGGGGTGGCTAAGTGGCACAATGGAAAAAGCACTAGCCCTGGAATTAGGAGTACCTGAGTTCAAACCCATACTCAGTCACTTTAACATTTACCTAGCTCTGTGACCTTAGGAAAGTCACATAATCTCTCTGTATTGAAAAAAAAATCAGTTATGTAAAAAAAAAATTAATCCTATTTGACTTGAACTATTTAAAGGATACCCTTTGATAGTTGAATATCTCCCTTCCCCAATCATAAAATTATAAGAAAACTTTATTAAAATGCATGTTAAATAAATTTCTTTATAGAGAAAAGGTTATTTCTTTGCTCTTAATTAGTCGTACTCTGAAGAATCAGTAAGAACTGAAAAATGACCAAAACACAACCACTTGTGGAACCATATCAATTTTACTCTTTGATGAGTTCTCTTTGTCATAGAAAATGTTGTTTTCCAATAAGCCATGATATTATAGAGGAAAAATTACTGGATGAAAAATCTGATTGATCCAGGTCCAAATCCTTGTTCTGCCATTACTCGCAATGATTGTAGTTTGAGGTCTCACTTTCTTCATCAGGAGTAAAAGTTTGGACTAGATGGTTTACAAGACCCTTTCCCAGTCTCAAGACAATTTCCCACAAGCTTTCCAAATTATAAGGGAAAGTCCAGGAAGCTGTTGTGGGTAAGTAAAGAAAAAAATGACCATGTGATGGTCATCTTGTTAAAGGGTAGCTAGAATATCCTTGGAAACAGGAGGACCAGAGTTCAAATCTGACCTCAGACATTTGACACGTAGTAGCTGTATGACCTTGGGCAGGGCAGTTATCCTGAATTGCCACATTCAGGGTCAACTCCAGTCACCCAGGTTCATATCTGGTCACTGGACCCAGGTGGCTCTGGAAGAGAAAGTAAGTCTGGTAACTTAGGACAGCATCACCTCATTCAATCCTAATTCATGGATTTGTCATGGAATCACCTACCTGATATCAGGGTGTCCCTCTAGAATGAAGGAAAAACAACAATATACACACACACACACACACTCACACAATCCGCCTAGACACATATACAGCCTTACATGTACATGCACATACATTCATCCACACTCATATGTATGCATTCAAACACATTCATCCCATACACATAAATTCATAAAAACACAAAATACAGCCAGAGTTGTAAACATCTCTGACAACAATAATCACTAACATTTATATAAGGCTTTAAGTGTTGCTAAGAGCTTTAGATAAGGATGACTGAAACTGTTCTTATTCTAAACTGAGTACCACATCATTGTTGCTTTGAGTAAAATCCTGTCTTTTCAAAACCTTGTACTGGTCATACTCTTTTCAGTATGCTTTCTTTTGGATTACATTAATCTTGGTTTACATAATTAATTGGGATCTGAGAACTGAAGCTGCAACCAACATGAAATAGTTTATGGTAAGAAAAATTTAATTTTGAAGCTGCACAATTCTGATGGTCATATGACACTAATTCTTCATTGAGCAGCACTCTCATCAGTTAATACTATGAGGCTGAGACATTGTAAAGCATTGCTTTGTTTGATCTCAAGGCAGTTGGAATGGACAGAATAGTTACTGACCCTTACTTCTGAGGAAGCACGTTGGGATAGAATTTAGTGACCACTGGAATAGTAGTTATTGACCATTACCTCTGAGGAGTATTGGCATAGTCACTGACCATTATTTCTGACAAGTATGTTGGGATAATTGCTGAGAATTATTTTTGAGTAAAAGCATAGAGATAGGATGATCAGGTTACACAGTCTTTTGCTGCTTGAATTGAGAAGATAGAATTTTGCTTAACCTTTCTGTAGCTTCAGGAATTTGTGATCTCACTTATTATTGATACACCAGGGAAATCTTAAGTTCAGTATTTCCATGCTGAACTCTTTGCCATTTCCCTCTTGAAATCTCCCTATTCTTAGTTTCCTTTTTCATTGTAGTGAGTACAACTTTTCTTTCTGTCATACAAGCTCACCACAGAAATGTCATGCTCAATCTCTTCTTTCTCAATCCCATATCTGATAGAGTCCCAAAAGCTGTTGAATTTTTATCTTCCAAAATCCATATATCTTTCCCTACATTGTCACCTATCACCTCTCTTAGGTTGGGAAGGTGATATTTTGTTTAGCTCTCCTTCCAGAAATCAATTTCAGATTTTTTTTCCCAGGTATGAATTTTTCTCATATAACATTGATACATTAAAAATCTTGTACCCAATACTTGGGAAATAAAATCTCCTTTCCCTTATCCGATCCTTCACTAATCCTAAATTTCCCTTTACTTGTCAGCACACTGTCACAGATTCCACAAAAAAAAACTAGATTTGGTCAGTATAGAAACAAGTGGAATGAATAATTTTAAGTCTGGATTCTGTCAGAACAAAACAAAATAAAATAGGATATGGTTTAGGATGGGAAGTGTTTTCATTTTTATAAAGACTTCTTAGGGTCTTACACCCAAACTTTGTGACAAATGTCATCGCATTCATATCTGATAGAGGCATGAAGCTATCCTGCACTTCTTATTCAGAAGGGGGAAAATTTCTAATCCCTGGGTGACTTGGAGTAAATTACTTAACATTTATGAACTTCAATTTTCTCATGAATACACTGGGGATATGGGTATGAATGACCATTTTCTTTGACCTGCCCTCTTGTCTCTTACCATTCTATATCAAAAATGCAAAGCTTTCATGATGCTGCCAGTGTGAGACCAAGACAGTATCAATAACACTTATTTTTTGCTTCTCATACTTTGTTTTCTGGTAAGTTGTATTTCATCACTTACCCTAACATGTTTATTTCTTCAGAATTCTAAATGTTCCTTAGAAGTTTTTGAATAATTCCACACTTATATGATTGCACACTAATTGTACACCCATGAAGGATTACTAAAGAGGCAAGTGGTGAATATATTACTTAAGTTCAGAAATACAAAATATTTATTTATGATGAAATAGACTGACTCCCACAACCAACAGGCTTTCTTTAAGCAAATGATCTTTTAAAAAGTCCTGTTAGCAAAGATCTTAAGGCACAATTAATATTTTCCTTTATTTCAGAGAGAAAAATGAGGGGACTCTTCTCCTGAATGAGGAAGGATATGGCTTCTTTCATATTACTAATATTAGTCAACCTGGTGAGTTGATTAACTCATTTTAACATTTGTAATTTTATACCAAAGACATTGGAGCAATGTTTTGATTCAACCATATGATGGCATAATTCTTTTAAATGTCTAAATTTCTGAGCATCATACTTCCTAGTTTTACCCAACTGTTTCCATAACAAATGATGTAAATAATGTGTAGCATATCATTTTGTAATCACAGTTCCCAATGCATAATGTGGTTTTAAGATTATTTTAGTCATTTCTGACTTTAGAGATCCAATATAAAATTAGTAATATGAAGTTTCCAAGACTTATCTTTTTATTTCAATCTATTTTTGCTTTACATGACATCATGTTCACTACTTCTTGCCTTTTTGACTTCAGATGAAACATAATAGATTTTGCTCCAGACTTTTAGTTTAGCTCTGTATTTCTATTTAAAGTATCTTTCTTGGAGAAAGTGGTTGGATTCTGGTACATAATCTATTGTGCTATCCCTTCCATTTGATGGGTGAGCTCATCCCCTTCACATTCACAGACAAGATTACTAGAATTCCCTCATTTCATCTATCTCTCATTCTTTTTTGACCCTTTCATTCCTTAAAAAAATCTGATCATTTAACCTCTCTTAACCTGCCTTCATATTTATCACCTCTTTATCCTGTTTCCCTGTTGGATAAGATAGATTTCACTAACTTCGTTTGTACATTTAGAATACCTTCCTTTAAACAATTCAAACATTTCCCATCATGGCACCCCACTACTATTTTTATCCCAACATAACCGAAACACATGCATATCCTATATCTATGGAGACCCCTCCAAACTGTCTTAATGAGAAATCAATCATTCAGGACTTACATGTATCATTTTCCCTCAAAGAAATATGAATTCTTTAAATTTCTTAAATTTCTTATGTGGTCTCTATCAAATTCAGCATTTGATGTTTGTCTTTAGAATTATGTTCAACAGTGAAATTGTATATTTATCTCTAGCTTTTCTGTATCAGGAAGATTTTGGTGATTCCTTTATTTCATTAAATATCAATTTTCTTCAATTTACCTCAGTGGCTGGATAGGTTATTCTGATTGCTTTGATTTCCAATTCTCAGTCCACTAGTCATTTGACATAGAAGCTACTAAATCTTAGGTAATCTTGACTGTGACTCCATGTTCTTTGATTGCCCCCCCTTCCAGATACTTATAATATACATTCTTCTTGAACTTGGTGAGTGCTGAAACTTGGCTATAATCCTCCTGAAAGTTTTTGTTATGGGATCTTTTGTGAGCAGTTGATTCATGGATTCTTTCCATTTCTATGCTGCTTTCTGAACCCAAGATATCATGGAAGACTTCCTTTATAATTTCTTGAAATATGATAGCTCAAGCTCTTTTTTTTATCATGACTTTCAGGTAATCTGAAAAACCTTGTTGTTGTTGCTGTTGCTATGGGAGGCAATTAGGACTAATGATTTACCCAGGGTCACATAACTAATAAATATCTGAGGCTGGATTTGAACTCAGCTCTACCTGATTCTAGACCTGATGCTCTGTACCCCTTGAGCCTGCCCCCATAAGTCTAAAATGTTCCCTTCTTGATATGTTTTCCAATTAAGTCTCTTACCTAATGAATTATGTTACATATTTCCTGATTTGTAATTCTTTGGTCTTTTGTTTTATTGTTGCTTGATGTCTCAAGGAGTCATTAGTTTCCACTTGCCTGATTCTATTTGTTAAGGAATTATTTTCTTCAGTGGGGATTTGTACCTTTTTTTGCATTTGGTCAGTTTTGCCTTTTAGAGAGTGCTTTTCTCCAATGAATCTTCTGACTCTCACCATTTGGCAAATTTTTTAAGGAATTGCTTTCTTCAGAATTTCTTTCCTCCTTTCATCCAAGTGTTCTGTTTTCTTATTTTTTTCCACACTACTCATGCTTTTTTCCCAATTTTCCCCCCAGTCTTATCTCTATCTTTAGCTCTTCCAAGAATGCTTAATTTTCCCCAGGATACATGTATTTTCTTTGAGATTTTGCCTTGTAACTGTTCATTTTTTTTTTGTTTTTACTTCTTCTAAATCTTCCCTGTCAGCATGAGGCAGGGGAAAGATGAAGTGAACTGTGAATGTAGAAATTGGATGGAGATGTAAATTGACTACTACCTATTCTTTTTCTTTTAGCTTTTTTTTTTTTTTTTTTTTTACAAGACAATGGGGTTAAGTGGCTTGCCAAAGGCCACACAGGTAGGTAATATTAAGTGTCTGAGGCCTAATTTGAACTCAGGCACTCCTGACTCCAGGGCCAGCTCTATCCACTGTGCAACCTAGCCACCTATTCTTGAGATGTAAATTGACTTCTATGGAAAAGATTGTAATTATGTAATTATGATTGTAACAGAAACAAATTTGTAATCTTAAAGACTGCTAATCTGGTCAAATTGGGTAGAAATCCCCATTCTTGATGTAAAATTTGTATCCTAATCTCCTTCTACCTAATTCCAAATCCAGCAAAGGAAAAGGGAGTCACCTTTTGCCATCTGGATGAGAGGCAAGACATAAAAACTTGGGTTGGATGCCTTCTCAGTGCAGCAGTCTTCTCTGACCTGTTGGCCCAGCCAATGCTGTTTCGATGTTTCTTATCTCTCTCTCTCTCTCTCTCTCTCTCTCTCTCTCTCTCTCCCTTTTGCTCTACCTGTGCCTTCCCATGTGTTGTAACTTTTAAAAAATAAGTTCTTGTTTTATTTCCACCCTTGCTTTCCTGAGTCTGAATAACAATTCCTTACAGGCAGATCCAAATTCAAGTAGCCAATTCTTTTGCTCAGTTCTTGTTTGTTTTTTTACTGTGTGATTTACTTCTTTTTCTAATCTTTTCACTTTGTTAAAATTTGCTTGTGTTTCTGGGGTGTGGTGGGCACTTTCCCAAGCTTTAGACATTTCCCCACTGTTGCATTCCAAACTACCTCTTAGGTTTTGTATATTTATTGGTGCTTCCAAAGTGCTCTGATAAGAGAAATTTCTTTGCTCTTCTAGCCAATACTCTGCACTTTCCTCAGGAAAGGTTCCCATTGCCCTGGACCTATAAGTGCTAGAGCTCCACTCTGCTCTGGAATTATCCCCAGTGAAAGTGCAAGTGCTAGTAATTATCTCTCCCCTATTCCTCAGACAGAGAACTGTGTATGGGCAATGTAACAGGGTCCTGAACTTAGTGCCAGTTCGGGATCTTCTATAATCCCTTCTGATCAGTGGCCAGATACCACAACTTTTTCTGAACAAGAGAGAGAACCTGAAGCTGTTGTTACCTCTTAGGCCCTGCTCCAATAGGCATACTATGGGCCAGGGGCCATTTCAGTCTCATAGATGTCTCCTAAACCTCTTATAGTTGTTTTCTGCTAGGAACGTGTTTCAGCCCAAACTTCTATTGCCTCTGGCACTACTTAATTCAATTTGAGGTGTTATTATAGCAAAATTCTTTGGATGGTAATACTGGGAGAATTTAGCTAAATTTATGTTTCTCCTTTGCCAGCTTGGTTTTTTCCTCCCCTTGAGCTTATATTCATAACTGATAAGCAAGAATTTTCTGTTGGTAATGTTGTTCCTTGGTTAAAAATGTAGCATTGCATAAGGGTAATCAAACAATTTTGGAAACCTATAGTTGTAGGGAAAAGTCTACAATTTCTTAGGACTTTACAGTATTTAGACAGTCTTTCTTGAATTCCTTATCTTTGTGGATGACATGAAGGCTTCTTTATTGCAGAATGACAGCAACTATAACAACAACACTGCAGGGGAATTCACAAGGTGTTGAGTTTCTACTATAGTTTTTCTCTTTATTACAATTAACTAAGAATGTATTCAATTAAAAAGAATTGAAGAGATACTGCTGCAAAAGAGGACAATAGTATATAATATCTCTTCCATTCCATTTTTAAAAAAGCTGAAACATTGGAACACACTTTTAGACAGGATAAAAGGAGAGAGAGAGAGACTGGAATAAATGAGAGTTGGAGGAAGAGAATTGAGGGAAATACAGCTAGCAATAGCAACTGAGGGAAAAATATTGAATATCGAAGCAAATTCTCTGGTGGACTTATGATAAAGAAGGCAGCTCACCCCAGAGACAGAGCCATTGGAATCTGAACATGGAGTGAAGTACATTTTTTTCTCTCTCTCATTATTCTTGTGGTTTCTCATCTTCTTGGGGGGGGGGGTTATGTTTACTCTTATTTATTGTAGTACTATAAAATAAATAAAATAAAAATAACAAAAAACAAATAAGCTAACATTTGATCCAAATGTATGCCAATACATATGACAATCTAATCAAATGAATATTTGCAAAAATTAACCAAAGAATAAATAAAATACTTAAATAACCCTTTTTAGAAAAAGAAATTGAACAAGCCATCAGTGAACTTCCTGCCCCCCCAAATCTCTGAGATCAGATGAATTTACTAAAAACTTCTATCAAACTTTCAAAGAATAATAAATCTAGTATACAAACAATTTGAAAACCAAACAAGAGAGGAAGGAGTCCTAACAAACTATTTTTATGATAAATGTGGTACTAATACTCAAAACAAAGAAAGAAAATGGCCACATTTCCTCATGTTTAGGACAAACCTTAATTTTGGGGCCTGAAATTTGAAAAAAAAAAGTTTTAAAGTTATTGAAAGTTTTTACAACTCCTCATCAGTGTCAAAACTCCCATCCATTAGCTTGTCCTCATCTGTGTTTGAGGAGGAATCACTGTCTTAGGAGAGGCTCTGACTCTTCTCCTGCCTGAGATCTGGTCCTAGGCAAGGTTGGTGTGTGATGCATGCTTAGTCCATTCCCTTTCACGAATCTGAAGACCAGTTGTGTCCTCCTTTGAAAGCAGTATCTTCTTTTGATCAGCAATTCTTCTTGCCTCCTGCTGAACCATCTTTGTGGACAAAGGAATTCCAACTGCCTTTTTCTCTTCATTCCATCTCTTCAACTCCCTCTCTAACTCAGGCCATTTTGCTGACTTGCCTCTCATGGCCTTCTTCTGCCCTGACATTTTCAGGAAGGTTTCTTCTCCTTGTAGCCAGTCTCAGATTGTTTTCTCAGTTGGAAGAGGACCAACCAGATGTTCAGCAGCATAATTTCCATTCTCTATTTTGCCAGCTGGATCACTTTGAACTTGAATTCAGCACTGTATGAAAATCTTTTCTGAGCCATTTCTGGACAGACCTTGGTAAAATATAACCTAATATACCGGTAACAAATTTGAAACAATGAGTGCAAAGATAAGTGTGTAAAAGCTGGAAATGCAAGTAAAAAAATCTACAACCACTGCATAAAACCTCCCAGTTTTTATGAAAGTTTCAGGAAATGCTGCATCTTATACATGGGGAAAATACAGTATAGATCAATTTCCCTAATGAGTATTGATGCAACTATTTTATATAAAATATTTGCAAAGAGATTCCAGCAGGATTGATCCCCCCAGCATAATGTACTGCCATCAAGTGGAAATGATAGCAGGAATGTAATGCTGACTCAGTGTTAAAAAAAAACCTATTAGTCTAATTGAACCTATGAATAACAAAATTGACAGAAATCATATGATTATTTCAATAGATGCAGAAAAAGCTTTTGATAAAATACTATACCCGTTCCTATTTTTTAAAAAATTGAGGGACAGCCAGGTAATCCAATGGACCAAGCACCAGACCTGGAATCAGCAGGACCTGAGATTGGGTCTTGGACACTTAATATTTACTTAGTTGTATGACCTTGGATAAGTCCCTTAACTCCTTTTGCCTTGCAAAAACAAAAACAAAACAAAAGCAAAGATTAAAAAAAACCCAAGAGAGCACATATCTATATAATAAGCACATATCTATATAATATAAATAAGCAATATCTATCAAAAATTGGGAAGCATGCTGAGGATTTTAAAAGAGGGATACTAGTGTTGAAACATTCTAACAAAATCTTTATGGAATGGGAGGAAATAAATAACCTAGATTGTTAAATTAGTTTGGGATTATAAACTATTTTAACACTATTGTAATTATTGCAAGGAGTTAAGTGGTTTGAGATTTTAAACTTTATTGCAAAACTTTTGGGTAAAAGAGAAGTGTTATTGTGTTACTAAGTAGAGGAATAATTTTATCAGCGATGTTTACTGATTTATTTAGGAACAAAGCTCTAATTCATTTTAATATTAAGTCTAATGCTAATTTTTATTTTGGATAGAGCTTTTGGAATATGAGTGCTGACTTCTCTTTGTAAGGTACTCGAATGCTTTTATCAAACTAAACTGTTGGGAAGTTTAGTTGTAATTGCATTGGGGTTTTAAATTTATTATATGTATGAGATTGAATTCTGAGGTTCTGGGTAAAGAGACAAAAGTGTAAAGAATGTGGATGTTCACTTTGCTCTTCTATGGGAAATGAGATGTTTAAATAAGAGTTGGTCAGGGAGTTGTTTTCTAGACCTAAGGGCCTGCTACTTGGGCATAGGATGTGTTGTGGTTATGGAATCCCAGTTTATATCCTGAATAGACTCTAAGACTCTAAGTTGTAGTGTAAAAATTACCAAACAGCTTAGGCCTTGGACTTTCTGGCTGGCCAAGCCATGCTAACAAGAGAGGTGATTATTCAACATAGATTGGTATTACACTACCTGTTGACTGAAGAAGGAGGAGTCTGTGGTACACAGAACTTATCAAATTGTTGTCTAAATATAGATGACAATGAGCTGGTGGTAAAGGAGATAACCAGGGATATCAGAAAGTTGGCACATGTTCCAATCCAAATCTGGACAAGACCCTTCAGTATCTCTTGGATGAATGGGTTTACTGGTTCATGGTGGAAACAGTTGCTGGGTATCTTACTATTGACCCTAAGTGGGATGATCCTATTAACCAGGTGTGTATTTCTTGTCTGATCCAGTTAATAACTTGAATAGTACAAAATTCTATCAGTAAAATAGTACAGGTGTACGGCTCTAATAATGAAGAGGTAAAAATACTGATAAGAAAAGTCAGTAGTCCTATCAAGGATGAGGATGGTGAATTAATTTGATGGAGAAACTGCTGGTGAAGTGTAAAGACCAAGTTGTTATTAAAAAGAAAAAGGGGGAGTTGTGAGGAATGTAGGGTGTTGGTCTTCACAGAGTGTGGAGGGGGGGGTCTCTTTGAAATCCATTACAAAGGAGGAATGACCCCAACCAATCACAAAACTGGGAGAGATTTCCTAATCCCGTTCCAGAGATGACAAACCTAAGATTAGAAGAAACTAGTCTTCAGCCAGTCAAGTGACCTAGAGAATTTTACCTAATGCAATTGAGTTTGTGCAATTAGGTAACTGAATATTATCCCAAACACCCACTGTGATGATTGGGGTTCATCAGGATATCATTGGTTGTATGATGTGGTAGCGGGGTGGGGGGGATCATATTGCTGAATCCAAAGAGCAAGAGGGAGACCAAAATTTGATAAGTTTGGAGATCTTTAATTTCCTGGGTTCTGCCTGGGGATAAAGAGTACCCAAATGAGACAGTACCTGAGTGTTCAATGGATTGGGTTTTTATAGTGTTTTGAAGGGGGGCGGTACTGAGAGCAAGCAGGATACAGAAGCAAAGACAACAGTTAGATATATTGTCTTGTCATTCTACTACAAACATATGTAAACACATGGCTCAGTATAGAGGATTGGACAGAGTGGGAAAGGGTCAGGATCTTTGTTTTATGTCTAAACATGTTTCCTGAGAGGGAGGGAGTCATATATTCACAAGTTTCCCACAGGTTTGAGGAAGTGAAAATTTACTGTCTTATTGGTGTCATCTGCATCTGGGGGAAGGGGAGGCAATTTTGGTAGAAGGCAGGAATTTTACAGATACAGCAGGATAATTAGGGTATCAAGGGTGCTTTGTGAATCTTATTCATGGTACATCTGTGACCCCCAGGATCAAGCACTTGGGTCCTGTCAGACTACTTTCAGACCCAAATACACCCAGCAAAAGTTATATTTCTGAGGAGTTTCTCAGGGCCCAGGAAGGTGTCAAGGTTTCCTTCCATAAGGGATTACACAAATATTGACATTGCAAATTAATGGAATATCCGTGTCCCCCATGGTCAAGCATTTGGGTCCTGTCTGGTTATTTTCAGGCCCAAAGGCACCTAACCAAATTTATATTTCTAAGGAGTTTCTCAGGGCCCAGAAGGATGTCAGGGACCCCTTTCTTTTTGTTTTGTTTTTTTGAAAGGCAATGGGGTTAAGTGGCTTGCCCAAGGCCACACGGCTAGGTAATTATTAAGTATCTGAGGCTGGATTTGAACTCAGGTACTCCTCACTCCAGGGCCAGTGCTCTATCCACTGCACTACCTAGCCACCCCAAGGGACCCCTTTCTATACAGGAATTTCACAAACACTGATATTGTACTTCATATTAGGAACATGTCATGGAATAGGTGGATCTCTTAGATTGTAACTCAAACTCTGAGAGCACATGAAAATCCAAGAGGGAGGGGAAAGAGTTTCTGAAGATATATAATACCTGTTGTAAAAACACCACTTCATGCCTCATGCTAAGTGAGGAACCCATATCCTGCAGGATTTGTGAATAAAAATCTACAATTTTCCATCACACTAGCAAGTTTTTCTTTCATTCGTTTAAAACACTCAACAAGGGGCAGCTAGGTGGTGCAGTGGATAGAGCACTGGCCCTGGAGTCAGGAGTACCTGGGTTCAAATCCAGTCTCAGACACTTACTAATTACCTAGTTGTGTGGCCTTGGGCAAGCCATTTAAACCCGTTTGCCTTGCAAAAAAGAAAACCTAAAAAAACACTCAACCTTCACATTCTTCCTTCTTTCCCTCTAAAATTATAAATCTTTGTGTTATTTATCATTCTTGGTTTTAATTATCACTCTGACATTATTAATCAGGTATCATCAATCCCAGTTTGTTTATTGATTGCTTGATAAGCTTCTCTTGTTATTAAGTTGTCACAGATAGTTTACTTGATTGCTTGGTAAGCAGCATTGACCTAATTTGCATGAAATTATAATTATAATCATTTTTTACCTTACCCCTTTTGCAAGTATCTTTAAAGTACACACAATCCTTCTCACAAGCCAAATTATCATCCAAAGCCATATCATTTCTTGAAATATTTGTGCCCCTCCCCTCAGGCTTTTTTTCTTTCACACTTTAGCTCATGCCCTTCCCACCAAAGGTATCTAAGTATCTAATGCCTGTTAAGTGAACCAAGGCCTATTGCGCCTAGCATTTTACCACCCCCCCCCCCCACCCGGGGTACTTAACCCCTTGTTAAGTGAAGCACCAGTTAATTCAAACCCTGATTTAATTAACTGAGAGAATCCTGAAGAAGTACCAGGAGAATCTGGAGGTCTCCAGAACTTTACAAATGGAAGGAAAAGAGACACTATCTACGGTCTTCCAGTTTATGATGCCCTCATTAGACATGGTGCTTAGCATCTTGTGACTGAAGTGAGTCAAAGTATAATGAGATACTTAAGTTAAAGTTATAACACCCCTGCTTTGTTGTTTTTTTTTTTTGGCTTTTTGGATCAAACATAGTGATGTCATCTTGGACCTCTTCTATTGAGAGACAGACCCAATTATACTCATATCCTTTAGATTCATTCTCTTCAATTATATTCTACCCTCTAACTATCTGTAGAGAAGAAAAATTCTAAAGAATTAGAAGTGTTATATCTTCCCTATTAGGGTTGTATACAATTTGATAGTCAACCAACATTTGTTTAAAAGTTTTGTTCTTTCAGTCTCCTTTTCATTCACCTTTTTTATGCATCTCTTCAGTCAGGTATTTGGCGATTTAATTCTCTGTTCAATTCTGGTCTTTGTGTCAGAATATTCTGAAAGTCCTCTATTTCACTGAACATCCATCTTTTTTCCGGACAGTATATGCTGAATTTTGCAGGGTAGTACATTCTGAGTTGTAATCCTAGGTCCTTAGCTCTTCAAAATATGTTTTTCCAGTTTTTCTGATCCTTTAATGTTGAGGCTGATAGGTCCTGTGTTAGCCTGATTGTTTTACCTTTGTATTTGATTTGTTTTCTTTTTTGCTGTTTGCAATATTCTCTCCTTTATTTGAGGGTTCTGGAATTTGGCTATTACAGCCCTCGGGGCTCTCTTTCTGGAGGGGTTCTGTGGATTCTTTCAATGGTTATATTGTTATTGTATTCTAGTAGATTGGGGTAGTTTTCCCTTATAATTTCCTGCATGATGTTTCCCAGGTTCTTATATTGGTACAGGCTTTCTAGTAGTCCAGTGATTCATAGATTGCCTCTTCTAGATCTATTTTCCAGGTCATTTGTTTTCCCTAGAAGGTACTTTTCATTTTCTTCAATTTTTTCAGCCTTTTTATTTTCTTTGATGGAATCTTGTAGTCTTATATATTCATTGATTGTTTAATTGTTTTAGGATTTATATTTTTGGATTAGTTTCTCTGTTTCCTTTTCCATTTGATTATTTTATCTTTTAACAGAGTTGATTTCTTTGGTAAATTTTTCACAATTTTCCTGCATGACTTTCATTTCCTTTTTCCATTTTTCTCCTTCCTCTCTTTGGTTTTTAAATTCTTTTTTAAGCTCTTCAATGATCTTTTGTATTTGAGTCCGATTTAAAGACTGTTTTGGTACCTCCCCTGTGAGTGATTTTTCACAGCTTTCTTCTTCAGACATGGCCTTGCTGTCACCTTTGTCTGTAGTTTTTTATAATGAGTGCTGTTTTAGCTTTTTAGTTCATCTTTGTTGTTTTAGTTCTGCTTCTGTAATCTATGGAATGTAGATGCAAGCTTTTATTTTTCTGGGGCTGGCTTCTGATCCCTGGCTTGTTGTTAGCCAAGATGTTACCCATGGAGTTTGGACCTTGCCTTTGTAGAGGTTTTTTTTCCCCTTCCTCCTTTAATGTCCATTTTCTGACTTAGCAGAAGATTGTTCCCAACCAGGTCTTGTCTTTTGCCCTGGTGTTTTCAGGCTTCAGACTTTGTTTAGGGTTGGGATCCTCCCTGATGGATTGCTATCTAGCTGAAACTCTGTTAATATTAAACTTCCAGGACCTGGATTGCACTGTAGCTAAAAGCCTCCTGCTGGCTTTCCACATTCTTCTGCCTCTTGAACTTTACTTCTTTTTCCCCAAAGAGACAGACCTTCACAGAAGATTCTCCACATTGTCTACAGTTGAAAAGTTCTTTCAATCTTCTCTTTTTTCTTGGTGGGATCTGTAGTGTGAAGTCAGAGTAGAGGCTTCATTTATCTTTGGTAGGGAAAGGCTCTGAGAGCATGTTAGCTTCGTGTGGCCATCTTGGCTCCAACCCAGAAATCCCCTCACTGGCTTATGACAAGCATCCCCATAATAGTAGCTATATTCGTACTGCTAAGTAGTATCCCTCTTATAATGAAACTAACTGGCAACTTTTACAAAGCTGTCTCTGTCCAGGTACATTATCTGCATTTGCAACAAAAATAAGGGGGGGTATGTGGAGGACTGGAGCAGAGTGATCCAGTGAACCTTAACTGGTACCTGTTTCCCTGGGAATCATGTTCAAAGGTTGCCCACAACAGTTCTCCAAGAACCCTGAAGATTAATGCAATGCCATATAAGGACCCTGAGAACAGAGGGAGTATCCAAAGTACAAGAATACAGCTGCCAAGATTGGGAAGAATAAATACCTGAAATAATCGTGCATGGTATGCAGTTATAGAAACCAGGACTGAGTTAATCAAAACAATTCCTGTAGATACAGGATGTGGGAAAGAAGGTACAAGCTATATGTGACCAGACAGAAGGAGAAATTCACAGAAGCCTGCATCTTTGCTTACAAACTATTGCGGTTTTTAACCTTTAAATATTCTAACTCTGTAAAATAAATGGATTGCTTTTTTGCATTTCCCGCCTGCCTATCTTCTTTCTCTTCAACTTCTCACTGAGCCAATGGGGATCCAGACCATCACCCACAGCTTTCACTGATGGAACCTTTTGCTGGGAAAACCTTAAACTGCTTAAAGGATGCCCACACTATTATGGCTTTGATAATTTAATGCATTCACATCTCAGGTTTCTGTCAACTAGGTTCTTTCATTTGCTAAACTTGTTACTTATACCAAGAGATATTTTAGATGATTTTCTAAGTATAACATCCTTTTCCCCTGCAAAGAGTGTAGTTTTGTTTTCTCATTGCCAATTCTAATTCCACACCAGTTTGGTTTTTTTTAATGGTTTATATGATATTGGAATTAACTGTTCTTTAACCATTTGTATATCCATCAGGCCCTGAATATTTTTTGTTATTGAGTTCATTGATGACTTGTTCAATTTTCCTAAAATATGTTTATTTAAATATTCTATTTCCTTTTTTGTTCATCTAGCAATGGATATTTTTGTAAATATTCATCTATTTCACTTAGACTGTCATATATACTGGCATACCATTGAACAAAATAGACTCAAATTATTTCCTTTATCATTTTTGATGTCAGTAATTTGGTTTTCTTCCTTTTAAAAATCAAATTAACCTATGGCTTATCTATATTGTTGGCTTTTTTCCTAAAAACAAACTCTTAGTTTTATTCCTTTGTTCAATGATTTTCATTCATTTTTATTCATTCCTCCTTTGATTTTCAGAATTCCTAATTTGATTTTTAATTGGAGATTTTTGTTATTTTTGTAAGTTTTTTTAAATTGCCTGCCCAGTACATTGATCTCTTCTTTCTCTATTTTATTCAAGTAGTTATTTAGCAATATGAAATTTCCTGTTTGACTGCATCCTACAAATTTTGGCATAAGGTCTCATTATTGTCATTTCTGTGGATTAAATTATTGATTTTTCTATGATTTGTTGTTTGAAGTACTCATTCTTTAAAATTAGGTTATTTAGTTTCCAATTAATTTTTAGTTTATTTTTCCATGGCCCTTGATTACATGTAATCATTATTAATTGTGACCTGAAAAGGATGCATTTAATATTTCTGGCTTTTGTGCATTTGAGGTTTTTATGCCCTAACACATGGGTGATTTTTCTATAGCTGCCATGTGTCATTGAGAAAAGCAAGCATGGGCGGTTAGGGGGTGCAGTCGATAAAGCACTGGCCCTGGAGTCAGGAGTACCTGGGTTCAAATCTGGTCTTGGACACTTAATAATTACCTAGCTGTGTGGCCTTGGGCAAGCCACTTAACCCCATTTGCCTTGCAAAAACCTAAAAAAAAAAAAGAAAAAGAAAAACAAGCATATCCATTTCTGTCCCCATTCAGTTTTCTCCAGATATCTATCATAACTAACTCTTTTAAAAGTCTATTCACCTCCTTAACTTCCTTTATCTTTGAAGATACATGTATCTAATACTGACAGAGAGATGATGAGGTCATACATTATTACAGTTTTCCTCATTTATCTTTTCCTATAAGAATCTGGAGTTATTCCACTTGGTGCATATATGTTTACTATTGAAGTCAGGGTATTGAAATGCTGAATGGTGGTGAATGAATTCACCAGAGACTCAAGACTCAAGAGGTATGAAATGAGGGACATATTAGTTTTGTTAGAAACTAAAGTTGATTGCAACTGAGCTGATGCTCAGAGGAAAAGCAACTAAAAGGGGATTTTGTTGTGGCTTATATAGGGAAATAGGGCATGGTCTGTGTGCTGGTAAAGGGATAAAGGGTCAGCAGAATGACAATTGGTTCATTTTGGTAACTCTGTTATCTGGATTTTCTTTGTTAGCCTCTAGACTCTATCTCCCAGAGTATCCAAGATAGTTTGTATCAACCCATACTCTGGTAGAGGTGGTCAACTTTCCTAGAGTTTGTGCAAGACAGTCATTTCTATAAAATATTTCTCAAGATATGCAAGGTCAACACAAACTATTTGCTGGTATGTGATTCCTCTGCCTAGCGATTGCTCTGCATCATTTAGTATGGATCGCACTTCATTATCTATTTCACCTTTTTAGGAAGTTAGGTCCCATATTCCTTTATATTGGATCTATTTTTGCTCTGGCTTTGTCTGACATCAGGATTGCTATCCCTTTTATTTACTTCAGCAGAAGCATGATATATTCTACTCTAGTCTTTACTCCACGTGCATAAACTTCAAATGTGTCTCTTATCCACTTATTGTAATATCCTGGTTTTAATCCAGGTTCTATCTGCTTCAGTTCCCCCACTCCCCTGCCCTTTCTCTCCTTTCACCCTGTCTCTCTTCACCTGCGTTTTGCTTCTCATCGCCACCTCCCTCCATCCGTCCTCCCTTTTCCTTGTCCTTCCCCTTCTAATTCCCTTTCGGCTGAGATAAGTTTTTCAAAACCCAGCTGAGTGTTCTTCCTTCTTTGAGACAAATCCTGTGAGTGTAAACCAGTAATACTCAGCCCCTCCCTTGGTTCCTCCACTGTAATGGTGCTGACTGGTCACCTTGAGCTCCAGTTTCTCCAGAAACACGTACCTGAGAAGCGCGGCCTCGGGGCACTGCCTGGCTTCTCTCTACCATCTTGCATCCACCCCCATCACAGCACTGAAGAACAAGCCGGGGACACGGTACTCCTTCTCCTCCTCTGGTCATCCTTAGAGGCGTCTGTGCCCTGTGGGCTGCCCAGTGGTGGGGGGCGCCGCTGCGGAGGTCGCAGGGCGGCTGGGGGGGGGGCTCGCCGGTCACGTGAGCCCCATGCATGGAGTCCATTCGGTGGTCCCCGGAGTGCCAGCGTCTCCTGTACTAGTTCACTATAGCCTTGCGGCATGGGTCAACAGGTCAGCCTCTCCTCTGGGGATCAGGAAGCCACGGGCAGGGTCGACTCACCCTCAGACCCTGGAGCCGGAAAAGGGGCCCCAAGAGCCCGCTCTGAGGAAGGGGCGGGGAGGCCGAGCATGCGCACTCCCGGCGCAGGGCGCCCGGGTCAGCGGGCGCATGCGCTGACCTTCCGCCGGAAGTCAGTGGGAGGTCAAGTTGACCTCAAGGCAGGAGAGCATGGCGGCACTTTGCCTTCAGGGTAAGGACAGGTGGGGGCGCACTTCCTCCCGCTTCAGGCCGCCTTCCTCTTTGCTGTGAAGGCCTCCCCGCTAGCTTCCCGTCCACCACCTCGCTGCCCGCTCAACGGAACTGGGGGGGAGGGGAAGGGGTGAGCCTTGGTGAGCTCCCTGTGGGCATGCGCCACTGGCCCCGGGGCGGGCGGGGCCCGGAAGGGGAGGGAGAGCTCCAACGGCCGCAGGCTCCTGCGGAGTGGCCCAGCCGGAAGGGGCGGAGCGTGCAATATCCGTAGGAGCTCTTAGGAGCGCCCAGAGGCACCGGGCGGCAGACATGCTGGGGGGTCTCATTTCTGGGCCTTTGTCCTCTTCTAACAGGTAACGAGGATAAAAGCAGCGCCAACCTGTTGTGCAGCAGCCCAGCGGTCTCCTCCGAGACATCTGTGAAGTAAGGATAAAATCATGGCCTCCCGGACGCCTCGAGGATACTTAAAGATAAGCCCGTTACAGCAGAATCCGCAGATCTGAGCTGTCCACCGAAGGGCAAAGAACTTTCCAGAGCATGAACAAGAAGAGAACCAAGGGGACAAGTTTGTCAGAGGATGTGTACGAGGAAGTGCTGAAGACAGGCCGCAAACTGCAGCGGGGCGAGCTCAGCTTTGGTCTCCCTGGACAGCTGGTAGCCTCCTGCTACTCCTTGTGTCTGTAAACTTTGTCCACAAACTTGCTTGTGAAACGCCACCTCCAAGCCCACGAAGCACCTCTGGGAAGACCGTCCACTCATAAATGAGATGGGGATGTATGGATTCCAGGAAAGACTTCTTTACTCAAGGGTTAGTTTGATGGTGCTGAAGTTATGAATGCCAACAAATGTCCCAAATTAATATTGACATGCCTTAAATAAATCCAATAAAGCTGACTTTTACATTGTTCAACAAAGACCTCAAATTCAAGGTGAGGAAAAGATTATCTTACACATTCTGGAGTTGAACTAGTCTTAGGTAAGGAGAAAAAGGTCTGGATGTCTCATGATAATTTTATATGCATGTGAATGTGTAAATGAATGTATGTGTATATATGCGTGTTTGTGTGAATAGCATGTACAAGAATTTTTGTGCATAAATAAATGCCTAAATTTTGTGTTTTTCTGAATGTATTTTTGACTGTACTTTGTGTTTTTCTGAATGTATACGTCCATGTATTTATGTCTTTATGGGTATGGAGTGAATGTGTTTGGGTGTGTAAATGTACGTATGAGACTATGGCTGAATACATATGTGTGACTGTGAATTCACTTATGTGCAGTATGAGTGTATTTGTAACATTGTGTATGTATGTATGTAGGTGTATTTTGGGAGTGTCTTTGTTGGTGTGTTGTGTGTGTGTGTGTGTGTGTGTATATTCGTGCATTTCTCTGAATGGCAAACATTTTTACTCTGTTGATAGAAAATTTATCTTCTACCCCCAAAGGAAATTCTTCATTTTTTGGCCCGGTTTTTTTCAGTAGAGTCAATTTCATATTTTCTTGCATATGACTACCAGAGATTCCTGGCCCTTCCTTTATAATGTGGAATGCTTGTGAGATATTGCCTTTAGAATGGGAAAGTCTATCACTTTCTTTACTCTGGATGAGTAAAGTGAGGCTTCTAGAGGTTCAATGACTTGATTAACTTAACATTAACATTCATAGTTAGCAAGTGCAAAGCAAGGCTTTGGACCTGAATCAGTCCTCAGATTTCTCATCCAGTTGCCTTTCCCCCATAGTGTCTTGGCTCATTGAAGAAAATGATGATGAAAAGATTCATAGGCAGGTTTCTATGGCAAAGAGAACTCTTCAACAAACAACAAAATTAATATGATTTCACATGTGATTTGGTCATTTTTCAGTTGTGTCTGACTCATGGTGGTTCCTTACAGTGTTTTTTTGTCAAAGATACTAAAATGGTTTGCCTTTTCTTTCCCAACCTCATTTGGACAGTTGAGGAAACCCAGGCAAACAGGCACATAGCCAATAAGAGCCTAACCAAAGATTGGCACTTTGGACTTCCTGACTCCAGTCCTGGCACACTATCCACCGTGCCACCTAAGCTGTTATCTAGGTACCAAATAGTCAAAATCAAGTCAGGAGAAAATGGACTTATGTTAGTGATGCACAAAGATCTTACTGAAAGAAAACCAATATTCTCTTTTGTTTACTGACTTTGCCTTCTATTGTGTTCTTTTCTTTGTTTTCATTTTTTGCATTTAGGAGCAAAAAGAATTCAATGAGTACCACACTACAAATAGCCTAATGTCATTAGCAAGAGAAAGAACTGTTACCTGGATCTGGCTTTGTCCTACAACAAAAAGAGACAGAAGTCTATGACCTACAACTTTCCTCCAGGTACTAACCATCCATGATCTAGATGTCAGGACAGTCCTTGTCCTCTCCCTTTCCAGTGGCAACTGAACACAAAGCTGGGTTTGAGCAATCCAAAGACTAATTGGTCAGCAAAAATTCAAAGAGCCTGACCCCCAACTTAATGGTGTCATATTAACAATACTGAGTATAAACAGCCTAAGAAGTGCCAGCCAAGGGGGTGCATCCCTCGTGTTCAGACTGTTCTTTATTGGCTAATTAATCCCTTGGGGAAAACTCAATTCACAATTCACAATTCCACACACAAGTACAAATAAGTGAGGAGACACAGAATAGATTCCAAGTTCCACCAAACACTTTTTTGTCAAGGCTATAGTCTATATAATAATATGCAAAGAAGCCTGGTCCATTTTATATCCCAACAATTAGATGTCTCCAGCACTCAACCCAAATCCTCCAAAGAAAAGTATTCTTTCAGCCTGGATATGCTTTTCAAAAGCAGCTAGATGGCCCCAGGCAGAGAGCACTGGTGTTGGGATTCTGAAGATCTATGTTCAATTCTACCCTCATTTACTTAAGTAGCTAAATCTATTCATCTTGAATAAGTTACTTGGTCACTCTTAGGCTATTTCCATATATATGTATGTATATATACATATATATATATACATATACATATACATATATATATGTAAAATGAGAATGAGAAAGGTGTTAATCATTCTTACGTAAAACTCTTCAAAACTTAAAGCTTTATATAAAAGTTAGTGATTATTGTTATCAAGTTTTTACACTTGTTGCTCCTCATGGGGATGGCGTATCAATTTTTTTTTTATTTTTAGGTTTTTGCAAGGCAAATGGGGTTAAGTGGCTTGCCCAAGGCCACACAGCTAGGTCTGAGTGTCTGAGACTGGATTTGAACTCAGGTACTCCTGACTCCAGGGCTGGTGCTTTATCCACTGCACCACCTAGCCACCCCGGCTTATCAGTTTTTAGGACTAAGAAGTCCTTTCTAGGTAATTCTCAAAGTGATAACTGGCTGAAAGTTATAACATTCTATGTCATTGTTGTGTTAACTCAGGTTTTTTCCCCCCCTGTTGAATTCAAATGAGTTCAGTAAACATCTATGACACATCAAATTTGCCAGGAGGCCCAAGAAAGGAAAGATGAATAAGGCCACATCCTTTACTGTTTCAAGCAATAATGCTATGAAGAACATTTTTCTCTGAATAATCTACAAAAGTCTTAAGATATATTATAACTGAAAAGAAACACTCAAAGTAACTTAGGCACCAAGAGAAAAGTATATATGGTAACTTTGCTGTAGGCGATTTGGGTCACCATGAGTTGACAAATTCCTAGTTTTAGTGGTGCAAAGTTCTAAATCATTTTATCTTAATTATATTATAATAATATTATATAATAAAAATAAATGTAGTAGCAACTCTTGTGTCAACTACTGTGAATGAATGACTCTTATGACTGAAGACCAATTCTTTCTTCTGTGGAGGTTTCAAGGAAAGCATGGATTGCCCCTGTTGAATATTACTATCAAAAATTAACTCTGATGCAGTATTATTCTTTGATAATGGGAGTTGTTCAAAGAATATCATTTTGAAACATTGTCTAAATTAGACTTCTGTTGGGAAGAATCTATTTCACTAAAAACAGTTTTAATGTCAAGAAAGATATGCCAGCAAGAAAAAAAGGACCATGAAACTCACCATTCCTAATAAGCATGGAGTCTTTTCCATTATCTGTCAATGGTCACATGGTGACCTTCCTAGAATAGCAATTAAATATATTTAAAAGGAAATCCTGGTTTTACCATGACAAAAAAAACAAATCTATTGTTTGGCAATAGGCCTCTACCATAATCACTTTATGACTACAAAGTTCCTGGAAGAGGAAGCCAGTTCATTGTGGCTGATGTAGACCTAATATCTCTAAGAAATTTTTCATTTTCTGAACATATATTTAACACAGTGTAATAAGAGTTCTCTTTTCAGTGGAGATATTCTATTCTTTTGTCAGGATTGAACAAACTAGCAATATTTAAATAAAATTCAAAGAAGTTGCTAATGAAGAGATAGCCTAAAAATATACTTAGCCTCAAAAAAGGAAGAAAATAATTGAAAGGATTGTTTCTGATGTCAGGCTTCACTCTGAAAGAGTGCAAAGAGCTTTGTCTTTAATAGGCATTATCAGAATGGTGGTACATTCTAAAGCTGGATAGATCAGACAAAGAAGCCATCTAATCTAAATTGTTTGAGCATTTGAGTCAGAATTCATTGTCCTTTTGAGAAAACTGAAACCCACCTAAGTGAAGTGACTCAAGGAGTAAGGGCCTCTCTCCAAAGAATATTCTTAATAGTTGTGTCCTTGGCTATGAGAAAGGTAATGAAAAACCAATTACACCAGTTTGAGCATATACCTGCCCCTTCATATGAAGCATCTCATCCTTCTCCCATGAATTTCTTTTTTTTTTTTTAGGTTTTTTTTTTAATACAAGGCAACAGGGTTTAAGTGGCTTGTCTAAGGCCACAGCGCTAGGTAATTATTAAGTGTCTGAGACCAGATTTGAACCCAGGTACTCCTGACTGCAGGGCCGGTGCTTTATCCACTACGCCACCTAGCCACCCCTTCCTCCCATGAATTTCATATAATTTTCTTGATTGTCCTCAGTGGAATGACCATTGGAGTGACTAGGGCTTGGCTGAACAAAAATCTAGTGGTATCAGTCCCTGGGGTCATCACTCAATTATCCTGCCATGATTTAAAAAAAAGATTTTCTGTGTTGTATTGCTGATTGCTTCCTTAGATTTGATTCTGTACACTTTAGTTTATTTGCCACATTTCAACTTCCTAAATTGTAGTGACTCTAGAGAACTTCTAAAGAGGAAAATCTGTCCAGTAACATGATACTTTGAAAGAACACTTTAAGATTAAATGTCCATTTATAGTTATGGGAATGACCGAGTTTCTCAGTTGCACAAGTATATTGTATGGAGCTTAGAGAAGAGGAGGAAAGACAGAGAAAAGGGAGCATGTGGAGAAAGAAAAAACAAAGACATATGGAAAGTTTTCCAAATAATATTACTACAGCAGGATGATAAGAATCTTAGAATTTTTACTTGGAAAGAAATGGAGATCCTCTCTCTCCTACTGATGCAAGAAAACGGGGCCAGAAAAATGAAATCAGCTTAAGCGATCAAACATATACTAAAAATGAGAATTTTCATTTGTCAAATCCTAGAGGGTGAATTCTGATATATTACTATGAGAGCAAAGATTAGATAACCATAAATGATTTAGATAAAGGAATGGAAATCAACTACTAAAGATATTACTCCATGTGAGAAAACCCTACAATATTTTTCATGGCTTCATGACATGGATTTCTTCCACAGGACAAAGATCACAGTGGTCCAAAAAAGAGTATAAGTATATTTGGAGGGTTGGCATCCTTCTTTTGGAAAATTTTCTACTTTGTAAAATAGTGTCTTTTGCAGAAGTGTCCAGTACCCATGAGCATGAGATCCCCAGATGGCCCACAGATGCATCAGCCTTAGAGAGGCAGGGAAAGAAGCAGATAAGAATGAGGACATGAGAGATATGGTTCTTTAGACCAAGCAAGATGGGCTAAAATGAATTCTGAATCAGATGCATAAACAGGAAACTTCAGTTTGCCTTTACTCATAGGGTTATCATATTAAAATTGTCTTTATAGTTTTTTGACATAAGAGACTCCTAAGGCAAATGGTGAATGGTATTTTATATTCTATAGGGATATGTCCTTTCTAGACAGTTTATTCTTGAATTGTGTACTGGTTCAGGAGAAGAAGAATAAATCTGAATCATCTCACAGTCTTTCCTAACAAGTCACAGTGTATCCTGACCATCTTTGAAGTAACTGATATGGCTTTCAGTCAGTGTAAAGCACTGTTGAAACGATTCTACACAGAACAATAAAGATCTATGAGTGACTCAAAGCCACAGAGACATTGGAATTGGTCTAAAGATAAGTTGATTCTGAGTATTCTGTATTACATGGGATGGAGTGAATGAAATATCTTACTACCATCCTTGTATCAATACCCATTAAGTTTTGTTTGCAAATTGCTTAGTCACCTCTTTGAAATCTTTTTGAAAGAATATTTTAAAGAGATATTTTCCTGGGGATTATTTTTTCATTAGGACAAGGGTCATCAAAAATCATTTGGTATGGTGCTGCCACAACATCTACAGGCATGATACAGAATTCAATAAATCTAGAAACTTTTGAAGGATGGATTAATTAAAAGTTTGACAAAATATAGGTATTGTATGACCCATGAATGATGCTATAAATATCCAAATGGCCCATGGCAAATTATCTTGGTCTTCACTACAAAAAATAATTATAAAAAAGAAATAGGCAAAAAAAATGAAGCTCACCTTCACAATGATTGACCGTCAGTGGAGAAGCATCCATCTGATTTTTGCTTCTCCTGGTGCAGACACCAAAGCATTTAGCTGCAATTCATCTGAGTGATGTCAGTTACATAAAATTACCCAAAGTAAGAATAATGTGAACTTTAAAATCTTTTTGTGCTTTCTATTTGGTACTCAGGTTGCATGTTCCCCATTGAATAATAATCAATATTATGCAGTAAATGAGTATAAACATCTGTCAGTAATGTTAAATAAAAGATTAAAGAGCACACAGAATTTGACCCCAAGCAGCCGTTATGGTACATATTTAATGTTATAAATAGCACTTTTTCTGTTTAATACATAAAAGTCTAGTCATTCAATATTGTAGCTGAACAGGAATATTCCCTATTTCATTCATTACACATCAACTTACTATGAAAAGGAAAAATTGAAAATGGGACCTTTTCTCCTGGTAGATTTAGCCAGTGAAGGTTCAGTCATTGGATGGGGGTATATAGGAAAGAAATTGTGTTGGCAAAATTTTTAAGGAAGTTGGAAGGAAGGATCCTTTACTCATAGGGGATAAAAGTGGCCACTGAATCTTCCTGTGCTTAGATTGGTCTTGTTGAATATTCTTGAAGCAGACACTAAGTAGGAATATGTCATAATCATTTACGAGGAAACTCCTCAAAGCATTTTATTCTGAAAATATTTGCTAGATTAGGCTTCTGTTGGCAAGAATCTAATTCATTACCATAGGGAGTTCAGTGTCATCTCCAATAATCATATCTATGATTGAATCAGCAAATATGAGAATAAAGTAGAGAAACTCACCACCCTTGTAACAAGAGCTATTTTTCTTCATTTCTACCAAGTTCCACATGGATTCCTCTCTTGGACAAGAAATAAAAACTTAAATATAATGCCTCATTGTCAAATGTCAACTGTATGAATATGCTGTTTGCACAAAGGATTTCATAATCACTCTTTCCATTGGCAAGAACAACAGAAAATGAATTCACCTGATAGAGAGGACTGTCCATCAGACTCTAAAAATCATTTCAGTTTTCTGAATCAATATATCATTTGGTCAATCTCTCTTTAAGTGTCCCTTATTATTTGAAATATTACTTGAGTTTGTGCATATTGTGCAAATTAAATGGGACTTTTAGAATTTTAAAGTTTACAATGTAGAAAAAGACAAGAAAACACTATTGAACATTTTGAAAAGTGTGAAAACCAAAACAAAGGCTTTTTCTCCATATTGGGTTCCATTCTCCTTGAGTGACAAGAGTTGTAAACTTCCGGATATAGTCAGAATAAAAGTAATAAGCTAGATTTAGAAAGGATGGTCAAAAAGAAAGTGACCATCCAATCTGACACCTACATTGTACTTGTAAAGAAACTGAAGGCCTTAGAAGTTAGCTGATAAAGTCCAAATTACTCAGGGAATGGGAAGTTAGGTGGCCCAGTGGATAGAGTACTGGTTTTGGAGTCAGGAGGACAAATTCACTGTGACATTTGACACTATGTGACCTTTGGGAAAGGCACTTAACCCTGATTGCCTTGCCATTTCCAGTCATCCTGATTTCATATCTGGCTACTGGACCCAGATGGCACTGGAGGAGACAGTAGGGTTGGTAAATTAGCAAAGCACCTCCTCACTCAATTCCAGTTCGTGTGCTTTTCATGGCAAAACTTCCTGATGTCATGGTCTTTTTTGAGAATGAAGGACAAAGATCATCATCACCCAGGGAATAGAAAGATTAGAAAGGTTACCCCCTGTGAGTCAAGAAGGTTAGAGTGAATACCTGTCTCTACATTTGTGCTTGCTATTTGAATATATATTGTGCCAAGATAACTTTCTGAGTGAATTGTATCTGCCCCTATAAGTTGGGGAGAAAAGTCTAAATTTCATTAGTAGAGGGAGGTTCCTCCTGAGTCAAAACACATTATCCAGCACAATCCATGTACTTCAATTTCTTTGACAAGGTAGTTGTCTGAGTCCTCTTCTTCTTGCCAGTCTCTGTATGTCAAGCCCTTTGCTTTTGAAGAATCTGCTTGCTTCAAGCCTATATTGACCATTCATGAATCATAATAATATTAGCATGACTCAATGACATTGATTTCTCCTATAAAAAGATTGTCTTGGTAAAAAACAGTTATCTCAGATTTCTAATAGATTCAAAACATATGTTGAGGGAGTGAACAGTGTAAGATTCTATACCATTTAAAGAAGATCTTGTGCTTAAAAAGACTTCAGTAACTTTTAAACATGGAATCCATGGTAGATCCATGGAATCATCATCCAAAGAGGAATAAGACAATAACTAGTAACACTAGAAGAGGAACAACTAAGAAATGATTCCTTTAGAACACCTGAATTAGACCATTATCATTTCTAGATCAAATGTAGAAATAGAGAAATGGATGTTTCACTCTAGCATAGTGTTTAACATGTAAATTTATTTTTCTTAGTGACTCAGTTTTGTAATTGGAAGGAAACTCAGATATTTAAATCTTTGAAAGAACTCTGAAGTGTTTCTAGAACATGGATAAAGAGTAAGTAAAATTTAATAGAATTTGTGTTGAATATGGTGAACTAATGGGTTTCCTTTTAGACTTAAAACTCTGATTCTCATTCAATATTTTGAATTCCAGAAGTGTCGTCAAAAAGCATATAGTTAGTGATGTTTTGTGGTAATACCTTATATGTATTGCCTCTGAATTGCCTTCTTGAATTATGTGCTGTATCAGGAAGAGAATTAAACCTATCTTTGCAGCAATATCCATTCAAGTTTTAAATACTACTTTGTTTAGACCCAGGTGTTTCACCTTTCCAGTAGATTATTTTTTTTATCAGAACTTTGTGCACTTTCTCAAACAGATCTATTCAAGAAGTATTGATCCTCATTACAAAATTAATTCTAATAAAGTTATAGACAAAAGTAGAATCTCACATTCCATAATCTGTGCATCTTCCCTTGTTAAAGCTTTCACTGCTTGGGGAATTATGGTACTCTTCCTCCTACAGAGTGATGACAGGTGTAGTAAAACAAATACTGCCTTTGTAAATACAGAGAGTTGAAACAGGTACATACAAAACATTTAAAGTGATAATAAAATGTTTCTATAAGGTGTCAGTCTGATGAATCAGCTGAGAAGGTTCCAACTGTAGCTTCCTTGCAGTGATGGAGATAAAAGATTTGTATAACCTCTATCCACCTGCAAATAAATTTTTTACCCATTCTTGTGAGTAATAAATCATTTGCATAAAAATTCCCAAAGTAAGAAAGAGATAAAATGCAAAATTATCTTTTTTTTATAAATCAGTTTATTTGCACCATGAATTAACATCTATTCAATAAACATGAATAAAACATCAAATTTTATTCATGGGGCAAGCCACTTAACCCCCATTTGCCTTGCAAAAACCTAAAAAAAAAATTTATCATGGTGCTAAGCAAATGAAGTTGAGCAAAGAAGCCCTCAAGGAGTTACCATTTTAATTGATTAATGTTATAAGTTTCTCTGAGTAAGCCACAAAAATCTCCTCAATACATACTGTACCTGAACAGAAGTACTCAGTATATCACTGGGCACCAAATTCCTGAGAAAAAAGAACAGTATAATGGGAGCTTTGCTGTTGATAAGTTTTGGGCATTGTGAATTTGGTGATTGAATTCTGTTATGTAGGGAAAAACTGTGTAGCAATAACTCTGATGGGAACCAGAGAGAAAGGTTATACTGGTATGGAGAAAAGGTGCTCATTGAGTGTTACAATGAATGGTTTGGTCCTCGAATATCCCTAAGTCAGAGACTAAGAGTAACTAGCTATTATTCATTTACAAGAAGAGTTTCTCAAACTATTCTAGTCAGAAAAGTTTCATAGATTAGACTGTTATTGATTAGAATCTATTTCACTAAGAGGACTGAATCTGACATTCCTCCAATCACAACATATATGATAAAATCAGCAAATAAAAATACACAGTAAAAATTAAAAAAAAAACCCTTACTCCCACTCTCCCTGGAGAATTCTTCATTCTTTTCTGTTATGCTACACAGAGAGCTCTCCCTTGAACAAGAAGTAACCACTTTTGAATTTAAATCCTCATTATAAAATGGCAAATGTGTGAATGTACAGTTTAAATAAAAATCCTACTTTTTAGGAAATTCTCTACAATAGTGAGCATCTTGGAAGATGTAGGCAATTGATTGTGAGAAATTCAGTCCACTTCTTTTCAGAGTTTTTTCCTTTTCAGAAGCCAGTGAATTGGATTTAACCTCACTTTGGAGTTATTGTTGATTTTTGGAAAGTGCTAAATATTAGTTTTTTTGTTTTCAACAAAACTAACCGGGATTTTTAGAAACTCGAAGAAGTTGACAATTGAAAAATAACCCACAAAGTATTGTATGCTGTTCAAACAAGCAAACATGAAATACAATGAAAATATTTGTTTTTAATAGCAAATGAAATACTGCCATATGGAAGAATGAGCATTTATGTGATTTTTTCCCACACCTCATAGTGATTCCTTTTTTTGAATGGCATGTAGTGATATATTCATTCAACATTCATTTCTGTGAGGTTTTGAGTTCCACAATTTTTTTATCACCTCACCTTTCCTGTCACCTTCCCAGTATAGCAATATAAGTTATGTATGTATAATCATGTTAAACATATATTAAACATATATTGTTGTGAAAGAAGAATCAGAACAAAAGAGAAAACCCAGAAGAAAGAAAAAAGAAAGTTAAAAAAGCCAAAAAAAAAAATTTTATACTTTGCTCTACATTCAAACTTCATCATCATTTATTAGGATATGGATGGTATTTTCCATCATGAATCTTGGATTGTTACATTGCTGAGAAGAACTAAGTTTATTATAGTTGATTCCTACAAAATGTTGCTTTTACTCTGTTCAATATTGTCCTGATTCTATTCACTTCACTCAGCATTACATTATACCTTTCCAGGTTTTTCTGAAATCTGCCTACTCATCATTCCTGAGTGAATAATGTTGTTTCATTACTTTCAGTTACCTCAACTGGTTCTTCCATTTCCAAAAATGTCCATTTCTATGCCAGGACAAAAAGAGGTGGCATAAATATTTTTGAACATGTGGGTCTTTTTTTCTTTTTTTTAATGATCTCTTAGGAATTTAGTCCTGGAAATGACATTTGCTAAATCAAAACATATCCACAGTTTTGGAACATGATTCCAAATTGCTGTATGGAATGGCTGTCCACAATGCCACCAATAGTTCATTAGTGTCTCACCTTTACAAATCTTCTCCAATATTTTTCATTTTCCTTTTCTGTCTTATTAACCAGTCTCATAGGTGTGATACAGAATTTGTCTTATTCTAGTTAAAAGGGATTTAGAGCATTACTTCTATGAGTTGGTTATAGACAACTTTGATTTCTTCATCTAGAACTACATATTTTTCCTTTGATCACTTTTTATCTGGGGAATAACTTATATTTTAATAAATTTGATTAATATCTCTACGTATTTTGGAAATTAACCTTTATAAGAAAGAGTGGACATAAAAAGTGTTTGCTAGCTTTCTGCTTTCTCACCTTGGTTGCATTGGTTTTGTTTGTGCCAAACCTTTTTAATTCATTGTACTCTCATAATTATGTGTTTTGCATTTCATAATGTACTCTAACTTATGTTTGTTTCTAGCTTATATCTATTAAAGATAATGCTTGCTGATAATTGTTGTTACATACTGTTTATTTTAAGGAACACTATTCCTGTACTCTATTGGCTTTTATTTCTACTTTTGTTATTCTCTTTTTGCAAGGCAATGGAGGTTGTTAAATATAATAATTGCTATATATTTTTATAAAGTTATCATCCTGGTTAAAAGTTGTTTTCCTGGGAAATTGTGAGGATTGGAATGTGTCCTTTTTAGACTTTGAAAGAAATATTTGTCCTGCCTCCTTTAATCCCTTTATCCTTTGACCTTCCTTAAATCAATAAAACTATTCAGTCCACCTTTAGACTTCAATATGTACCCTACCCTCCTGGTACTTAAATTCAAAACTCAAAAACAAGTCACCTCCCTCTAAGAAATTAGAATTGTAGAAGAATATTCCTCTAAAATCAAATATTACAATGGTCTCCAGGCAAGATTTTTTTAGTCTTGAAATATATATTCTTCCCCCCTCAGTATAAGTTTTCTAATCTTAGCTCCTGGAGATCATTTTCAAGATGGTCTCTGTTACTTAATGGTGTCTAATCTATTCTGTCTAATCTTTTTAAAATTTTATATTATTTTAACTTCTGTTTTAAGATTCTAATTTTAGGTTCACATTAACAGTGCTGTGTCTCAGATACATGGAATTTTCAAGAGGTTTAAGCTTCTGTTTGGACTCAGATGTGCCCCATGGAAGAAAACAGGTCTATAAAACAGATCCAGGGGTGGCTAGGTGACACAGTGGATAGAGCACTGGCCCTGGAGTCAGGAGTACCTGAGTTCAAATCTGGCCTCAGACACTTAATAATTACCTAGCTGTGTGGCCTTGGGCAAGCCACTTAATCCCCATTTGTCTTGCAAAAACCCACCAAAAAACAACAGATCCGGGGTTTGTAGTCATAGAGGTGTTCCATGGAAGCAAAGAGGTTTGTAACTTTAAAAGCCCAATTCTATTCCAAATGGTGTTTTAAGTTAATAGAGAGTGGTCTTGTCTGAAGGTTGAGTTTTTCTTTACTTTTCAAAACTCTTCTAGTCTGAACCTTATTTTGGTATATGGTGTGGGGTGAAGGTCTATGCCTAATTATTGCCATACTATTTTCCAGTTTTCCCCGCCAATTTTTGTCAAATAGTGAGTCCTTATTCCAAAAGCTGATGTCTTTGGGTTTGTCAAACAGTAGACTACTGTAGTCATTTTCTGCTGTTTCTTATGAACCTATCCTAATCTGCTGATCCATTATTCTTATTTCTTAACCAGTACCAGTTTTCCTGATTGCTGTTTTATAGTATAGTTTTTAGAATTGGTAGAGCCAGGTCAGTTTTCTTTCCTTTTTTTTTTTCCATCAGTTCCCTTGCTATCTTGACCTTTTGTTCCTTCAGATGACTTTTGTTACTATTTTTTTCTAGCTCAGTAAAATAATTATTTAGTAGTTTGATTGAATAAGTAATTTAATTTGGGTAGAATTGTCATTTTATTATATTATCTAAACCTAACCATGAGCAACTGATGTTTTTCCAATTATTTAAATTTGGGTGAGAGTTTTATAATTGTGTTCATACAGTTTCAGGGTTTGTGTTAGGAGGTATATTTCCAAATATTTAATATTATTACATACTGTTAATACATACTGTAATATTGTTAAAACTGTTAATAGTTGCTATAAATGTAATTTCTCTTTCTATCTCTTGCTCTTGGGCTTTGATACTCATATATCAAAATACTGATGATTTATGTGGATTTATTTTATATCCTGCTACTTTGCTGAATTTGTTAATTGTTTCAAGGAGTTTTTTAGATGATTTTATCAGGATCTCTAAGTATACCCCCATGTCATCTGCAAAGAGTGAAAGCTTTACTTCCTCATTGCCAATTTTGATTTCTTATCCTAGTAATAACTTGCTACAATTTCATTGTTAAAACTTCAATTTTCATGTCATAATTTTTGTGTCATTGTTCATTAGGGAGATTGTTCTATAATTTTCTTTGTTTTGGTTCTTCCTGGTTTAGGTATCAGCATCATGTTGATATCATAAAAGGAATTTGGCAGAACTATTGTTTTAAATAGCTTCTGTAGAATAGGAACTAATTGTTCCTTAAATGTGTGGTAGAATTCACTTGTAAATCATTTGGTCCTGGGGGCAGCTAGGTGGCACAATGGATAGAGCACCAGCCCTGGAGTCAGGAGGACCTGAATTCAAATCTGGCCTCAGATACTATAAGTCACTTAACCCCATTGCCTTGCAAAAACAGCAGCAACAACAAAAAATCATCTGATCCTGGAGAGTTTTTCTTGGGGAATATTTCATTGGGATCATCAAATTTATTGGCATACAATTTGGCAAAGTAACTCAGATTATCTCTTTAATTTCCTCCACATTGATTGTTAGTTCACCCATTTCATTTTTGAGACTGATAATTTGGTTATCTTCATTACTTTTTTACAATCAGATTAATGCAAGGTTTATCAGAGTCCTAAAAGGAGCAGTAAAATATATTTTCCTAAAATATTGACATCATAGTTGAAAGGGTTTTAAATTCAATTTATTATAAAAACAGGCCTGTGAACTTTGACACTCCCTGACTACATTGTACCAGGAGCTGTTGCCTTTATCTTCAAAGAAAAATAAAAGACCCTTTCCTGCTCTCTGGCTCAGACTCTGAACCCTTGATTCCTTTAGTTGCTATTCCACACAATTTGGAGGTTTCACCAAGATATTCCAGACTCCTCAGAAGGGGGAGGAATTCTCCAGTCTTGACTCTTGTTCAGATGGGGGAACAACTCTCCACTAAGGAGAGTGAGGTCCAAAGGGGAACTGGAGCTGAGAGCAGAAAACAACCAAGGGGGAATAGAAGGCCATTAATAGAGATAAGGATAACTGCAGGTCCAGTGAGTACATGCACATGGACCACATGTAAAGTACCTGAGGGACAGAATGGGTAGGATCCAGTTGAGTCTTGAGGCTTGAGGAAACCAGACAGTCTACCACAGGGTAAAAAACTAAGGAGAGTCCCTGACAGGGGATTCTCACCCCCTAGGTCTTGGATTCAAGACCCCCCCCCCCCCCCCCCAGGCAAGAAACAGGAGGAAATTAGCAGGTACTTTGTTGAGCTAGGAGAAGCATGATCCCATAAGATCCTATAAGGACCTGGGTCGACAGGCTCAGGGTCAGTGATCCAATGCTCTACCAGCAAGCAATAAAAGAACAAATTCATTCCTTGCCCTTGAGCAGAATTAAGGACTAATGGAAAAAAGTCAGAATTAGGTGATCAAAATCCTTCCCACACATACGACCAGAAATAGAGTAATTGGAATAAATTGCCAAAATACAAAGGAAAAGTTAAAGAGAAAATATTGTTGTTAGGTTTGGGTTGGCACTCTGACAAGTGGTTTTGCCAAAGTTTGAATATGGTAAAGGACCTCAGAGTGAGGAGGAAAGTGCATATGCTGTCCTCTGGTTGCCAAAGATGAGACAGTTTGTACTGAACAAGGAAAAGGTGAAAGCAGAATCTGAGAAAACTTGCTGCTCTTCCTCCTCCCTACATTCCACCAACTCCACTCCCAACTCTTGATTCTTTCCTCCCCTTCCATACCAAAGGGCAGTGGCAGAGGAAGAGCTGATTGACCTGGGTGGGGCCATTCACAGCACAACCCTCTCCACCAGAAGCTAAAACAGCTAGTTAAAGAGAAAAATAATTTTTTGCTGCCAAGTTCTATCACCATAAATCAATTCACATTAAGGGAGGTCCCTTTGATTCAGGGAGGAAACGTATGTAAATCCTCTCCTCAGTAGCTCAGAGACTAGAAATTTCAAGAAGGATACAAAGAAACTCTTAGCAGAGTAGTTAAATCAATTTTTAGGTAAAAATTTGTACACTTTGGGGAAATGTTGTCAATATTAGATATCATATTTACAGGGGAAGAGCAGGATCAGATTCAGAAGGTAGTGATGTGGTCTTAGAATTTTAGCCACCTGATGGCACAAGGTGAGCTGAGGAGAGAAAAGTTTCCACTATCTGGGACCATGACAATCAGGTTCATAGAACATAGAGTTATGAGAAATGATAGTGCAAGGGATTAGCAAAACTGTTCCCAAAAATCAGAACATGAATAAGGTATCAAGGAGTAGACGGGAAAAAGAGAAACCTATCCCTTGAAGGAGAAAATGAAGTTCCTGGACTTGGAACTGGATGAACTCACAGCACAAAGCTTATTGAGAGTATATTTTGTGAACAAAGACTGGTATTCTTCCTTTCCAAAGTCTTAGATACAGTAGCCCAGGATTTACCAATATGTGTCCAGACTGTCTGTCACTGCTATTCTGGTAGAAGAAAGTAGAAAATTAACCTTTGGAGGAAGCCTAGTGGTCAGTATCCATCTTTAGGTAAGTTGCATTTTAAACCAAAGAGCTGAACAATGGTTGACAGACTCAAAAATCCTTACCTATGAGGCTATCCTCCTGGAAAAGAAAGGCCTGATCCTGATCTATTATACCATCTGGAATACCAACATCTTCCCTAGTAGGGAAAGGTGTCATTGTTGTATGCAATCAATTGTTTTTCCTAACTAAGCACCATGAGGAACTACAGGAGTCCCCCCCCCCCCCCCCCATGGGATAATGGCCTTATTTATAGACGGTTCCTCCCAGGTGTTGGAAGGAAGAAGAATGGCTAGGTTATTGTTGATGGGAATAAAACTGCTGTAGAATTTGGAAGACTTCCAATTAGCTGGTTTGCACATGGAACCAAGCTCAAAATTTATTGAAACATAAGGGAATATTTATACAGACTTAAACTACGTGTGGCCAGTGGTTCATGTATTTGGAAAGATCTGAGGAGTATGATAAGTAAAGGAACAAGCACAGAAAAAAACTATTATGACGGTATTAACAAGGTATTAACACTTGCCCAAGACTACAGCTTTGGTGCATGTTAAGGGGAAATTGCCTAGCCGATGGGGAGGCAAAAAGGGTTGAAAAACTGGAATTGACAAGTCATTTTAATGTTAACTCTCATTTCCCCCTGACCTGAGGTCCTTATCTTTGAGGAGAAAAAAAGGGCCCAAGAACTTGAGGGACAGGAAGATGAGCAAGGGAGATGGTTCTTACCAGATGGTAGAGAGGTTCTAAATGAGGCCACCACGAGAGAGATCCTGCAGTACATACATCAAGGTAGCCTTTGGGATGTCCAAAATCTGTGTGATAACCTTGCTGGCCAAGTATGTGTGTCTTGGCATCTATACTCTCGCCCAACAAATGATTGATGGTTGCATTATTTGTTGAATGACAAGTACAATGAGATGATGACCCGAAAGAAAGTCAGCCCCCAGGATTGAGACCATTCCAGAGCATGCAGTTGGACTTCCTCAAGGTAACACCAGTGGACAGAATAAGGGGTTTGCTGGTAATCATAGTTCATCTCATATCCTGGATTGAGGCCTTCCCCTTGGTTCAAACTACTGTATCTACTTTAAGATCTTATTAGATCAAATCATTCCTCCTTATGGGCTAGTGGAGGACCATGGGTCTCATTTCACTGCTTGAGTCCTCTAGCCCTTAAAAAGAATTTTAGAAATTTCTTGAGTGTTGCATACTCAGCATCCTCCATCAGGTAGGGTAGAAAGGATGAATCAGGAAATCAAGAGACAATTTACCAAACTTAGGATAGAGACCCAGCTCCTCTGGACAAAGTGCTTATCCCTAGTACTTCTCCACATTAGGACCAAACCCAGAAGAGATGTGGGTTTATCCCCTATGAATTATTGTATGGACACCCATACCCAGCCGGATTTACCCAGCCCCCCAAATGGGACACTAAAGATAAATTTCTTAGAAATTGTTTACAATATTTGGCAAGCTATTCTCTCTACAGGAAAAAAGGGATCATTGCTCAAACTCCCCCCCCACCCCCAGGATTCCCAGTGCATAAATTCCAGCCTGAGGATGGGGTACTGATCCAGACATGGATCGACTGACACCTACTTGGTAGGACCCATTCCAGATATGTTCACAACTAGTAATGCCATAAGAAACAAGGAGAGAGTCTGGACTCTATACTTGAGTAAAAGGGTCTGTTGACTAACCTTCTACATGAAGTATAGCTTCCTATGACCCTGGGAACTTAGAGAAGACCCAGTAGAACAAACAAACTACGTGGAGCCTAAAGAATTGATATACATTCTCTTTTTCCTTGGGTGGGTGGCCATGATTGTCTGGATCACTTGCATGAGTAGATGTGTGCTCCCAAGGGGGTATAAACTCTTCCTTTGCAGATACAATTTGAGCTTGGAGCAGACTGGCACCATGACTCTATTGATAAAGTTGGCCCCTTTCCTCATCTGCTCCATTCCCCCCATCGATCCCCTACCTATAAAGAAAGGGTAAAACTGATAAAAGAACTAGAGGGTAATGAGTTAAGATGGTAGAAATGTTAGCCAGTTGCTTTAATGTGGCAAACTGTTGCATCTCTGGAGAACTGCAATAGCTTGTCCATTGGCCCTGGATCCCAGGGCCTTTGAGCCCCACATGGATCCTCAGGAAGTGATCTGTTAACAATGGCACTGGTTCTGGGTTCCACAGAAAGAACACCAATGGTCCCTAGTTGAGGCAGTTAAAGACAAGTACTGTTTGAGAGGATGGGGGAATGTCTGGGGAAGAGTGAATGTGAATGGAGGGCCAAATAACCCAGTTAAATTGTACTCCATATGTTGGCAAATGGAAATGAACTCTTATCAAATGTACCAACATTTAAAGATGTGTCACATCATAGTTGTAAAGGGAAAAACAGTGCTTTCAACCAGGTATTGGGGAAGGATCATGGGAATGGGAGGTTTCTAGGATATCCCTACCTGAGCTCCTACTAGGAGGAGGAAATCCCACTTGTAAAGGATCTGATGATATTGCTACTTGCCAGTTCCTGAATTCCAAAGATATGACAAGGACTCTTGTTTTCTGCTGGGTGTGGAATAATGGGACAGTTACTGGAAAGCAATTTAATCAGCTTTAGAGTCTTGAAGATTTGTCTGTCTTTTCCCATAGTGAAGGGTGCATTTGGAAACTCAATCAGCAATTATGGAAATTTACTTAAACTAATTATGCTGGGGGATCTTTAGGAATACACGAAGTCCACTATTATCCAATTACTCTGAGCAGACTAGGATTTTTTCACAACCCCAACCTGCTCTGAGGGGGTTCTATTGCATTTGTGAAATGACTACTTACACTTATTTACCTACAGATTGGACAGCCAATTGTTATATTGGACTCATCTAATCAAAACTTTTCTTTTTCCCTGGACAAATGGAAAGCTTCTTAAGGGCAAGAATGAATTGAGAGCTTTGGAAAAAATTAAAAGACGCATTGAAACTTCCCTAACCACAAAGGGGAGTGCTAATGGATGGGGAAACATTTGATCCCCTGAAAGAATAATTCAAACCTATGGCCCAGTCATATGAGCCCAAGGTTAGAGTTGGGGCTATAAAACCCCAATCTGCTTGCTCAATGAATTAAGCAGATTACTAACTAGAAATAAGCACCAATGAGACAGCAAAGGCTCTTGACTGATTAGCTGACCAAGTCACTCAGACAAGGGAAGCTGTACAGCCAACATAGGCTGGTCCTGGATGATTTGCTGGCAGAGCAAGGGGGTGGGTGGGGTAAATTTATAAATTTGCTGGGGGAAGATCAATGCTAAATGGAAAAGTAATAAAGGACTACTACAAATACTATTTCTAATACAAAGAGCATTAGAACAACTGGTTCATGTCCCAATTGAAACTCTGAATTCCCCTTCCAATACTTAACTGGATGTACTGTTTTGGAGGTTCTTGGTGGAAAGAAGTGATATGGTTTGCCTTGCATGATATAATTAGTAACTAAAATAGTGCAAGTTTCTATACAAAAGATGATAGCTGGACATGAGGATTTTTGGTAATGAAAACACAGGGTTGGGTCCCTCTTGGAAATATAAACTTGAATATGGAGAGAATATTGAGAAGAATATGATAAACGAAGTTCATCAGGAATGGTATGAGGAAACTTTCATAGAGGATGCAAAATTAGGGGGGGATTGTGAGAAATGGCTGTGAAGCATGTTCATAAAAATATTTTTTTTTTTTTGGCAAGGCAAATGGGGTTAAGTGGCTTGCCCAAGGCCACACAGCTAGGTAATTATTAAGTGTCTGAGGTCAGATTTCCTGTTCCTCTGTCTGCAATTTACATGAGGGAAGAAATTTACAATTTTGACTTCTTTAAAATTAAACAAATAATTACTAACTCACATTAAACATAAGATACTTAGGCTAACATCTCATTCACTTAGGAGAAAAAGAAATAATGAAGGTGTTTTCCTAAAGGTAGATATTATAGCTCAATATCTTTCACATTAGTTTTATATGTTTATTTAACTTTATCCAAAATATGATTTTTAATCATAAAAAAGAAAATGTGACTTCCCAAGGATTCAATATTATTTTAAAAAACCCCAATTAACTCTTATTTACACCATGAATGATAGGCAATGTTACATTTACACCAAACAATATTTAAATTGTTAAATTTTCTTATTTTCAAATAAGAGATATTAAGTAGATTTTACTTTTAGTCCTATATATAATTACATATATATATTCCCTTGCATAAACATGTGATAAGAGACAAAAATTATTACAGACTTTTAGCTACAAAAGGTCTTGTGAGATTGACAATGTATTATCAGTATTTATTTAAAATCAAAACAAATCAGATTACAGAATGTAGTAAAGTATTATTGACAATGTATTATCAATAGTAATTCAACATTAAAATAATTCAAATTACAGAATTTAGTACAGAATTTCTCTTTCACAAAAGAAATTACTTTCCAATTTAGCAGTTTAATTTTTTTCCCTTTAACCACTAGGTGGTGACATTTCCTATGAAAAGCCTTCCAGTCTCCTTTTAAAAGCGTCTTGAGGGCATCATGTACCAAAAAGAATTGAGCGTTTTTTTTGGGGGGGGGGACAAATAAAACAAGTCAACAAATAGCTACATTTTGCTAAACCCAAGAGAATATTTACAATCTCAGTTAATTAACCTAGGTTGAATACAGCTGTCAATCAATATTAGGCTACCAAAAACTTAGTTCACACGTGAGTTTCACAAAGAGACCATCACAAAGCTTGAAACTTGCACACTTTCCAATGTAAACTAGAGATGGAGCTCTATTTCCTCCAAGTCAAGAGTCAGGCACAGCTCCCCGATTGTGCCTAATTGTTTATATTCTAATTTAACCTGATTTACTAGCTTGATTCAAAGGATAGCTAGATAGTCTTTGCAATTCCTAATTGAGGTCAAATGATATTAGGATTCCTTATAAGGAAGCTGGCTCAAATTTTATTAATTGCATACTTTTAAATTAGTCTTTTTTTTAAAAAAACAATTAGTCCAAAAGACCCAAAATAAAAGAAATAACATTTAACTCAGTTACCAGTAAGGAACTATTTCAGATCTGAGTTATGCACACACAGAGGAATTTTAGGCACACACAAGTACACACACACACACACACACACACACACACACACAGACAAACATATAATTCTTTTTTTTTGAACAAAGGTTATACATTTACCAAAGTGAGATTTTTTTTTTGGACACCCTAGCCAGCACCAAAATTTCAAATTGACAAACATATATAAAGATTTTAAAATAGCCAATCAATAGTTAGTTAATATTCCTTAATACAGCTGAATGCATTCTTAAGTTACTTTATAAAATTCAAATCCAGTTACTCTATTACAGAGATCTTAGTAGCACAAGCTTAATTAAAATGAAAAAAATGAATTTCCCAGGACAAGTTCATTCTTCCTCTTTTTTCTGTGATTCGATTGACCAACAAGGCATGTCAGTCAATCTGCCTGCTTCCCCTTCCCTGCCCTTCTTAAGTATGGGACCAGAGCTAAAGGTGAGAGGGATTTGGAATAATAACCACATGTTGAGTCTAAGGAAAAAGGGTCTTTTGCCCTGCCCTCTTCTCCTCAACCCAGGAAGAAGGTTCCCTATAGAAGCAATGGGGCTAGACCAAGTTTTGGGGATCTCACCCATGAGGAGTGTAGATTGGCACTGCAGCTGTGACATAAGATTGAGCTTCTGGATCCAAAGAGTCAGAACTTTTTCCTCACTCCACTCCCCCATAGCCATCCCCAGAAGGTGGGGGGCTGCAAAGAGTGAGAGAGAGCATTTTAGAGAGAAAGAGAGAAAGCACAGATTGAGCCACAGATAACTGTTTGTCCAGGAGTGGACACAGAGAATCTGTACCTGGCCACTTCCCTTCTCCAAAGGCCAAACAGACATTTCAGTGAAAAAATCCTCCCAGTTTAGTCCTGAATGACCCAAGGACAAATTTGGTCTACTCAAAAGAGGGGCCCACAAGCCATCTTCAATGCCTCAGAACATGCCTTCACTGGTCAGTGTCTAACATACAGCAGGCTTCCCCGCAGTGGGGCAAGACAAAGTGGCTGACCCTGATACTGGCATCAACCCAAACACACCACAATGCACAGTCTTCCTCAAGGACTCATAGCCATTCTCCCCCACAAGTTCCTAGGAGCAAAGGAGAGGTCTAAAATAGGGAAGGTTTTTCCTGAACTTACAATTTAGCCAGATGTGGAAAAGATTGCCTAGCTCAGGCTTTCTCTCACCTCAGGGACTTGGAGCCAATCAAGGGAGATTCAGTGTGATCCTGACTGCTCCCCATAAATGTGGTGACAGAGAGACAGAGATAGAAGATCTAAGGCCACTGAAAAGAGAATGAATTTGCGGGCTCCCTTTGGGGTTTTAGAACTACTCAGTACTTTTATTATAAATATAGTAAAATAAGCAGAGTAAAAACTCCTAGAAAAGCAGTAAGCACTTTGAGTACCGAGAGAGAGAGAGAGAGAGAGAGAGAGAGAGAGAGAGAGAGAGAGAGAGAGAGAGAGAGACTTGGCTTAGTCTGGTCACATGGCATGGGGGGGCATGGTGTTCCACATGGCCTAAGAAAGAGTATGTGGAAAAACTCAATCTGCTGGATGGAAGTTAGAGTCAAAGACGAAGATGAAGCAAGAAGTGGCAGCGCTTCCTGTTAAATACTCTTCTATAATAGGTTGGAAAAGGGTAGCACTTGGGGAGTGGTCTTGCCCCTTGGGCCAGGTATCTTCCAATGGCAAGCTACTGGTCCTACCTGTCCCACGGTGCAGAACCCACAAGTTTAACATGTCATTTCCTGACATACCAGCATCTATTGTCAAGGATGGGTAAAGGGAAAAATGGGAGTCAGGACACAAACAACAGGGGTCAAAGGGACACAGGATGCAAACAGGGTTCAGTTTACATCTTAGGAGCAAATAATCTTCCACAATTAACAAGATTTTAACAACATTAAAGCTACATTCATAATCCTCTGCATTGATATGATTCTATAAGAAATGATAAGTAAGCAGCTTTCAGAAAAACCTGGAAATGGATGATCAGAACCAGGACAACATTGAACAGAGTAACAGCAACAATGTGCAACAATCACCTATAGTAATCTTTGCTCTTCTCAACAGTATAATGAATGATTCACGATATTCCAAAGGACTCATGATTGAAATTGTTGTCCACATCCTGGTGTATTACAATGGAGTCTGAATGTAGGATCAAAGCATAAAATTTTATTTTTGGCTTTTTGACTTCTTTCACCTGGATTTTCCCTTTTGTTCTGATTCTTCTTTCAAAAAATGAATAATGTGGATATATGTATATTATGATTACACATAGAACCTGTATCACATTGCTTGCTGTCTTGGGGAGGTGATAGGAAGGTAGAATGGTAGAAAATTGTGGAACTCAAAACCTCATGTAAAAGTTGAATAAATGTATCTTTACATGCAATTCAAAAAAATAAATTCCTGTGAAGTATGGAAAAACTTAAATAAAAGCTCATGCTACAATATGGCAGTATTCTATTTGCTATTAAAATCAAATGTTTTCATTCTGTTTCCTGTTTGCTTGCTTGAATTGCAGATGATACTTTGTGAGTTATCTTTCCATTGTAAATTTCTTTGAATTTCTAAAAATCCCAATTAGGTTTGCTGAAATCCAGAAACTACTATTTTACATGTTCCTGTATCAACAATTAATTCCAAAGTGAGGCTAAGTGAAGTTAACTATGGTTTCTGAAAGATAAAAGTTTTTTGAAAAAGGGTGAACTGTTTCTCCCAGTCAAAGGCATATGTCTTCCAAGATGCTGACCAGTGTTGAAAATTTTGTAATACAGGTAGTTTTTACTAAAATTGTATATTCACATATTTGATCCTTTATAATGAGGATTTATAATCAAAAGTGGTTACTTGTTCAAGGGAGTTTCCTCTGAATATCTTTGCAGAAAACCATGATGAATCCTCCAGTGACAGGGGAGGTAAGTTATTTTTTATTTTGTTTTTGTTTTTGTTTTATTTGTATTTTATTTTTATTTTTATTTCCAGATTTAATCTCACATGTTGTGATTGGAAGAATGGCTGGAATCCACCTTCTCAGTGAAATAGATTCTAATCAATAACAGCCTAATCTAGCAAACTTTTCTGACTAACATTCATTGAGGAACTCTTCTTGTACATGAAAAGTACCCAGTTATGCTTAGTCTCTGACTTAAGGATATTCAAGGGCCAAACCATTCCCTGAAACATTCACTGGCAACTTTTGCTCCATACCAGTGCAACCATTCTCTCCAGTTCCCCCCAGAGTTGTTGCTACACAGTTTTTTTCCCCCTACAAACTGCCACCTCATCACTAAATGCCCAATGCCCAAAACTTATCAAGAGGAGAGCTCCCATTTTTACTCTTAGTTTTTCATAGGAATTTGGTGCCAATGATACACAGTGTACTCCTGTTCAGCTACAATATGTACTGAGGAAACTTTTGTGGCTTACTCAGTGCAGCTTATACCATTAAATCAATTAGAATGCTAGCTCCTTGAGGACATCTTTGCTTAACTCTTCTTAGCATCACTGTTGGTAAATGTGATGTTTGATTCATGTTAATTATGGTGGAAATACCTGATTTATAGAAAGATAATTTTAAGTTTCGAGTCTTTTCTACTTTGGGAATTTTCATGTAACTGATTTATTATTCACATGAATGGATAAAAAATTTGTTTGCAGGTGGGTAGCCATTATACAAGTCTTATCTCCATCACTGCAAGGAAGCTATAATTAGAAACTTTTCTGCTGATTCAACTTTATATAAACTTTTTATTATCCTTTTAAATGCTTTATTTGAACCGCTTTCATTCTCTGTATTTACTAGATGAAGGAGGTATATGGTTTACAATCCCTTTGGAGGATGAAGAGTATGATCATTCCCTTTATAAGGAAAATTCAAGTGAAGAAAATTCCATTGAACATGGGCAGTGAGCTTCCATCTTTTCCTAAAACTTAATTAAAATTAGCTTTGTAGTAAGGATCAAGACTTTTTGAAAGATCTATTTGAGAAAGTGCAGCAAGTTCTGATGAAAAATAATTTCCAGCAAAAGAACAAACACCTGGGTCTAAACAAGGTATCATTTAGAACTTGAATGGATATTGCAGCAAAGATGGCTTTAATTCTATTCCTGATACAGCACCTAATTCAAGTATGAATTGGCCAGAGACAGCAGAAGTCTACCTAAAAGATATGATCCTAAAAGACCACTTTTGGAAAATACTTATGGATTTCAAACTAGTGATTGATGATCATATCTTTAAGTCTGTTAGGAGCCACACAAATTCATCATGTTCAGCAAAAATACTTTCAAATTTTCCTTTTTTCCTTGTTTAAGAAACACTTTAGAATTCTTTCAAAGAATATCAATCCTCTTGAGTTTTCTTCCAGTTGCAAAATAGAGAAACAAAGAAAAGTTGATTTGTCAAGCACTATGCTAGACTAAAAAAGATTCATTTTTCTATTTCTGCATTTGATATGGAATTGATAATGGTCCTATTCATTTGGCCTAAAGGCACCATTTGTGAATTCTTCCTCTTCTGTTTCTTCTAGTTATTCTCATCTTGGATGAGGATTCCATGGACCTACCCTGGATTCTAAGCTTAAAAGTTCCTGAAGACTTTTTAAGCACAAGACCCTCTTTAAATGGTAGAGAATTATCCTACACTGTTTCCATCCCTCACTTTATGTTTTGAATCTATTCAAAGTTTGAGGAAATTGTTTCTCACCATGACAATATTTTTTGTAGAAGAAATCAGTGTCATTGAGACATGTTAGTTTTATAGTTTTTCAGGTATGGTCTTTGGGAGTTAAGGACTTGACAGAGAATTGGCAACAAGGAAAGGCCTGAGACAGTCACCTTGTTAAAGAAAAGAAAGTACATGAATTGTGAAATTTAGGCCTTTCTCCTCAACTTACTGGGGCAGATACAATTCACACAGAAAGTTATCATGGCACAATATATGTTAAAGGCTCTGGAGGAGGACCTGAGTTCAAACCCAGTCTCAATGCCCAGCTGTATGATCTTGAGCAAGTCACTAAATCCCATTGCTGCTTTAAATAATAATTTTAAAAATCCTATGTATGTTCAAGTAGTAAACACATATATAGAAGCTGGAATTCACTCTAACCTTCCTGACTCAATGTGGGTAGCCTTTCTGGGATTTCTATTTCCTAGGTCTTGATGATGTTTGTTCTTTGTTTTCTAAAAAATCATGACAGTCAAGAAGGTGATGCCATGACAAGCACATGAATTGGTTTTGGATGAGTTGTGCTAGGTCACCAACCCCAGTGTCTCCTCCAGAGCCATCTGGTTCCAGTGGCCAGATATGAATCAGTATGACTGGGCAGTCAGGGTTAAGTGGCTTTTCCAAAGTCACACAGTATCAAATGTCTGAGGCTGGATTCATCCTCCTGACTCCAAGGCCTATGCTCTATCTTCTGCTTCCCCCAGTTTCTCATCCTCTGGATAATTTGAACTTAATAATCTCATTTTAAAGATTTCAGTTTCTTTATCAGTATAATGGAGTCAGATTGAATGACCACTATCTTTTTGACCTCCGTTCCTAACTCCACAATATTATTTTTATTCTGACTACATCTGGAAGTTTACAGCTCTTGTCACTCTAGGAGAATGGTACCAGATGGAGCAAAACCCCTTGTATCGGTTTTCATTTTTTTCAAAATGTTCAATAGTATTTTCTTGTCTTTCTCTACTTTGTAAACTTCTTTAGAATTCTAAAAATCCCAATAAATTTTCACAATACCACAAACTAAAGTAATATTTCAAGTAATAAGGGACACTTAAAAGAGAGGGGTTGAACAAATGATACACATACTCAGAAAATTGAAATGTATTTTAGAGTCAGACAGTCATTTCCCTCAATCAGCTGGATTGATCTTCTGGTGTTCTTGCCAATGGAAAGAGTGATTGTGAAAATGCATTATGTAAACTGCATACTCATACAATTGACATTTAGAAATATGGAATTATATTTAAAAGTTTTTGTTTCTTGTTCAAGGGAGGAATCCATGTGGAATATCATAGAAATGAGGGATAATCTCTCTTGTTACAGTACTGGTGAGTTTCTCTATTTTATTCTCATATTTGAGTTTCTCTATTTTATTCTCATATTTGCTCAATCTGTCATAGATATGATTATTTGAGATGATATTGAACTCTCTGTGGTGAGGAATTGGATTCTTACCAATAGAAGCCCAATCTAGAAAAAATTTTTGGAAAGAAAAACTTTGAAGAGTTTCCTTGTAAATGAATATCACATATTCTTTTTTAGTATCTGCCTCAGGAACATTTCAACAAAACCTATCTGTATCTAGAGAATATTTCCAAAATGACATTCTTTGAGGAAT